>NW_008336953.1:1317400-1361059 GCF_000622305.1 Nannospalax galili
TACTTTCCTTTTGGGTGTTTAAGACCATACAGTTGGCCCAAATAATTCAATTTATGTTTACACAAAGGTCATTTGAGGATCTGTTCCTCAGAGGTCACATGGGCTTGGGAGGAGCTCCTGGCTCCTTTCCTTTGCCAGTTCCATATATGTAAAGATAAGCCAAACGTCCTGTTCGACCATGTCTGGCTTCACTTGGAAGCATGAATGAGATGTTTCCTCTGAGTTGACCCTCCTCTTTGTAGTCTGGACACTGGTTCAAGTCCATCTCGTAGAGCCTCTACATCCTCCCTGAACAGGAGGACAGGTGACTCATCACAGTTACAGGCATTTTGAGAGATGTTCAATAGTCCACTGCCTCTTGGTCAACCTTGGAGAACAAGGGGCAAAAAATTGTCCTTAAAGTCCCTCTGAATACATTAATATAGGCCTTAAAGTATGGCTGTTAAACATCCAATAAGGTTAATTCCGCCAATCTGGTACTTTTATTTATCATGTGCTATATAGATAAGGCTTGGGTAAAAAGCCAAATATTCTCAGATAAACCTTTACTAGATATATATTTTGTTCCTTAAACTAGTTGACTAAACTATGATCATAGATATATATATATACATAGTTCCTTAAACTAGTTGACTGAAGAGTCCTTTCTCTATGATGCACCTCCCAATATTCTGAAGCACGTGGCTGGTCAGTCCAGTAAGGTAAGGAACTTTCTCATTGTCTGTAAGAAGGGGAGGAAAAATGAAAATAATTTGTTAACTTGTTTTTTCTGTTTTCTTCTATAAAGTGGGGTTTTTGCTTTTTAAGTCTCAACTTCCATCAATCTGAATTGATACAGGTAACATAGGTTAATAAAATCCACAGATACAACACTCCCTCCTTTTCCACACTTTCCCCATATCCTCTGTACTTGTCTTTAAAAAAATATTTTATTTATTATTTTTATTTTATGGGTATGCATGTATTGCCTCTATGTGTGTTAGTGCACCCATGTTGCATAATGCCTGCAGAGGACAGAAGAGGCCATCGGATCCCCTAGAACTGGAGTTATGGACAGTCATTAGTTGCCATGTGGGTGCTGGGATTCGAACCTGGGTCTTCTGCAAGAACAACCAGTGTTCTTAACCGCTGAGCCATCTCTCCAGCCCTGTACTTGCCTTTTTAAGAATTGTTCTCAGGAAGTAAATAGCACGTCAACACATACAAACCCTACCGTATAGACAATTTACACTGGGAAGAATCTTTTAGTGATTTTTCGAAGTGTCTCTTGATTTTACTTTTAGTCTAGGAACAGATAACAAAGATCTTTATTAAAGAAAAAGAAAATGGTCTTTGAACCACTGAAATATTTTCAGAAACTCTGTGCACTTCGCTGGAGATGCCCTCAGACAGTCATTTAGAGCACATTGACTTTTTATGAACAATTTAAACAAGTGTAGCTGTCCTATTTCTAGAGCATTGCAGATAGTAAGTAGTGGTAAGTAGCAAGGTCAAGCTTCCAGAAAGGTGCACAGCTGCTCGTAGCAAGCACTGGATGGGAACCACTGCACTCTGGTCCCTGATGGTCAGGACGGTGAGCCTTGACTATCGAGAACTGTGAAGCTGTGCTCCACATATCTGACTTAAGAAAATGGAGTCTGTGCAAGTCAAATGCCATAGTGATTATGTGTGTAGGGTCAGTTCTTCTTTAAAAAAAAAAGTCCTGGTTTTGTTTTTGGTGCTGTGGAAGGAACCTAAAGCCCCACATATGGCTCAACTATATTCTAAGCTTTAGCTCTAATTATTCAGTGGAGCCTTGATCTCTCTAAACCTTCGTTAGGTTACAGGTAAGATGGGAATGAGTATTTCATAGATTGAAGATGAAATGGGACAGCATATGTTAAGAGTTTAATTCAGGGCTGGCGATATGGTTCAGTGGTTAAGAGCACAGACTGCTCTAGCAGAGGACTTGGGTTTGAGTCCCAGCACTTAACTCCAGTTCCAGGGGAATCTGAAACACTCTTCTGACCTCCACGGCATTGTACAACATGGGTGCACTCACATACATGCAGGCAATACACACTCATACACATAAAATTAAAGAATAATATTAAATTTAAAAAAGAGTTTAATTCAACCCAAGGTACATGTTAAACACCCCCAAATGAAAACAAAATCAACCAAACAGTTGTTTTTTAAAAACAAAACGTTTGAGCCTGGCAAGGTGGCTCAGCGCTTGCTGCCAAGCTGACGGCCTGAGTGTGATCCCTCCAACCCACATAGTGGAAGGAGAGAACCAACTCTTGCAGGTTGTCCTCTTACCTCCATATGTGTGTTATATGCACACATATACACTAATAAATAAATGTAAATTTTCTAAAACTTTAGGCTGGCTAGATGTGTCAGAAAGTACGGGCACTTGCCATACAAGTTTGACCAACCACACAAAGTTGGTCTCTGACCTCCACACATGTGCTATGGCATACATGCCCACACACGTATCATGCATACACACCACACACCATGCATACACACAATAATAAATAAATAAATAAATAAATAAATAAAAAGACAAATTTAGTGAATGAATGAGGACAAATTCATTTGAATAGTTGATTATAACGCTATCTAATAAGTCCTTCTGTTTGTATGCTGTATTTCTATAAATAAGGAACAAAAATTATATAGTCTCATTGCTTTTGAGGCAGCAAAATTGCTTTTGGGCTAACTACATAGCCAAGACTGGCCTGGAACTCATAATCCCCCTGCCTCAGCCTCCTAAGGTCTGATATTACAAGTGTGTGCCAGTGTGGCCAGTATTTTATTATAATTTATAGTAGGCATTATAGTTAAGTAGACCTCGCTGAAGGTTGTATGCCAAAAATGAGTGTGAAACTATCAAATGAAAGAATTGTGAAAATATTTTACTAATAATTATTTTCTGTACATGGACCATATGTACCTTCAGGAAAAAATGCTACTTTATGTAGGTTTAAGACATCTTTTAGTGTGGGCGTCTTGGTGTACACCTTTAATCCCAGCACTTGGGAGGCAGAGGTGGACAGATCTCTATGAGATCTAGGCCAGCCTGGTCTACATAGTGAATTCCAGGCCAGCTGTGGCTACAGGGAATTTCTGTCTCAAAAAGACAAAAATAAAAAAATCTTTTAGGGTGGTCATGGTGCATGGCGGTAATCCCAGCACTAGGGGCAGCGGCAGGTGGATCTCTGTAAATTCAAGGCCTGCCTGGTCTATATAGCGAGTTCCAGACTAGCCAGAGTTATGAGACCCTGCCTCAAAAGACTTATAAAAAACCTTTCAGTTCAATTTTCTAAAAAATGAAACAAAATACAACAGAAAAGGCAAATTAAAGGTCCCGGAATATGGATCGGCCGATGATCAGACGCTTTCTTGAGTGTAAGTTCGTTTCCGTTTCATTCCTTCTTAGGAGTATTTTAACTGTGTACCAGGAAAGGTAAATGGTCATATTAGAATTTAGTCTTGTGCTTTATCAAAAATACCACTGTAAAGTTTTAACTTAAATTCTGTGATCTGGAATTTCACTTTAAATTTTATTTTTATTTTTATTTTATGTGTATGCGTGCATTGCCTGCATGTAGGTAAGTGCACCTGTGTCGTGCAATGCCCACGGAGGTCAGAAAAGGCTGTCGGATCCCCTGGGACTGGAGTTACAGATAGTTGCTAGCTGCCATATGGGTGCTGGGATTTGAACCCCGGTCTTCTGCAAGAACAACCATTGTTCTTAACCGTTCTTAATCTCTCCAGCCCCTGAAATTTCACTTTTTTTTTTTTTTGGTCTTTTTGAGACAGGGTCTCCCTGTAGCCCCAGCTGTCCTGGAACTCACTATGTAGACCAGGCTGGCCTCGAAATCACAGAGATCTGCCTGCCTCTGCCTCTCAAGTGTTGGGATTAAAGGTGTGCGCCACCACCTGGCAAAATTTCACTTTTTAAACTTTCTAATTTTCCTGAAGAATTTGGTTAGCTGACTTTTTCAAATTTCTGATATTTAAAAAAGCAATAGGCTGCATAAAATGTCATTTTATAGAATCTTTAAAACATTCTTTCTGTGAAAATAGACAAATATGATTTCAAAATGGCTTTACTTTTACAATAACATATTTCTCAAAAAATTAGTTGTTGTAGGGGTTAAAGATATGGCTCAGCAGTTAAGAGCACTGGCTGCTCTTGCAGAGGATCTGGGTTTGATTCCCAGCACCCACATGGTGGGTTAACAACCATCTGTAATTCCAGTTCCAGGTGATCCAATGCCCTCTTCTGACCTCCTGGGGTACTGTGTGACATGGGTGCACTTACATACAAGCAGGCAATACATTCATACACATACAAAAATAATAAATAAAAAGTATTTTTAAAAAATTAGTTGGTGACAATTGTTTTGTGACTAATTATTGCTTTGTTTTGTTTGAGAAAGGGTCTCCCTGGTTGTCCCAGCTAGCCTGGAACTTGCTATGTAGACCAGGCTGGCCTCAAACTTACCGAGATCTGCCTGCCTCTGCCTCCTGAGTGCTGCATTTAAAGGCATGTGCCATCATGCCCCGCTTTTCTTTTGTTTTTAAGATTTATTTACTTTTACTTTATGTGTATGAGTGTTTTGCTTGAATGTATGTATATGTACTATGTGTGCCTTCTGTCCATGGAAACCAGAAGAGAATGTTGGATCCCCTGCAACTGGAGTTACAGATGGTTGTGAGCTACCATGTGGGTGCTGGGAACCAAGCCCAGGTCCTCTGCAAGAGTATTCAGTGCTCTTAATTGCCGAGCCATCTCCCAGCTCCTCACTTATATTTTTGAAGAGCATTTGGAGATAGCTGAGGATAGTAGCTGATAACTAGAGGGAAGGAATTTAACTTTTTTTGTTTTTGAGGTTTATTTTGGTTCTTTGGTGAGGAATATGGCTGAAAGGTCTAGTGATGTGTCAGACATGCTTACAATCCTTTCTGAATTTTGCTTCCTGTGTGATCTTGAGTTAACACTTTAAGCCACAGTTTCTGCATCTATAAATGTTGTTATATACTTCATAGCACGAGAATTAAACAACATAGTATTTAGCCAAAAGGCTTGTACTAGTAAGAATTCAATTTGGGAAATATTTCTTATTGTCCCTTTTAGGGCACGTAGTCTCCTTTTTTTCTCTTGAGATTAAATAGTATTATTGGAAAAATCATATTTAATTTTATAATAGGACTGGAGACTCTATATGGCTACTTATTTTTCACTATTTGTTTTGGTGATAAACACACAGCAAGCCAATTTTTTGTTTCATTTTTACAAATATAAAAGGAATAAAATAAGATTCTGGTTAGATTTATATTCCCTTTAGTTGCTAAGCTAGAGTTCCACATTCTTTCCTAATATGAAGCTACTTTTGAATCCCTTAGCATTAGATCAGTGGAATGGGGCTTTCTGATAGTAGATGGATAACTTGGTGCAGTCATTTATGGGTCTATATTTTGAGATGGATGCAAGGTCTATATGCACTTGTGGGAAGCTGAGTCATGCTCAGTGCCGATGGGAGTGAGGATGTCTGATGGGGACATCTGCTCTGCTGATGGGGAGTGAGGATGTCTGAGCACACTTTCTTCACTGAGCATCCAGAAAACTTTGAAGTCCCTGAGGTCTTTGGGGAAGGAAGGCTAGAAATGGCCAAAAGTATGGACATGAGCCTGGTAAAGCCTCAAGAATTAGGTAAATCCTAATTGATCTGGTGGAAACTTTATTTTTAAAGTAAAAGTATCCACTAGAAACATGTGTAACTTCAAACTTTCTGGAAGCCTCATTTAAGAAAGTAGAATGAAACAAGGCAAATCTAATGATTGAAAAAAAAAGAAAAAAACCACCTGAATAGCCAAACCTTATCATTTTAGCTTGTAATCATTACAAAATGGGCTATCTTACATTTTTATAACATTTTATTATTTCTAACATGTCTTAATTTAAATAGTAAATTTCATTGGAAATATTTGGGTTGGATTTAGATTATATAAAACTTATAGTTTGAGGACTGGAGAAATGGTTCAGTAGTTAAGAGCACTTACTACTTTTGCAGAAGACTTGGTTCAGTTCCTAGTACCCACATGGCAGTTCACAACTGTCTGTAACACCACTTCCAGGCCCTCTTCTGGCCTCTGGGGGCACTGCATGCATGTGGTACATATGTGCAAGCAAAACATTCCATACACATTTTAAAAAAGACATAATCGAGCTGGGTGTAGTGGCACATGCCTTTAATCTTAGCACTTGGGAGGTTAGAGGCATCTTGATCTCTATGAGATCAAGGTCAGAGTGGTCTATATAACAAGTTCAAGGCCACCCAGGGCTACAGAGAGACCCTGTTTCAAAAAACAAAAACCAAACCAAACAACCACAAAAAAACATAATTGGAAATGTACATTCCCAAACTTTTTCAAACACCTCAAGAATTTTCTAATAATTGAATTGTCAATTTTAAAACCTTAAACTTAAAAAATTTGATTCCACAAGAATATTAGCTATATTTCTACTGTTCTTTAGCCCAATGTGACTAGTGGCTACCATTTTAAATAGCACAATTTAAAAATATTTAAAAAAATCTGCCTCTTACATGTATGTAAATACTACCTATCTCATGTCTGAAACATTTATGATGGGCTTATGAAAGCTTTAAAATTTATATTAACTCAGACCCAGAGAGAAACAATTGCCAGTTCCTCGATGTAAGACTGCTTTGAAGAAACCTATTATTAAAATACATTTTTCAAGAGCTGGGTGTGGTAGCACATGCCTTTAATCCCAGCATCTGGGAGGCAGAGGCAGGTAGATCTCTGTGAAAATGAGGCCAGCTTGGTCTATATAATGAGTTCCAGGCCTTTTTCAAGAATAGGTGGCCTTTGAGGAAAGACTTTCTTTAAAGGACCTTTTTTTAGGTACGTATGTTCTAATTAATTCTGTGTATAAGGACACTATTGAAAAAGTACAGCTAGCTCTGTTTTTCCTACTTGAGAAATTGTGGAAGGAATTATGACTTTTTAAGTAGGCATAAAGAAAACTAATAAAGAACAAAACAAGTCCCTAACATTAGACTTTCTCTATTGAAAACCCTTCTGAAGGCTTAATCAATTGAGTGAGTTATACTTACCATACCCTAGAATACTTTTTTATTTGGCTTTTTTTTTTTTTTGTCTTTTTGAGACAGGGTCTCCTTGTATTCCCAGCTGGCCTGCAACTCACTATGTAGACCAGGCTGGCCTTGAACTCACAAAGATCCACCTGCCTCTGCCTCCCAAGTGCTGGGATTAAAGGCGTGCGCCACCATGCCTGGCTTATTTGGCTTATTTTTATGCACATGCAAATTCTTTCCATTATCAATACATTTCATACTTTATACTAAGTAGTTTATAAAATGTTCAATTTAGAAGCATAATATAAACCTAAGAACAAATGAAGAGGATTCATTTTCTAGTTTATATGATGTGAGTGTTTATATACCACTTATGAAATCCAAAATGAACCATGAGAAGATCAGATCAAAATGTACACTAAGACATAATTTCTAAGGCACGTGGAATGCAGAGATTGGTTAGCAAATGACAGGGAATATAGACTAACATATAAAGGAAATCTATTAGCTGTGGTCTTTAAAGTAATGTTACTCACTTGATTATAGTAACAGTAAAATCTCTGAGACAAAATATTGCCACTGGATTGAAAGTGCTTGCTTGGAAAATAGTTTCTGTCATTAGACTCATATTCCTAAAGTGTTTTGCTACTTTTCTAGCACAGTATTGTGAATTGGGATGACCCTCTTTCACGTACTCTAACCTCATTGCATAAAGCATTACTTGAACATACGACGTTTCACTCCTAAATTATTTCTCTAAAACATTTCACATTTATTTATTTATATGTGTGGGTGGGCATGTGTGTGTCATAGCACACATGTGAAGATCAGAGGACAATTTATGGGGTTCTGTTTTGCTAGGTGGGTTCTAGGAATCGAACTCAAGTTGTTAGGCTTAATGACAAGTGCCTTTACCTACTGAGCCATTTCACCAACCCTATACAATTATTTCAATAAGTTATTTATGTGGAACCTTTTATGCCTCTGTATGAAATTTTTCCAAGAGTTTCTGATAGCAAATTTTCTTTTTCAGGTACTAGCCCCCTGGATACTCAGACAAACTTTTGCAGAGGGCAGACAGCTATCAGCCAGTTACTAAATGAACAAAGTATGTTTTTATACTCAGATTCACAGGAGAATATGAATATTGTTAAAGATCTAATGTTTGAACTAAGTATGTTCTGATTTTGTTCAATGTGAAATGCCTTTAATGTTTTCTATATTTATATAATACTTAAAAATTATTAGTTGCAATGTATGAAGAACTAGTTGGAGTCTTTTTGCGCATACAGATATTAAAAAGGTAGATTTAAAAAAAAAACATTAAAGGGTTTTAAGGTACTTATTTTTTTACAGAGTCACACACAAACACAACACATCCTTACAGCTAGATATAAATGAAATATGCTGTTCAAAAAACTTAGTTATTTTGATCACTTCCTCATGGGCACAGGCAGGAAAAAATGGTCTTGCAAATTACACAGGAGCATGTGGAAGGGAAGCATCTGGAAGAGCAAAGTGATAGCAGGAATGCTGGGCCTTTGAAAGAGACTGATGCTTTTAACATCAACGCAGTTAATTAACCCAAGAAATCTACAGGTAATCTGCCAGTTTTCCTGAGAATTTCCCCTATTTATGACAGTTCCTGAAGCTCTTTTTGTCTCACCCTGCAAGTGTCCCTTACCTTCAGTGGTTCTGAGAGGGTGGAAGTCACTATACCCTGGCTCTCTGTTCTCACCGAAAGGTTTCTTAGTCAGGATTCATATTCAAAGTTACAGACATGGAAAATGGGTCCTCAGCATTCCCTTGCCCTTGGTTCACGTCCCCAAGTTTCAGAACTCACATTTTCAGGGATTTAAGGTTCACTTTCAGCAGGGTACCAGCAGGCTCAGATTTAACACATTTCACTTAGGAAGCTGTAATGGGGTCAAAGTGGATTCCAATCAAAAGGTTAAAACAGCATCAGAATTGTCCTTTCATTTTCCCTATCTAGTCTGATTCCGGCCTTGGGAGTTTGTGCTTAGATTTAGGAGTCCTGGTTGCTGCCCTGTGTCTTTGGGCCTAAAGGGCTATGTCTTAGGGAAATGTCTCCTGGAGGCTTGACGGATGAAGAGACATAGGGTTGTCCAGACAATCCCCAAGCCACAGTGAGCCAGTCCTGAAAGCTTGGCTCTAGCTTCCTCCTTGGACTCCTTTTCTGTTCAGCTTCCTTCGAAGGAAAATACCCATGTACTTGGGGCATTTTCTTGTTGTCTTTGGGCCTAAAGGGCTATGTCTTAGGGAAGTGTCTCCTGGAGGCTTGACGGATGAAGAGACATAGCGTTGTCCAGACAATCCCCAAGCCACAGTGAGCCAGTCCTGAAAGCTTGGCTCTAGCTTCCTCCTTGGACTCCTTTTCTGTTCAGCTTCCTTCGAAGGAAAATACCCATGTACTTGGGGCATTTTCTTGGATTCACCTCTGTCATCATTATTCACAGCCAGTAAATAGCTTTGTAGCATTCATGGGGGCTGGAGAAATGGTTCAGTGTTTAAAAACATGCATGTTCTTACAGAGGACCCAAGTTCAGTTCCCAGAGTCCATGTCAGGCAGCTCACAACAGCCTGCAATTCCAGCTCCAAGGGCCTTCAGTGCCTCTGGACACCACAAGCACCTGCACTCATGTGCACATACCCCCCCCCCCCCATAGGCGGGGTTATAAATCAATCTTTATAACCAACAATCTCCCATCTCCTTTTTACTTAGGTCAAGCTAGAATGGTTAGTGATTTCCTTTTTTGTTGGTTAGTGGTACTGGAAACTGAAGTCTTGGCCTTGTGTGTTTTCTTAACATACATGTTGTTGTTCTATGATAAACATGAGCTCTGTCATTGAGCTATGCAAACCCCCCTTCTGATTTCATTTCTTAATACTTTTATGATCTGTTTTGTTTTCTTACAGTAATTCCTTTGACTCATAGCACAGGAAAAATGTAATTTTTTATTCTCAATTTTGTAGCTTCCCTTTTTCCTGCAACCCAGTTTGCCTTTTTAACAATCTGAAGAGATAAAAGTAACTTTCATCATTAAGACTATTTTCAAAGGGGTGTGTGATCTCAGCACTGGGGAGGCTGTGACAGCAAAATTTCAAGTTCAAGACCTGTCTGAGCTACATAGTAGAAGCCTGTCTCAAACAAAAACAACCCTACCCCCTCCAACTTTTTTTTTCTTAAATGACCATGATGGTAACAACAAAAACTAGTGTGTCTGGGTTAAACTCTCCAAAGATGTTGGAGTGAAAAATTTCCTGTGGTATTTCTTACTGTTGTCACTATTTCACTTTATAGATCATCTCACACTTACCAAATAGTACTACAGTAAGGAGGAAAATATTTAGTACCATTCTTCTGGGTGTTTATACCTTGATCATACAGGATTAGGATTTTACAATTTTGTATGTATGAGTGTATTGCTTGCATGGATATAAGTGCACCTGTGTTGTGCAGTGCCCGTGGAGGTGGAAAGAGGCCATCAGATCCCCTGGACGGTTGTTAGCCACCATGTTGGTACTGGGAACCAAACCCAAGTCCTCTGGAAGAGAGACCAATGCTCTTAACCACTGAGCCATATCTCCAGCTCCAGGGTTAGGAAATTTTATGCTATAAAATATTTCTTGAAAAAACACTTTAACCAACACGAAACTTTCATTAAAAAAAAAAAAAAGCAAGGTTTAAATTTTTTCCTTTTTAGCCAGGCATGGTGGCACGCGCCTTTAATCCCAGAACTTGGGAGGCAGAGGCAGGCAGATCTCTGTGAGTTCGAGGCCAGCCTGGTCTACATAGTGAGTTCCAGGACAGCTGGAGCTACAGGGACCCCCCCCCAATTTTTTTTCCCTTTTTATTTATATTAGTGCAAAAACAATGTCTGTCATTGATGATATTCTCTAATAGTTTCACTCCTGGTGTGAATTTTCAATTCCAGTTCTCTGCAGACTGATCCCTGACCTACTACCCTCTGCAGTTTATTTAAAATTTAAGTTTTGTAAGGATTCCTAACTTGTATGAGGGGGTAATCACTGCTGTTAGGGCTTCAGGAATAGAGTTGGATGGATATCCTTATTACAGATAGACCCAGTACACCTGTTGTGGGAACAGCAGTGTCTCTCTGAAAGGGATGTCGAAGCCCGGGTTTGAGTTACTAGTTTGTTATGTAGTGAGGGTGATATGTGTTCAGCATGCTCAGAAGATGCTTTTGAAAACAACCTGTCATGAGGCATGTAACAGTGTTGTAATCGTCCATTCTGTACAAACTGGATACAATTTGTGGGAAGCCTGATAGACAAAGTTATACATTTTGGACAGTAGCTGTGCAGTATCCCCCAAGCCCCACACTCTTTCGTAAGTGGGGTTTAATCAGATTATTTATAATAAAGTAAAACTACATTTCTTGCCCTCATGGAGTTTTCTAATACAAACACATTTTCTCAGACAGATGGAGCAGAATAGCCACGAAACACTGAGCAGAAAACACACATATTTATTTAGCATGTAAAAACAAATGACAATTTTGTTTTTACAGGACATTGACCTGTTTTTCTAATCTTTTCTTCTCAAAGAAAACTCTTTCCCTTGAAGAATGAATGAAAGATTTGCTTGTTTCTAGACTTGATTTGAGGTCCTGCTTAACATAAACCCTGACCTTAAATTCCTGAGCAAGGCCATCTCTAAGATGTCAAGTTTAGAAACTGACCTTGAAAGGATGAAGAATTTTTCTGTTGTGTTTTAAAATAGCCAACCCTTTGATTAAGATAGGTGCTAACAAATGCTGGGGCTTTTTGCCACAAAATTCAATGTTTAGAAAATGTTAATTTGTAGCTACTGCTTAACATAAACCCTGACCTTAAATTCCTGAGCAAGGCCATCTCTAAGATGTCAAGTTTAGAAACTGACCTTGAAAGGATGAAGAATTTTTCTGTTGTGTTTTAAAATAGCCAACCCTTTGATTAAGATAGGTGCTAACAAATGCTGGGGCTTTTTGCCACAAAATTCAATGTTTAGAAAATGTTAATTTGTAGCTACTGTTTCAGAGATTAAAAGGATCAAGTGACAGTCTGTAGCTACAACTATTGCATTTACCAGTTGCTTTAAGGCCTTTTGACTTTTAAAATTAGATTTATTTTGGTAAACATGAACACATCATTTTGTCTCTAATTAGTCCTAGAGGCTATAAAATTAGATCATATTCAGTGATACTGCTTTAAAGAATGGTGTGTTTTATTGTGCTTGTGACTGTTAATCATAGTGTGAACAGGAGGTGGGGGAAGCAAGAACATCACTCCAGATCTCAGGACCCAGAAAAGAACTGCCATTATCAAGTTAGCATAATTTTGGGCTGGAGAGATAGCTCAGTAGTTAAGGACATTGAATGTTCTTGCAGAAGGCCTGGGTTCCAATCCCAGCACCCACATGGCAGCTAACAATTGTCCGTAACTCCAGTTCTAGGGGATCCGACACCCCCTTCTGACCTCCGTGGGCACTGCATGACACAGGTGCACTTACATACATGCAGGAAATACACACATACACATAAAATCAAAACAATAAGTAAAAAAATTAAAGAAACAAGTTAGCATAATTTCAAATGATGTTCTAAGCCTTGTACAGCTAGAAAAAAATCAGAAAATTATATCTATGTTCTCTATGAATTTAAAAATTAAAAACCCAGGGATATAGCAGCTTCTTTGACAGAGCAGAGAGTTTTTATTTTTTCTGATTTATATCAGGATTTAGGGGATAGTGTTTCCTCAGTGATTAATTTAGGGATCAATATAAAATATTACTGAGTTCATTTTCCTCATGATTGGTGTATTTTTCATTTATTTTCAACTGAATGCTAGATCAAGAGTAGCAATATATCACCACCATCATGTGGTTTAGTATAGATATTATACATTGACCAAACCTGTAATTTTCTCTACACAGAATTTATGGTAATACATTCTTAGTAAAATTTATACTAAAACAGAAAATACATTACTGATGGTAACTGTTCATTCAAAGTATGCTGGATATAGAGAAGTTCAGCTATTTGTGAGTGATTGTAGCCTGTGTTGAGTCCCCATGTTCCATATTTTGTGGCACACACAGTGTAAAGTCATACTAGTATTGCTCTCTCTGCTCCCTTTAGCCCCTAGTATCACCAGCACAACAGCAAGCATATGGCAGGTAAGCATAGCAGCAGGTTGGGCTGAGAACTGGGGCTTCTGGCACCTGACTGACAGGCTGGGTCAACTTTCTGATTATAGTAATCAAGTCTCTTAGAGTTCCGAGGCATTAGTTTAGAAGGGAATTGTGATATTCGTTGTTGTAGTTTCTGGTTTTTTGAGACAGGGTCTCACTAACTAGCACTGGCTGGCCTAGAACTCACTACATAGACCAGGCTAGTCTCAAAGTCACAGATCCACCTGCCTCTGCCTCCCGAGGGCTGGGATTAAAGCCATGTGCCACCATGCCCAGTGGGAACAGGCAGTGTTAAACAGACCAAGAGCCACCCGAGAATCCCCAAACTACTACACTCTGAGTCAGAGGCCTTGGGCAAGTAACTAAAAGCACCCCTTCATAAGATTGAGGGTTAGATGAGGGTAAGAGAGGGAGGGCTCGGCAGGAGAGTAGGCAGTGCCACCATTAGTCTACATATCTCTGCACGACTTGAAAAGAGTGACCAATCCGCAAGACATTTTATTTCTATTGGCAGAGATTATTGTAATAGTCTTATTTGTTAAAGCAAGACACTTGACTGCCATCTGCTGGAAAATTCTCTTTGTAAATATGCAAATTTATGATGTTTAATACATAAGCCATGACACGCAAGAAGTGCCCGTGCCCTTGCACGAACATGACCCACACAGCTGTGCACACAAGTGTATCCGCTAGTCCCCTTTTCACTTTCCTGAAGTAGTGTTTAGAAGAGCATTCCAGACAACTGTATTGTCTGAAGAAACTCACAAAAATAAAAAAATTTAAACTTAATCTCGATAAAAAGAATCAGCATGTTGTTGCAAAGTCTGGAAACGTGCTCACTACTTCCCTGACTTCCCACTTCTGTACCAAAAGTGCATTCTACAATGAGGTGTACAGTTTAAGTTAGCAGAAATCCTAATGGGGGAACTGGAGAGTCGGCTCAGCAGCCAAGCACTTTCTGCTCCTTGTACAGGACTGGAACTTAGTTCCCAGCACCCATTTCAGGCAGTTCACAACCACCTTCCAGCTCCAGGGAACCTGACGTCCCCATCTGACCTCTGTAGGTACCTGAGGTAACCATATGCACATGTGCATACACGCACACAGATACACATGCATACACATAAATAAAAATAAAATCTTTTTAATAAAGGATATATGAAATAAGCCATTAACCTTACATTTTATAAACACTGGATATAAGATCAAGTCAAGGGACATGATTTATGTCCTGATAGCAGAGCACTTTCTTGAAGAACCCTGTGGCCTTTTCATTTTGATTTTCAAAATTGGACCAAAATAGTCTGCCAATAATAGAACATTATTGTAAGATGGGAGGTGTCTGTCAGGAGAGCAGCTCTCTGTGCTCCATTCATCCGAGGCTCTGGGCTGGATCTAGCAGGTGATCTCTGTTCTAGCCAGGTCGTCCTCACTGTAGTGATGATGATACAACCATTTGCTCATTTTCACACCTAGCACCATGATCACCAGCTAACATCACATAAAGGAGAACTTATTGATAGTGGGAACACTCTCTCAGGATGCAGGATTTACCACCATGGCAAGGATCACAAGTGCAAGGACAGCTCTTGGAAGGTTGAAGGAAACAGCAGCCCATTGTACAAGTAGAAATGTCACAGCTGCCACACTGAACTGGAAAAGGTATCCAGAGCTCTGAGAGACAATCAGGACAGAAAACCTACCAGCAACATGTGATCTGCGGACACACCATGGTGATAAGGGATGTATTAAGAGAAGGTAACAGTTACAAAGGATCTCAGTGGAGGCTGTCTTCTGCATAGATGCTGACTGGAAGAGATACTGTAATGGGATGGGGCTCCTTAACAGAAGGAAGGATAGGGTCCCTGAAAAAGAAGCCAGATGCTTAACTGCTGGAAGCCAGGTCTGTGCAACTATTGAATGAAAGGACAAGGTTGGTGTGGCATCCAGTGGCCCAATCCAGGGCTCTATGAGGATATTTGATGGAACTTAACATTCCTAGAGGCAAGATGAGGACAGTGTAGAAGGGTAACAGTTTAAAACCAAAACAAGATTGGATGGGTTAGGAGAGTTCAGGGTAGCTGCCCTAGCAGGAAGTCAGTCACTAGTCCAGTTTTCAGAACTGAGTCACTTCTTAGACCTGGAACTCACAGGAGGAGAAACTGGTCCTCTTGAAGTATATTCAGTAGTGTTTCCCATCACTCCAGAATGTTGTTCTAACCTTTACCAGGTAAGCCCTGCCATACCACTCAGCATACTCTATGGTAGCAGCAGGATTTGTTGGGAAAAAGAGACCAGAAAGAGTTATTGGGAATCCTAAAAAACAATCAGCATAGACTCCTAGGACCTAGGAGCAAGACTCATACAATCTGTAGAAACAACATTCGGAAAGTTCTTGTAGACTACCCTGACCTGGGAGGGAACATCTGACCACAGGACATCATGCAGCTCTGTGACCAGAGGTCTAGTTTTACACAAGTCATAAAGCTGGGTGGGCCTAAAAGCAATACATCATAAAAAGAAAGTGGCTGGAGAGATGGCTCAGTGGTTAAGAGCACTGGCGTCTCTTGCAGAGGACCTGAGTTTGAGTCCCAGCACCCACATGGCGGCTAACAACTATCCTTAACTCCAGTTCCAGGGGATCTGATGCCCTCTTTGGACCTCCACAGGCACTGCACAATACAGGTCCACTTATATACATGCAGGCAATACACTCATACACATAAAATAAAATTAAAAAAAGGAAGTGGCAGACAGGAGTGGGCATGAACAAAGAAAGAACACAGATTGGTATATTAGATGGTAGATATGATTGTCACATTTACAAAAAACTATCTCAACTATGGCTGCAAAGGGGGTGGCCCTTAAAGCTAACTGATGGAGGAAGGGAAAGACAATCTTTTATTTTTTCACAAATGGTTGGGTGCTATGAACTTGAGGTGACCTTGAAAGTGAACAGTGAAGGGAAAATTGGCAAAGTTCCTGGTGATCCACAGGTCCTACGAAACCTTATTATAAAACACAGGTCAGAGTAGCACCAGGAGTGAACTATAGTAGTGATCCACCTGTAACACCTGTTCAGGACTAAGCACCAATTTGCCCCAAAATAATTGAACAACACTGAGGCAACTAGTTCAAATTGGACTCCAACCAGATCAAAGTACCAAAGTTCTTCAGGTCTCAGCCCCAACCAAAGTTCTTGATCCTTTGCACATGTAGCACTGAGTAGACCGACAAGCAGTCCTTGTTAATTAGAAGCCCCTGACTTCCTCTGGGAGCTTTGGCTAAGAGTCTCCAAAGTATGCTATCACTGAAGGGGGAAATGACTAGAATTGACTCAGACTTAGTTATCTAATTGGTTCAGAGGAAAAAGAAAATACTTTTCTTTTTAATTATATTTAATCTTTTAATGAGTGTGTGTCACATGTATTTGTAGGCACATGTAGCAGAGAATGCATGTGAAGGTCAGAGGACAACTTTGTGGAGTCAGGTCTTTTCTTACACCTTAGGTGGGTTCTGGGACCAAAGCTCTCAGGCTTGTACCGGGCAAGTGCTTTCACCTGCTCACCCATCATTTATTTTTCAAAAAGCAACTCCATACTTATTAACAACATATCCTCTGAGTCACATCAGGAAATAGGTAGCACTAGGCTCTACTTAGTTTGGAGTTATCTGTTCGCATACCATATAGCCAATGAAAGTCCTAAAGAGTATGAAATCTCGACCTCGGTAACAATGACTCTGCCTCACTCTTGGGATGAAATTCTCAGGTTTCACATACAAAGGAAGGGGTTTTAAAACCCAGTATTCATATGAAGTCGTTCTGAGGTCCCCTTAGATTGTTGTTATTTTGGGATACAGGTCTAGGTTTACACGGAAGGGCAAGTAAGGAACCATGCTTGATCATTTTTTGTTCACCACAGCACGGCGTGATGCCTGGTGTTAGGAGGTAATCAAGAAGTGATCACGGACTGAAGGAGGGTGCAGAGTTCGCTGAACCATCCTGGCTTTTGGGGACCCTCAAAGGGCCTGAATATATTTTCTTTTTTCAATATTGGAGATGGAACTCGGAGCCTGGAGCACGTTAGTCAAATATTCTGTTGCTGAACTACATCCCCGGCTGCAGGCCAAGATGCTTTGAAAGTATAGCTTGCCCAAGCAATAGGGTGTTTTCAAGCTCCACTCAGCTGGAGCTTGAATACTCCCTGTACATATGCACCAGATTCTTCTGGGAATTCTAGAATTTAGTCAGCGAAGCAGTCATCGTGGAATCTTTGGAGGGGTTAATGGCAGTCCAGTGGAGGAAATCAGTGGGCTCTAGTCTCTGAAGGATAGTTCTTGTTTTCCAGGGAAGGGGCACCGTTGTTCAGTTTTTTCTTAGCTTCCGAAAGATACTCTAGTATCATTTTGGTATATTTACAGTCACTTAGGTTCTCCCAGCTGGCTTCTGCTATTTGCAAACAGAAGAAAGGCTTTTGGAGGAAACCAGATGAATCCGGATTGGGCTCTGAAGAACTGCGGTGCTGCTGAGTATAGTGGGAAAGAGGAAGGAGAGCTGAGAGCAGAGCAGGAGTGAAGGCCCTGGAGTCATCACCTCCCTCCCCTGTGGGCTGTGGGCCAGAGGCTGCCCAGCAGACAGCGAGTGACTCAGCAGAGGGCTCCGGGCCACATGAGTGAAGAAGGTTTTAAAATATGCCTTTCAAAAGCAACCACATGTTCTGCCTGGGCTCTTCTGTGCTTAGGGATGTTTCCTAGAGTTCCAGTTCCAACCATTTGAACTCTTGTGTCTTCTGCCAAGTAAAGACCAAGAAGAGGGGAGGGCCGTGGAGTCTTTGATTCCAAAATATTTCTGTGAATTTACTAGCTTTGTACTGAGCCAAAAAAAGGACTGCAAATGGTGACTATATTCTTACCTCCTCTTTTTCCACTTTTTATATTCTCCCACTGTGAAGATTCTGGTGATCAATTCTGCCTCTCCAGGTCAACCTATCAGTGAGTTTACTGGCTGTGACTAGGAAGAAAAGACTAAATTAGGAAAGGGAAGAGAGTTAGGGGTTTAAGAAAAATTACTACAAATCTACATGGGAGGAGGAAAAAAGAGGAATTTGGATCATTTA
Source organism: Nannospalax galili (assembly GCF_000622305.1). Lineage (NCBI taxonomy): Eukaryota > Metazoa > Chordata > Mammalia > Rodentia > Spalacidae > Nannospalax > Nannospalax galili. Next base: position 1,335,850 of record NW_008336953.1, read on the forward strand.
TTTGCGGCATGTCTTACTGACAGTTAAATACAGTGGTTTGTTCTGTTTTCTGCCACTCGAGGGTTATTTAATTAGATTCATGACTTAGGATGCTAACCAGCCCCACATCTAAAATAATTGCTTCTCTGTTGGTGAGATGTAAAGCGGGGATTGATTTTCCCCTGGCCTATAGCTCTCCTTTTTGACTCATGAATGTCGTCTCCACTCCCCTCCCCACGTAATTTGATCTCTGTATTTGATCTCTATTTAGTAGTACACTTCGCTAAACAGATGTCTGAGTAATTAAAATCCCACATGGGCACACTCGTCAGTGAGTTACATCTATTTAATAGTCGGCTTAGAAACTTTTCACCCTCCACTTCTTTTACGTCGTGGTGTTATGTGTCACTGGCTGTCAGCGGGCTTCAGATAGAAGAGCTCAGACCCGTTGTGTTTGCCTCCCTGCATGCACTCAGTACTCTTCACTTACTGGCAGCATTTCTCCTCGCTAGTTCCACATCTCTTTTTCTTTCACCTCACCTGGATTTCTATTGGCGTTCAAATTCTCAATGAAATGAATCACCTTGAGTTTCATTCATGCCAGCTCTGCTAATGGAAAAATAGAAAGAACAAAGTTATAGCAACCATGGAGTAAGGGTGCCTTTTATTTCCCTCCCCTTGAGGCATAACAAAATATTTCAGTCTGAACAATTTTCCATACACGGACGCACACACACACACATGCACACATGCATGAATGCATGTACATGCTACGAGATCAAATACTAGAAACCTGTTTGGTTGCTACAAGTCACTAAAGGATTTTGATGGCAAAGAATTAGAGAGGAAACGAAGGTGTGTTTGGAGCAGGCACAAGGAAGCTGGAAAGGGCTTACTACATGGCATTTGCTGCTTGGAGAGAGGGTTTAGATCTATTTATTTATGAAACTTATTTGTGAAAGTGTTTATACTAAAGAGGCTATTGTCTCCTGATTATAGATCTGATATTGATATAGCATTATATAAAACTTGAGGATACTGTTACAACAAATTTGCCTTACAGATAAATATGCACCAATTAATCTAAGTTCCAAAAAACTAAATGTGTTGGCTAGAGAACAGAATACAAGCATAACTTTTGATCTCTGTCACATTAGCTAAACAAAATCAGGTGACAGTCTTACCACAAAAGAATCACTTATTTTTCTACTTTTAAATAGATGGAGTTTTAGTGCATTTAACAAATCATTTTGTAAGTTTCTCATGACATGCATGTTTCTTGTGAGCCACCTCTAGAGTATTTGAAAAAAATTTTTTAAATGTGATGAAAAAATAAAAAAGAAATTCAGAGGTTAACAGATTCTGTTTTGGTTGGATGTAAGTAAATTCTACAGTACTTATCTAAGTTTCATTACCATGTTTCTTATTTAGAAAAGAGGTAAAAATCCTTTTGCTCAATGGAAACCTCATCTTGGTGGTTTACATGAACTCCTAGTCTTGAAATCTAAACTAACAGAGGTCATGTAAATACGCAGAGATATAAATTAACAAGAGTCTTAGATAAACAGTGGCACACAAACGGCTGAGATTCTTATACAAACAGTGATACGAAGCAGGGGCTAGCATTTCAGGAAGGTAGATTCCAAAATAATGGGAATACTGTGGGTGTGAGTTCTTTCACTGTCTGTTATGTTATCTAGTACCACCACGGACCTTGATAAAGCAAGAACTGGTGTGATTTTCATTCTTGCTGTGCTCAAGATAACTCACTCCCCTCATCCGTTCTCAAGCTCCCTTCCCCTCTGCTGGGTTTGTGCTTAATCTACTTAAAGTTCAGGACACTTTTTTTTTTTTTCTCTGACTTAAGCTTTTTAAGTATTCTTTTCCTTATCACATGTCTATCCATATTCTGCTGTTTGTTTCTGGTCACTGAAAAAAAAGTATTAATTTCAATAACCCATTTCAGCTTCCCACTGACTTAGTGTAGATTGAGGCTATTTCTTGACTGCTTCACAAAGTTGTGAGGATCACAGGTGCTCCTACAGGGAGCTCACCATTTTCCGTTTCAGCAAGTACTTAACTTCTCTGTACTTTAGTTCCATAATGTGGAAACTGGAGACGATGCAATTACCTATACTGCAGAGTTGTTTGGTAATGGTTACATGAGGCAATTCATGCAGATCACAAGGTCAGAACATGTTCAGAACAGTCTCAGTCCCCGGGCAGTGCCAGTCCAAATGCAGAAAGCAAGCAGGGTTTCCCGCTGAAGTCGGGATTCTTCAGCGACTCCTTTCTCTGTAGAAGGAGGCCTTTGGGATCTGTTACTTGTGCACTGCTGAAAGCTAAGCTGTAGCCCAAGTGTGGTCTGTGCCAGCTGAAGGAGGAGGGAACAGCAGGATGTGAGGGTGCTGGTTGAGCATAATCCTCTGAGGATTGGCTGCTACTTTTCTCTCTCTCTCTCCAAACCCAATTCACTACCATGGCTTCTTCATTAATGAATTGATTTCAAATGGTTTATTTATGTTGATGTTTCACTTTACTGCATATACTAATATGCACACACACACACACAAAGAATCATCCTTTTTAGTTTGGGAAATGGGGACTGTAAAGAGATCAGTCAGGCCTCTGAAGTTTTGTAGGCAAACATATTGTCTAAAAATAAGAGCTTTATTTTAAAATAGTGATGCTATTGTTGCCCAAAAAGTTCCCCAGAAGACTGCTAAAGACCTTTGCTAAGATGCAAATGCTAACCCTCCTGCTTGATGTCCATGACAAATATCTATGTTCCAATTTACTGTTTATAACTTTTGACATACAGATCCAAACAATTCTTCCATTGTTTTGTGGTTCTTTCCTATCTAAAAATCAGGTAAATACATTTTCTCTTATTTTACAGTTTCATCTTCACATGTACCTCTTTAACCCAGGCTGTATTTCAATATGAAGCATGCATTCAATCTGATTTCCCCCCCAAATGCTAGCCAGTGCTCCTATTACTGGTTGTTGATAATCCATGTCCTCTTCATTAGTGAAGCTTCATTTACTGGCATATTGAACTGTAGGGCTATCTGTTCAGAAATATTAATCTATTTGTCCATCTTTTCCCAGTAGTTCAATATCATTGTAATTATTATGGCTTTATAATGTGTATGAACATCTAGAAGAGTGAACATCATATTTTCATTCTGCATCTTCAGAACTATTCTGGTAACTCTTTTTTTTTTTTCCAGATAGAAATTGTTTGAACTTCCAAAACTCCTGCATTGAAGTTTTTAGTTAGAATTGCACATAATGGATTATATACATATATTCATATTTATCTAGGAAGATAAATTTCTTAGTTTAGTCAAATCTTTCTCTCTCTCTTCTTTGGAAGGGTATAGATCTTACTCAGTTCTTGCCAGCAGTTCTGTTCGAATAGGATCATATCCTTATTTTGAATAGGATTTTTAAAAAATTATATTACCCAACAGGTAACTGGTAGATCACTGGAAAAGTTTTTGATTTTCAACTCACCCATACCCTCACACATATACATATATGTGTATGTGTGCATGTGAAAGGTATGTGGGTGTATGCATGAATGTAGAGGGTGTGCATACCTGTGTACACTTACAGAGGCCAAAGGAGGACCCCAGGTGTCCTGCTCTGTCACTTTCCACCTTAGTCCCTTGATCACAGGGTCTTTCATTGAACCTGAAACACCATTTTAGCTACACTGGATGGCCACCAAGCTCTCCAGATCTGCCTGTCTCTGCCTCCAGTGCTGGGATTACAAGCACACATGGTCATGCCTGGCTGTTTTACATGGGTGCTAGAGATTCAAACTCAGGTCTTCATGCCTGCACTTTTACCCACTGAGCCATCTCCCAAGACTCAATTTTATAAACCATTATTAAAAGATATAGTAGTTAATGGTTTAACTTTTTTTTTTTTTTTTTTTTTTGAGACAGGGTCTCCCTGTAGCCCCAGCTGGCGTGGAACTCACTATGTAGACTAGGCTGGCCTCAAACTCACAGAGATCCACCTGTCTCTGCTGGGATTAAAGGCATGCACCACCACACCTGGCTGTTAATGGTTTAACAGTTACTGAGTTTTAAAAAATTAGTTGTTGGGTCTGGAGAGCTGACTCAGCAGTTAAGAGCATTGGCTGCTCTTCCAAAGGACCCAGGTCTAGGCTGGGCGTGGCGACACACATCTTTAATTCTCTCACTTGGGAGGCAGAGGCAGGTGGATCGCTAAGATCAAGGCCAATCTGGTCTACATAGTGAGTTCCAGGCCAGCTGGGGTTGCAGGGAGACCCTGTTATGGACCTGGGGGGCTAGAGAGATGGCTCTAAGAGCAATGGAATTCCCAACACCCAAATGGTGGCTAACAATCATTTGTAACTCCAGTTCCAAGGGATCCAATGCCCTCTGTGGGTTTTGTATGACACAGGTGCACTTACCTACATGCATGCAAAACACTCATACACAGAATAAAAATAAATTTAAGAAATTAAAAATTAGCTGTTTTAATAAGGAACAGATATTAGAGTTTTATCATTATTGAGACTTTTTCTTATATAGTCTAATTGTATGATTTGTTATATTAAAAAAAAAAAAAACATCCTCCGGGAAAAAAAAATGCCATGCTAAAAACTATTTACTTTATTGAATTTAATCTACTATCACTTGGAAGGGAATTCTGACTCTGGGTTTGCTATGTGAGCTTACATTTTTTGGGTGTCATTTTGTACCATTTTGGAAAAGTTTTATAATAAATTTTAATTTACAAAAGCCGATCTTTAAAATATTTATACATTTAAAAGAGAATTATATGGGCTGGAGAGATGGCTCAGTGGTTAAGAGGACTGGCTGCTCTTACAGAGGACCTGGATTTGGTTCCCAGCACTTACATGATGGCTAAGAACAGTCCATAACTCCAGTTCCAGTGGATCTGATGCCCTCTTCTGGCCTCTGTGGGCATTGCACGCAGGTAGTGCATTTACATACATACAGGCAAAACACTCATACACATAAAATAAGAATTTTTTAAAGAGGGAATTCTGTGTCCTGCAAAGTTTGTTGGAATGTGCCTTTAACATTTGTGGGCCTAATTTTAAAATTTCTTCCTTGGTTTTTTTCCATCTTTTTCTTGATTAATTTTTTATGATTTCTGTCTTTCTAGGAAAAATAAAACAAAAGATAATCACATAGCTAACTTTGTAATTAAAAAATGGAGTTCCCCTATCAGTGATACTTTCTTTGTCCTTTACCAGAGAGTTCTCCATTTCTTTTCTCCATTTCTCATCTTTTCCCTTTTGAATTAATCCGTTTCGTTATTATTTTTTCTAATTCATTAATTTATCTTGCAGTCTTTTCTCATTTCTCCCATTTTTGGAGGTTTTTGTTTGTTTAAGTATTGCTGAGTTTTATATTTCTATAGTTTTATAGTTTTACTCTCTTTAGTTAAAACTTTCCCAACTAGACACTGTTGGTAAGATAGCTGTGGCTGCAAATGACTTTCAGCTATTTCTAACAATCTTTTCTGAGTGCGGGAAGATCTGCTATTACTGAGTATTTCATTTAAAAGAATGTGACTCAGACACTAGGGGCATAAAGAATTCTAAAAATGTTTTGAGTAATGGCACACAGTTGCAACAAGTTTGTGACCTATGCTGAAGAGGCCAACACCTATTTGTAAGTACAAGCCTGCATGGTTGCTGAACATTATCTGTCTTCATAAATTTGGGAAGAGCTAACAGCCAGGATTTAAGGAGGAGTTCTTGTGTTCCTTTATTGGGATTGCCTCTGATACTGCATGTCTATAACCCACAATATTCTTAAATGCCTTCTTCTTTCTTTGAAAATGCACATACATCATGTGCATGCCTTTTCATTTTTTTATAACTAAATTTAGATGAAATGCTTTTCAATGAGACTATTAAAAATCATAAATGTAGTCGGACAAAGTTGTCACTGAAAAAAATCAATTCACTAATTACAGGTACAGATGTAAGCAGAATGTTTCTTTTAAAATAATGTTTAAGTGGTCTGACAGGCTAAAATTGTAAGCAATAAGTCTCTAATAAAGAACACTGTGCCAATAAATAGGCAGATTTGCAGGTGTGACCTTTACCAAGGTATATAGCAGAATTCATTATATTCATGTGTTTGCAGATTATGTAACAATTTTTAAGTGGCCAGGAAAGTGGAAATGTCCTACTTAACATATGACCCCAGCCAGTCCCATCTCAAATTACTGTTGATCAAGTTACAGATGATTGGCAAGCCAGGTGGGAGCCAGAATGCGCCTGACAAATCTGCAATTAACCGTTTGGCCACAAAGCCGGTGACTATTATCAACAAAAACACGAACTTAAGTTCTAATAGTTACAAGAATGGAAAGAAATTGCTTTGCAAAACACTGCAAACCAGGGGTTGACAGGCAGAAAGCTTTTATCATCCCTTGATGACATTAGAACAAGCAGAACATGGCTTTGTGAAAATGAGCTAAAAAACGTATTAGAGTCCCGGATTAACAGCTTTATAATCATGATTGAAAGTTTTTTTCTGTTTTACACAAACATGCATTTCAAATTTTCAATCTTCCAAATGTTTAAAACATGTAAGTGCCTATGATCTAGAGATTAACTCTTGGGGGGAAACATCACTAGAAACCAAATAACCGGAAGCCCAAACTTTTCTCTCCCAACCTCAAAAGGGGCACGTCTATAAAAACAGACATTTGGCATTGATTTTAACTGATTGCCTTTTAAAGTAGCTCATTATTGGAGCAGAGCTAAAACGGGGTGGGGGGGCACATATTTTGTTTGCTGTAATTGTGAAATTTTTAGGAAAGAATACCTAACACCCTAACACCCAAAGACTGCCAAAGAAAAGCCGAGCCTGAGGCCAAGTGTTAAGTGCTAAGATTCGCTTGGAAGGTGGAAAGCCAAGAGCAAGGAGATATCTAAAGGAGAGCAAAAACAAACGGATGCCTTAGTGAGGGGAAAGTAATGGTTCAAGAAAGCGCTCAGTCTCCAAAGCAGCTTCCAGGCAGCACCATCCATCTTGCCTTGCCAGTGCCCATGGGAGAAAGCGAGAGGGGAAGAGGTGGTTGATACAGGCTGCTACTGGTTTTCTCCTTTGTGAGAGTTTGCCTCGTGCGCTGTAACTCTTCAGCTTTCACCTGGGGCTGGTGAGGGCAGTGGGAGCACCCAGAGCCTACGTCCAGGAGGCGGTGCTGGGTCCTCACTCAAAGGGAGGCTGTCAGGAGAGGGACCCAGGGAGCAAGAGGCGAAGAGGGCGCAGGGTCGATTGGTCTAGCAAATCTGGAGGGTGCAGCTACTGCCGTGGCGTGCCAAGTTCCTCGCTGGGCTTGAGTTATTTCTAGTACAGGTGTTTGCTGACTCAGTTCTGAGACCGTATGCTTTTACGATTTTGCACTTTCCCTTCATCACCTACCCCAGCAGCAGCTTTTTTAAGACACACCCTACCTCTGCTAACTTTTGAGGAAATTATTTTACTTATATTTTGAAGAAACTTTATCCATTTAGACCGCAGTTTGATATATATTTGGCAACAATATGATGTAAGCACCACTCCTGCAGAGACACAGAAAGGCCCTCCTCATCTCTGGTCCCTTCCGCCCACTGCATTTTCTGGCAAGGCAAACGCTTCCCACCGCCAGCTTGCGGCTTCTGAAACCTATCAGCCCGGAACCGGATTGACTGTACGGAGTCGGCGTATACACTGGGCACGCGCTTGGAGGCGATTTGACCTGCGCGATCCTCCTTTCCGTCCTCCCACCGTACTGAGGGGCAGCCTGCCCGGCCTCTCCCCTCCCCCGCTACTTCCGGCGCTGGGCCCCAGGCCGCCCCGGCTTCCGGGTTCAGCCCTGACCGCTGGAACTCGGGAGGGTCGGGTCTGTGGGCACCGGGCTCCCGCTTCCGGCTGTGGAGGGCGCATGGAGGCCGCTCTGCTTGGGTGCTCCGGGCTCCCTGCCCTGCCACCCCATCCCGGGAACGGTGCTGTGTCAGCACCGTCATCTCAGGAAAGCTGCGTGTATCACCTCCGTCATCACCGCCATCACCGTCATCAACGCCATCTCAGGAAAGCTGCCTGCATCATCACCTCCATCACCATCATCTCCGTCATCACAGTCATCTCATCGCCCTCATCTTCATCTCGGTCATCACTGCCATCTCCATCATCTCAGGAATGCTGCCTGCATCATCACCTCCATCACCGTCATCACCTCCATCACCGTCACCTCCATCACCGATATCACCTCCATCACCGCCGTCACCGCCATCACTGCCATCACCGCCATCTCTGACATCTCAGTCATCACCGTCATCACTGCCATCACCTCCATCCCCGCCATCACTGTCATCTCCATCTCGGGAAAGGTCCCTGCGTCTCATCTCCTTCATTACCGCCATCGCCGTCATCTCCATCTCAGGAAAGCTGGGAAAAGCTGATCATGGCATACTGTGCTCACCCCCCCCCCGGCCACTGATAGCCTGTAGTGTGTGTTCTGTGGGGTCCTATGACGGGCACCCCACCTCTGCCAGGAGCCTGGGACCCAGGGGAGGGAGGGAGCTGTTGTGGGTTCGTTGCTTTAGGGGTCCCTGTCAAAGCGAATGTGGAAGGAAGCCTGGACCAAGAAGAGGGCTCTGCTGTCAGAGGAGGCATGTGCGGGAGCACAGGGCTTGTGGATGGCAGAACAGAAACAGAAGGCAGTTTGGGCTTAGGGCTACTTGTCAGCCAATTACCTCCCCTTCCTCTTTTTCTTTTTCATCCTAGCATTTAGAGCCTCTTGTTACATGTTGTATTTTATGTCTTTTTATGGATTCATTCCTCACAGCAAAGCTGTGACAACAGGACGGTAAAGGTTCCCTGGAGCCTAGTGTATTTGGTAATGTACTGGGAGCTTTGTACATATTTGCTGAATTAGTGAATAAACAAGATACGGTATTTAAAAGTATTGTGAGTTGAGGACCAAAACCATGAGGCACAAGGAAAATTGTGTCCTTAGCTCTCAAGTTTTGGATCAAGGCATAGCTGAACTGGAGACAAGCCGCCATTTCATCTTCCAAAGAAGACATGACCCCTGCTGCCTTCTTTGATCTCAGGGACTGAGACTTCAGTGACCCCACCTGAAGTGTGTAGAAAATCAACGTCCTTGATTGTACTCCACTGATCCTCCATCTGTTAGATCTGGAGAGGCTCTGCAGCCTCATACGCCTACTTGAAAACACACCTGGAGAGTGTTTCCCATGCAAATTTGCTGACCAAGTCCTAATACACTACCTGAACCTCCTTTCCCTCCTTGGGAAGTGAAGAGAATTAGACTAGTCAACTCCCCTGAGGAATTCTCCCAGCTCAATTTCCATTCCTTTGGAACTTTTGGTTAGGAAAAGGCAGTACCTTGGCTAGACAGGTTTATAAAACCTGTCAGAGTATCTATAGTTGGAAAGCTCTTCCTAAGAAATAAATTCAAGTCTTCATGTACCCATGCCACAATCATCCAGTAATTGTGGCATCCTCGCATGCAACATGGAGTTAGAGGTCGCTCATTCAGTGTACGATAGTGAACATGATGTACCGGGCTTCCAGATGCCTCACATCCTTGTGCTCTTAAACATCATTCCATCATCAAGGTCTTTCATACACTGAATCTTTTTTCTTCTGCTTTTATTGTTCATTTTTGATCCATCTTCTTACCACCAGGGTCCCTTCACTAGTCTTACAAAACTTGTTTCTCTTTTCTGCCTCTCAACTCACCCCAAATATAAATAAACAACATATGTGATGAAATAAAATTTCAAAATCAGATCCTTTGAAGAAGCTAACTTTTTAGCAAAAAGAATAAATTTCTCAAATTTTGTTTTTATTGTATTTTTTAAATAAAGCCTAAAGTGATTTTGTTCTCTTTTAGTTATCTGTTGTGTAAATGAAAATAATTGCTATCCAGTCAACGTCTACCCTTCTGTGAAGCTCTTTCCTTCACCCAAACTCTGTCGATCATAACCAATCTTGAAACATACCACACAACACAATGTAGAGAATAGCAAAATTAAACACTTAAAAAGAGATGACCTCCAGATTGATTTACTTTATTTATTTACAGTCTTACACTGTAGCTCAGGCTGGCCTCAAACTCCCAGCATCCTCTGCTCCTAGGTGTTAGGATTACAAGTATGCATCTCCATACCTTACTTTTTGGAGAGGTTTTTTTTTTTTTTTTAAGTAGAAAATGATACTAGTTTAGAGGTTCAGAGCTTATGAAAGGTTCTAGTACACAGCACGACCCCCAGAGGAATCGTCCTCCATCAATTCTCTCTAAATTTTCTCCCTTTAATCTGAAGCACTATAACCCTACATGTTCTCTGAAGGCTATAGCTTAATTATAATTCTTTTCCTGCCTCATTTTGTGTTTAAATGTATTTTATTTCAGATTTGCTTGGGCATGTTTTCTGAGCTCTCCTTCCCTGCTCATTCTCTCTGGTCTGAGTGGAAGACGCCCTCTGATCTCCTCCCAGCCTTCCTCCTACAGTTGCTCAAGCCTTGAAGTAGCTGGATTCCTGAGCATGTTAGAGTCTCAATATTGATTAGCATACCAGAATCTCTTGGGAGGCTTTTAAAAGATTCCTAGCCTACTCTTGACCAATGAAATTTGAATTGATGGAATTAGAGTCCTAGTATTAGAATCTTGATAAAGTAGCTCAGGAGATTCTAAGGAATTGCTAGTTTGGGAAATCGTATGATGGACAGCTCAGATACCAGCTTAAGACAGCAGTTCTCAAACTTGATAGCCTTCTGTCTGCCTCTCAAGTGCTGGGATTATAGGTCTGTGCCACCATGCCTTTTCCATTGGACCTGAGAATTTTTTTAAGATCCCTTAAGATCTAAGTCTTAATGTACGGTGGATTATTTCTGGAGATGGTCTCAATAATCCTTCTGACTTTAAAAAAATTACATAAAATTACTGATGCACAGTTTAATGCATACATCTATGTATACACTCCACAATCAGTATGCAGAACATTAAAAAAAATCACCTCCAGAGTTCTCTCATGCCCTTTTGCTGGCAGTCCCTACCCATCAACTTCAAACAGCCAGTGATCTGGCACTATTGATTAGTTTACTTTTCCATGAATTTGTATAAGAACTTCAGGAGCTAGGAAGATGGTGCAGTAGATAAAGTACTTGCTGTGCCAAGCATGCGGACCTGAATTTGGGTCCCCAACACCCACATACATAATAAGCCAGGCTCAGCAGCACATGCCTGTGGTCCTAGTGCTGGGGAGACAGAGACAGGCAGATCCCTGGGACTGGCTGGCCAGCCAGCCTGTGAACTTGAGCCCAAGTTCAGTGAGCAACCAACCCTGTCTCAAAAAATAACGGTGGAGAAAGCTTGAGGAAGACACCAGACATTGAACTCTGGCCTCCGTAAGAATGCACAAACACATGCACCTGTGTGCAAACATATACGTACACGGAGAAACTCTTCACAATATATTTTTTTTTGTGTCTGGCTTCTTCACTCAGCCTAATGGCATCCTCTTTTTTTTAAAAAAAATATTTTTATTTTATGTATATGAGTGTATTGCCTGCATGTGTCTAAGTGCACCCATGTGGTGCTATGCTTGCGGAGGTCAAAAGAGGATCCCCCGGAACTAGAGTTACATTCAGTTGTTAGCTGCCATGTGGTTACTGGGAATTGAACCCAGATCCTCTGCGAGAGCAGCCAGTGCTCTTAACCACTGAGCCATCTCTCCAAGACCCTAACAGGAACCCTTTTGCAGTGTGCCTGAAACATTCTCTCATTAGAAGTAGAATCTATTTCCCAACTCTTGGCTTGCTTTGGCCAATAAAATATAATGAAAACGCTGTATGATCCATTTCACCCATGTGGAACACAGCTATCATGTGGAAATGCTTCAGCTACATTACTTTAAAAACAGTCATGTCTTAGCTGAAGAAATATTGGAAACTGATTACTGCTGGGTGAGGAAGAGCTGATCTTCCTAAATCAAGGGACTCTAGATAGGCTGACAAGATCTCAGTAGATGAACTTGTACTGAGGGATGTGTGGGGACACTAACTTGACACAATAGGCCTTAAATGATAAAATATATGGATTCCAGTGAAGGGGGGAGCTATGGAGAAGGCCAGTGGGAAGGTGATATAAAGACAATTAAGATTGAGATGTTCTACATGAAATACACAGAAATTAAAAAACAGTCATGTATATATGTACATGCACCAGTACTGTGCCCACAGGGAGAGGTGTTGAATCCTCTGGAGCTGGAATTACAGGAGATTGTTAGCCACCTGATGTGGGTGCTAGGAATTGAGCCGAGGTCCTTGTATTAGTCACTTTTCTGTTGCTGTGATAGAAACACTGACCCAAGCAATTTATAGAAGGAAGCATTTATTTGAGCTTACGTTCTGGGGGAATTACAGTCCATCATGGCAGGGAGGCATGGTGGCTGGAGGTGGCTGAAGCAGGAGCAGCAGAAGCTAAGCTGTCACATCATCATGCAGGCACAGGAAGCAAGAGAGCCACTGGAGATCTGGCAAGGCTTAAGAACTCTCTAAGCCCACCCCCACAGTGACGTGCTTCCTCCTAAAACCTCCCAAAACAGCACCATCATCTGGGGACAAAACGTCCAAACACCTGGAGCCTACGGGGGACATTTTCATTCAAACCACCACAGTCCTCTGGAAGAGCAGTACATACTGCTGAGCTATCTTTCCAACCCCTTGAGCTACATAACAGAGAAAGGAGGGGGCATGAACATAGAGGAGAATCAAGGTACCCTGCTCAACAGCACTAATGCCCTCCCAGGCTTGTAGATAAAGCCATTTTAGGGTCCTTTAAACCCAGATGAGGCACCACAGCCAAAGACCTTCTGCATCAGAAGAACAAACAAAATGCTCTTTAACACCAAATCTCAGGGTGATAACAAGAGTTAACTGAAATCATGTTTTCTACCCCAAATTCCTTTAAGGGCCAACTGAATTTCTTTCTGACTCTAAGACTTAGCTAACTATTCAGATAGTTTTCCTTAAATCTTTCCTACTCCCATCACTTCTTTTTTGCATTGCTGTCCCCTGGATATCATAAATTGTATCTAAATTTTAATTACTTAACTGTTTCACTGGCTTGAAAACTGTGGTGTCTTTTTTCACACTCCACTTTACGGGATTAAAAAACTGTATCAGGCCGGGTGTTGTGGCACATGTCTTTAATCCCAGCAGGTAGAAGCAGGTGGATCTCTGTGAGATCAAGGCCAGCCTGGTCTACATAGCAAGTTCCAGGCCAGCTGGGGCTATAGAGAGAGCCTATCTTAAAAAAAAAAAACCCAAATAATAAAATAAACTGATTTGGCCTGCAGAGATGGCTCAGTGGTTAAGAGCACTTATTGCTCTTGCAGAGCACCTGGATTCAGTTCCCAGTACCCACATGGCAGCTAATACCTGCCTGCAACTCCAGTTTCAGAGGATTCTGCTCCTTCTTCTCGCCTCTTTGGGCCCTAGACACATGTGGTGCACTTACATACATGCAGGCTAAACACTCGTACATATAAAATTAAAATACAATCTTTTAAAATGTATTAAATCCTTTCCCTTTTTCTTTCAGATTCAATGTTCTGGCATTTGAGTTACAACATGATCTAAAGGGAAAAATAAAATGCCCCATTTGGGAGCCAAGAGCCCTTACTTCATACCTGATGAGCTGTATGGTTCTGGGCAAGTTCAAAATCTTCCTGTCCCTAGTTTTCTCCACGTAAAATAGGCTGGGCGTGGTGCTGCATGCCTTTAATTCCAGCTGTTGGGAGGTAGAGGCAGGCAGATTTCTGTAAGTTCGAGGCCAGCCTGGTCTACATAGAGAGTTCCAGGCCAGCTGGGGCTACAGGGAAACCCTGTCTCAAAAAGACCAAAAATAGAAAAATGTCAATGCCATCCCAGGATTCAATCAGCAGAATCCTACACAGAGAAACTTTTTAGGACAAGCAACCAAGTTTCTTGAAAAACTAATTGCAAGGGGGATAAAGAGGTGGGGGGGGCTGTAAAGCAAAGGTGACCTAAAAGACACGCCGACAAATTGCAAAGTATGCACTTTATTTGGATCCTGATTTTATAAAATTATGATATTAAGAGACTATTGGAAATAGGAACATTGGCTATTTGATTGTTTTAGGTGTGGTAATATTTACAAGCGAGATGATCAAAAGTCTGGAATTTGCTTCAAAGTAATACCAGAAAGAGTCAGTAGGGAAGGACGTGAATGGGGTGGGTACTGCGGCTGCTGACTGTTGAAACCGAGTGCTCCACACTTAAAGGATCACTATGTGCTGCTTATATGTGCTTCAAACTCTTTGTTGCTCAGAAACAGAAAACTATAAAGTCCCTTTCTGGTACAATAAATATTGTAATAACAAAATTAAATATTTTTAACTTCAGCATAGAAATCGCTTAGTTTTATTTATGGATGTGTGTGATTTTCTTATGTATATGTGCTAAAATATGGCAACGTCAATTAGTGTTTCAAAACCGTGTAACCTGTTCACTAGGACACTCTAATGGAGTAATACTATTGTTTGCATGCAGTCCTCTGTGCAAAGAAAATTTGGGAAAATGCTTTCTAAGCACAGTCACCAACATCAGCAATAAGTAGATATTTAAGTTTGTTCACTTCCGCAAAGTCCAAAGTCCTGTGAGTTAAGTTCAGTGCTTATCTGTGTAGTTAAACAAGGTTTGGAGATATGAACGTGGGCAGCACTTTGGGGGGGGGGAGGGAAACCTTTGTTAAATCAATTTGCAGAATATTGATTACTTAGAACATTTTACTCTCTGTATCTTCAACCTGATATTGTCTCTGCATTTCAAACTGACAACTATTTCCCAAAACCCGAGATTGTATATTTTAAAAAATTATATTTCCTTTTATCAGACTTCCCCTCTAGAAGTCAAGGATAGAGGGCCCCTGGCCCTGCCCTTATCATCCTAGTCGAGCCCCGAGCTTATAGACCACGGATGATTGCCATTAAACGCAAGCCTTGAGTTAACAAAGTAGTGCTATCTGCCAAAGTTTAGTTTCTAAGTTATTTGAAAAATATTTCTCATCTTAAATCAGCTGCTCTACCAGCTAACACACCACGTGCTTTTCAGGTATTCTTCCACTTAATCTTCCTAAAATCAAGTCAAGAAGAGTTTGGCTATTTCTACTTTGCTAAAGAGAAAAGTAAGACTTAGTGGCGATAAGAAACTTAGAGGTTGCCAGCCTGTAAGGGGTAGGTAGAACAAGCGGACAGATGGTGGTTACCCTGGCTACCATTTTCCCCTTGTATTCTACATTGTGTGCTTGTGCATGTGCATGTGCTTGTACGAGAGAGAGAGAGAGAGAGAGAGAGAGAGAGAGCGCTCCAGTGCTATTCACTTTTTTCCCCTTCTTTAGACAGAGTCACTCACTCACTGCCCTGGAACTTGGCCAATTCATCTAGGCTGCCTGGCCACCCTCCGCTTTTTACTTGGGTTCTGGAGATTGAGCTCAGGTCCCCATGCTTACAAGGCAGACACTGTACTGACAAGCTGTCTCTTGAGCCCCATTCTATCTTATTAGTCATTTTCTTCCTGAGAATGTAAGCCCCCTCACAGCAGACTTCCATTAGTCTTTTGGGCTTCTTAATCCACATAGATTCATAATAAACATTTGTTGATCTCAGCAGATGAAGTCAATGCCATATAGCTGCAGCCTCCTTAAGCTGGGCAGTAAAGGTTATACACCAACCCACATTTTCCAAGCTCGCCTTTGGGACTGACCACGTGTAATTGATTATCCAGTAACTATTCAAAGGAATACATTTAAGCATACATTTGGTTGGGGCTGGAGAGATGGCTCAGCAGTTAAGAGCACTGACTGCTCTTACATAGGACCTGGGTTCGATTCCCAGAACCCACGTGGCAGCTACAAACAGTCCCTAACTCCAGTCCCAGGGGAATCCAAAGCCCTCTTCTGGCCTCCTCAGCATTGCATGACATGGGTGCACTCACGTACATGCAGGCAATACACTCATACACATAAAATAAAAATAATAAATAAATAAAAGAATACATTTGGAGGCTGAAAACTGCATTTTGAAAGCAAGAAAAGAAATGAAGCCAAACACTGCAGCTACGATAAGGAAGGTTGGGATTTGAATTTAGGAAATGATGGATCGATCAGAAAGGCTGAAGCAGCTTGGGTTTCCCTATGTGGACTATAGAACAAGTGAAAGAATCAATAAACCATGGAGAAAAGTTCTAGAACACTGGGGTCAAATCATAACACATCAACACACAACCAGATCACTTCTTGAACCTCCTCCCCTAAACAATGGGTGCCTGCCTGACTTCCACTGGTATGAAGGAACATTTTTCTGGTGTGGCCTCATCCACAGTAAGAGCTGTTGAGGCGGCTGGGCAAGCTGCCATATGATTTGACAGGCATGATGCTAAATAATAGCCAATATAATAGTATTACCTATGGTTATTACACGCCCTGTATGAGCTGGGGACACACTGCACATCTTACACATTATCTAATTTAATCCTCATTTACGCAAATGAAAAAATTGAAGTGCGGCAAAATTGTGGTTTTGCAGCCGAAAGGTCTACCTGTTGTTAAATTCTAAAGTCCAGGCATATGCTTGAAGGCATTATGCTAGGTAAGGGTGGCCAATAGTGTTTGAAAAGTGCCAGGAAATAGGTAAAAGTTGGTAAGTGTTTAGAGTATTACTCGGAAGTCAGATCCAGAAATATCTAGAGATAACTTTGGGAGCAACATAGGTTTAGGAGCACAGGATTGCTGTTCCAAGACCTACGAGAATGTCTAGCAGAAACTCAGCATTTAACAGTCCAAAAAATGTAAACAGGGTGAGAGTCAGTGTTCAATAAAGGACACTCATTTCTAGGGAGGTGCAAAGGGAACAGGTGAGGTAATTAGGGACTTGCCCCTCTGTCTCGCATCTGCTTTTCTGTGCCTGGGCTGTCTCACCGCCTCCCCCGCCCCACCGCCCCCACCAGTCCAGATTCTCCATCTATCCAGGCTGCCAGAGTGACTTTTCCAAAACATTGAGGTTATTACAGACTCTGAGGGCAGAGGCTGGGCTCCTGACAATATGGGAGCCCTGGATTGTCCAGGGATCAAAAAGTATCTTTGGAGAGAGCATTCTCAGGGAGACTAGGGACGGTTTCTTGTGTTCTTTGTCCTGCTGCCTAAGGGGCTCAAACAGGAAACAGGAAAGTGATGTGGGTGCAGTGACTCTGTGGTTATGCCACAGGCCCTTTCTCACTTTCTCTGCAGACTGAGAGGACTGGCCTGATACCAAGACAGGTTTAGCTTTTTATAATGTAATGACATGTATAGCCCTTTAGGTTTTTCTTTTCTTAAAGAGTACAGTAGGCTGGCTGGGAATGTAGCTCCTTGGTAGAGTGCTTGCTGAGCACACACAAAGTCCTGGGTTCGATCTGCAGAACCACAGCACATGGCTCTATCAGAGAACTGAAGCAGTAGAGGCAGGAGGGTCAGAACTTCAAGGTCACCCTCAGCTACATATTGAGTTTGAACTGGGCTACATGAGACTCTTAAGAAAGAGTTCACTGGGAGAATAGCCAAAGTGAACACAATTTACAGTATCAGGTGTTGGTGAATTTTTAGAGAAATGGGATTGTAAACTAGTAGTTAGTAGTTAGTTTGCCACATGCAAAAATATGACTAATCTCACAATGCTGAACAAATATAATCAGTCACAAGAGAATCCTTATGATATAATTCTATTTATATAGCTAAGATATTTATAGTAAAATATAAAAGCAATTTTCCTAAGCAGTCTATGGTATTAGAAATGGGTGTTGTAAGGGCTGGAGAGATGGCCCAGTGATTAAGAGCACTGGTTGCTCTTGCAGAGGACCTGGGTTCAGTTCCCAGCACCCACATGACAGCTAATAACCACCCATAACTCCAGTTCCAGGGGATCTCCTAGCACTCAGGAGGCTAAGCACCCTCTTCTGACCTTAAGGCATTGCGTGACACAGGTGCACTTAAATACATGCATGCAATACACTCATGCATATAAAGATAATAAATAAAAATTAGAAATAAAAAAGAAATGAGGGTTGTAGGGGTTGTGGGGGTCGACTGGTCCTGATGAGTTATGGGGTGCTGTGTATTGCACTTTGTCATTTGGCGCTGGGACTTGAACCCAGTGTTCCATGCATGTTAAGCACTTGTTCTACTATTTAGCTATCTCAAGCTCCTTCTATGTTTTCATAAAGTTGCTCATTACATGAGTTTGTTCTCTTTGCAAAACTTTTACAATCTGTATGCTTGTTACTGATCTTCTTTTCTGTGTGCTATACTTCATTGCAATTTACATCCCCAAAATGCAGTGTGGTCTCTGAAACTTCCCTATTAAAGAAAAGTCTTTAAGTTGGGCACAATGACGCATACCTATAATCCTAGCACTCGGGAGGCTAAGCAGGATGATTGGGTATTCTAGGGCAACATAGGCTACACAACTATGCTCTGTTTTTTTAAAAAAAAGATTTAAAAATCACAAACTAAACTTGAAATTACTTTACTAGTAGAAGTGAACTAAATTCTGGAATCTTAAAGCATGCATAATTTACAAATACATGAAGCTTTATGTGTCCTTAACAATGATTAGTCTCAAAATCTTTCTTTGAAATGTTTTCTTAAAAAGAAGCCTGCTTGCTATCACTTTTGAAGAACTTCATAAGAATCATGTGCATTTCATTTAGTCTGAAACTGATTTTATAGTGTGCCCGTCTCCTTAGAACAAAACGGGTCCCCATTTTGCTGAGGGGCAATAACCAGTTAATTTCTGCAGGCCAGTACCTACTCATCTTTAATCCATCCATTTGCTAGTAAATAAACATGAGTGTCTTAGTTCAGGCTGCTGTCATAGGATTCCATATGTTAGGTGCCTTGTTAAGTGTATTTCTCACAGTCCTGGAGGTTACAAGTCTAACATCAGGAAGCAAGCATATCAGATTCTGACTAGGGTCTTGTTCCGGGCTGCAGATTGGCAGAAGGCACAGAGAATGCTCTCTTTTCTTTCATGAATGCACAATTCCAATCCTGAGGACTCCACCTTGATCATCTAATTTATTTCTCTTAAAATCATTGCACTGAGGGTCAACATATGAATTTTGGGATGATAATCCATTACACCGAGGAACCAAAGTATCCCTGGCATTATGGGGAAATTATTGCTCAAAACTTCTTAAAACCAGGAGAACACAGATATCAAGTATTTCCTGCTACTCAGGGCCTACGGCAGCAAATGCATGTCTAGACATTCATCCCATGTGAGGTGCCTCAACACTGCTCAAAGGAATCTATGACTATGATGTAACCACAGACTCAAAACTGCCTTAAATTCAGGTGAGCAATAGCTGTCACATAATGTTGTGTTGAGTGAATCATGGCGAAATGCTGTAATAATGGACATCACCCAAATTCAACCTATTAAAATGTTCCCTTTCATTGAGTTAGTGGTGAATCCTTTTTTAAGAGATGGTGTTTCCCTTTAGCTCCTACACTTATTTTTTATACTTTGGATACTTTGTAGAGTAGAAAAGTCAGCTTAAATCTCAAAGTCTTAGGCCAACATTTCCAAAGGTCTATTTAGCACAAGGTGTCTAACCCGCAACATTCTCCTTTTTCTGTAGGGCCCTCATGCAGTAATATTAGTAGCAGTAACAGTAACAGGTAATATTTATATAGTGCTTTTTATGTATTAGGAATTGTTTCAAGCATTTTCCATATGTCAAACCATTTCATCTTTCCTACAACACAGCAAGACAAGTATTAAGCTATCATCCTCATCATTTCATGCTATAGGGGAAACAGGAGCAGAGTGGTGAGGGTTATCTGAGGCTATGCACAGCAGAAGAAGGGGTGAGGGTGCTGGGAAGGGACTCTTGACTTTGTTGCACTTTGAATTCACCTTCTTAAACTCCAGGGACTTGGCCTTATCCACCGTGTCCCTGTTCCCTGTGTCCATTCCAGATTCCAATTTAATTGGCCTGGGACTTTCTATTTTAAGACAAAGTATCATTATGGGGTTGGAAAGATGGCCCAGTGGTTAAGAGCACTGGCTGCTCTTGCAGAGGACCAGAGTTTGGTTCCCAGCTACCGTATGGCAGCTCACAATCATCTGTAACTCCAGTTCCAGGGGATCCAACACCCTCTTTTGGCTTCTGAGGAGACTGCACGCACGTGGTGCACTTACATATCTCAGGCAAAACACTCATACATAAAAATACAAATAAATAAAAAAATTAAGTACTATGGAGCCCAGGCTAGTTTCAAATTCATGCTTCTCCTGCCTCTGCCTCTGTGGAAATTACAGGTGTATGCCATCATGCTCTATACCAGAGCTGCTTTTAATAATGCTTAGGTGAATCTAATGAAGTTGCCAGGGTGGGGGCCACTGGTCTGGTGCATAGCATCTTAGCTTTATACCACAGGCCTAGAAGGAGTTCTTTTTTAAAATATTTTATTTATTATTTTTATTTTATGTATAGTGTGTGTATTGCCTGTATGTTGTAAGTGCACCCATGTTGTGTGAGGATCCCCTGGAACTGGAGTTAGCCACCATGTGCTGGGATTCGAACCTGGGTCTTCTGCAAGAACAACCAGTGTTCTTAACCACTGAGCCATCTCTCCAGCCCCAGAGAATTCTTGAACTGACACTGCTACACTTGGGTTCCTCTGACTTCTCTCCCAACAGGAACAAACTTGTTAAAGGAACAAGCAAAAGAAGGACAGTTCTTGGGAACAAAATAACCCCTGAAAGGACACTGAGTTATCCACAGGGTCCTGAGTAATTGACTCAGTTATCTATCTACAAAGCAAAAAGTTCGAAGTAAATGATCTTTTGTTTCCTATTGGTTCCATGAGTCTATGAAATCACATATATCAAATTCTTGATAATCTATGAGTGGGTGACCCACCAAAAATGTTTAATTTGGTGACCAGTTTCCTTTAGTCAATCTTCTTATCAACTGGTGCATGCCTAAAGAATACACATCTGTTTTATTTTCACCTTAAGTGGAACATAATAAGAGAGGAAGAAATCATGTATACACATGCAAAAATCATTCAAAAGATAAATGAAATGATGCGGAGGGATTACCGGCTGTTTTGGATTCCGCACATCACCACTCCCTCCAATAGCATCGGTAATTGAAAGCTGCCTGTGTTCTGGTTGCTGACAGCTGAAGGATTCATGTTGCCAAGGAACCTCTGGCCGTGCGCCAAGTAACAACCTGATTAATTATCCCTCCCTTTGTGCAGTGCCTTTTCTCCATCATCTCCCTCCTCCAAGTGGTGTCCAGCTTCAGGATCTCAGAATAGAACAGCAAGTCCCCCAAATGAACAACCCCTACACCCTGTGGCAGAAAATGCACCCGGACATCCTTACCCCTCTTTAGTTACTCTGCTTGCTGTCCTACGGTTGACAATCGGTTAAACCAATCTTCAAATCAAAATGGGTCTACCTAGTCACACCGAGCTTCCACATGCAGTGTTCCCCTAAAATGCTCTATTTTCCTCCAATCTGATCCATGTGATGTTACCCAAAATTTTATGCCAGAGACCCCAAGGTGAAAAGAACATGCTGCTGTAACCTAGAGACTCAGCCTTACCTCTGGAGCCTTTATGCTGACTGGCTAGTAATTGTGCCTGGGATTTTAGTTTGGAGTGTCACATAGAACTCTGACAGCCTTTTGAAAACTCAATTGCCAAATGATCAGACTTTACAAGGGTACTGAAAGGTCAGGAACTGGTGGCTCTAGAGCCTTATGACTCCATGGGCAGAGAAGTGAATAGTCCGGTTCTGCTCATCTGGACTACAGGAACAAAGAAAAGGTCCCCAGCAGTGGGAAAGAGACCAAGTGTGCCTAAGAGTTCTTCTCACCTCGGTAAACTGTGCCTTCTCGGTCCACAGCTCAGTCAGTGATCTCCACAGGGAGTCTCTGAGTCACAGAGATTCTGTCTTGGTTTTTGCTGCATCTGCCCACTGCAGGCCAGCTCTGACCTTCTCTACAGGGCTTTCCAATACTGCCGTTCCTCAGGGAACCCTGCAAACAGCACCTGGGAAGAAGGCTGGCTTGCCTTACCACCAGAACCTTCCTCTGCCCACAGGGTCCATCCTTCTGTCTAGTCATCAGTCACACTTTGGGCGTCTGCTTCATCTAAAGACTGATTTGACTCCATGGTAGCGGTTATCTCCCTGGAAAGCAGTTGGATTTTACGTAAATTTTGAACAAATCTTTTAAGAATAGAGTCCTATCCTTGGGGGCAGCTGGAGGGAGTGAAATCCCCCCTTAGAACCTGGCCTTTGAAGTGGAGTCTGACAGTAATCTTGCTCAGAGCTTTTCATGAATACAGCTGTAAATTGATTTGGGGGTTCATCCTAATGGACTGGAAAACACATTTTCCCTGTGTACAGTGGCTTAGTAAAGTTTCAAAACCACTGGAGCTGTGCCCTGAGTCACTCTCCAGGGGCATGTTACAGATCTTCCTGAGGTCAATAAAAAGAATTTGTGCCAGTGTTATTATTAGAATGGGCAAGCTCTGAAATATGAGGACAGTGGCTTAGGCATAGACTTGTGCTGAACCATATAAACAGGCGGTGCTGGCGTCTAAATCACATAGGTACTTGGTCACTATCAGTACATACCCATAACGTTTATTAGCTCATCTTAATGCCTTCCTTCCAAAGAACAATTTATTTAGCCTTTAGAAAACACACTGAGTTTTAAATAAGAATATAGCTTTATAAAAGAACGTCTCTCAAATCTGTAATTGTTTCACTGGTCTCCACAGGCCACAGATTTACTGGGGTGTAAAATATCAATTGATATTCTTTTTTTATCTGTTCACTAAATTAGTCACTAATTAATTGTAACTTTATCTATTGAAAGGCTATAAATTGGAAGTAGATGATAGTGATTTTCAATCATTAACTAGTCATGGAAACCAATATTGTCCCATAAGTCTGATGTGACAGCTAGACACATGTCCTGACACAGGATTACTTCAACAAAGGAAAAAAAATGTGTAAGATTACATTGGTTTAATTAGTTCTAATAAAAATGTGGAAAAGAACCTAAATATTTGATTATCAGGGAATGGTCAAATGGCATCATTTTTTGTTGTTGTTTATTTTATGTGTATGAGTATATTGCCTGTAAGTGCACCCATGTCATGCAGTGCCCACAGAGGAGAGAAGAGGGCATCAGATCCTTTGGAATTGGAGTTACAGATGATTATTAGCCCATGTGGGTGCTGGGATTCAAACCTGGGTCTTCTACAAGGACAGCCAATATTCTAAACTGCTGAACCATCTCTCCAGTATCTCAAATGATACCATTTTATTGTGGAAATCACTCTCATGAAGAACAGAAGATGTTTGTGATGCACTGCTAACAGAAAAGTAGGATACGACATTGGTGCCAATCACAACAGCAACTGTAGAGTTTTAAAGAAAATTCATGCACAGGGCTGGGATGTAACTCAGTAGGACAGTGTTTCCCTAGCACATGCAAAGCCCTGCGGTTTGATCCCTAGCACTGGCAAAAGGTGAGGTGGGGGAGAGAGAAAGAGAGAGAAATAATGTGTTTCTGGCAACAACCCTGGCTATTTAAGGCTTTCAGACACAGCCCTGAAATCTGAGGCAGTTTCAGGCTGGGCCCAGCTCCCTCTCTCTTACACCCCTCTGGTCAGAGCAGCCTGCTCTCTAGTGCCTCCTGCCTCCTGGTCTTTGTACATGCAGTGTCTCTCGTCTAAACCATCTTTGTGTCCTTTCCTTCTCTATGCATCCCTCCAGTCTCCCGGACAAGCATTTTTCTATGTCATATAGTTATCATTTAAGGTCTTACAATCTCTAATTTTCCCTTCTTATTTTCTTGTTCATCTGTCACAGATTTCTCATACTTGACAAGATGCAAGTTCCCAGGAGAGATGATTATTTGATCATGTTTATGAAGTGTATTTGGGGATCAAATTGGAGTTGCAGCTACTGGGATTCTTTGTAACAGCATCCGGAGAATCTTGAGACCAGCGTTCCATGTTCCCACTGAAAGAGTAGAGTTGTTCTTGGCCAGTGTTAACTCATGTTGCATGACAAACTAATGACTGTGACTTAGAAGAGAGTTTGCCAACAGTTAGCAAGCCTGTAAGAGAAAACGCTTGGAAGGGTTAGAGCTGCTGCCTGAGCCTGCATTTGGGATCACAGCCCGATCTTCTCCAAGCTTTGCCAGCCTTAATGCTCAGTGTCTGTCCATAGACTGGCCCTTGGCTCATATTAAACACACAAGTCCAAGTCTGGTGGAGAGGCACAGAGCAAATGCCTACCAGGCAATCAAGAGAGTACGTAGTCAAAATGAAAACGCTACACAAAGCTTCCATGCCTAGAAACAGGAGACAGGAGCCAGACAAGGTTCGTGACAGGGACCACAGAAGGTCTCTCAATACTATTTCTGACAACACAAAAATCAATTTACATTTAATACATTTTAAAATAGCTGACCTACCCATATTATCTGATATTACTAAAGAGAGCTAAAATTGAATCTTAATGTAGTTCATGAACATATTCAATGGAGGTTTATTTTTTCTAAAAATACTTTATATAATCACAGTACTCGATGGTTGAAATTGCCAGGTTTTGTGATACAAATATACCAGAGTCATAATTAAAATATTATTGTCTGCTAACATTCCCACAGCATTTTCTGGAGGTAGACACTTAAATCCTACACACTTTCAAGGATGCACGAACTCCTCTTTTGGGAGAGACTCCTCCCTCACATGCTTTATTTATGAATATGGCGAGTCCAGGGGGGAGACAAACAGTACAAGATCAAGCACTAAGAAAGCTGGAGAGATGGATAGAAGATAACCCTCACCTCGGTCAAATGTGGAGTAGATTCTCCAGACAGCCATGCTTCCGTGGGCTTAAAGTGGCATCGATTCCTTCAGCTCATCAAACAATGTCAGAGAAATCATAAAACATAGAAAAACTGGGCTGGAATATAGCTTAGTAGTAGATCACTTGCCAAGCAAGTACAAGGCCCTGGGTTCAAATCCCAGAACTTGGAAACTGGGATGGATGTGTGTGTGTGTGTGTGTGTGTGTGTGTGTGTGTGTGTGTGTG
>NW_008336953.1:1361124-1384509 GCF_000622305.1 Nannospalax galili
TGTGTGTGTGTGTGTGTAAAGCTTTTTTAAAGTGCCAGGGGCTATGAGTATGGCTCAGTGATACAGCACTTGCCTCTCACATCCCAGCGCCCTCGTTTCACTCCCAGCAAGATACACACACAATTCCAGAGGGTAGAGTAGCTGATTCTGGCTTGGTCCTGTGTTTTAAAGAGGGTGGAGGGGCCTGGGAAGGAGTCCCATTCACTTGCTTTAACTGGTCCAGTACAGAAAGCTGAGCTTATTGACAACAGTGAGGCTGATGGATGTGAGCTAGGAAAGCAACGGTGAAGAACTGGGTCATTCTTCCCAGTGACTCTGTTCACTACCAACCAGGGAGTAAAAACTCCCAAGAGTTTGGGGATATGCTGCTCTTGCAAAATGCATTTCATCAGTAAACTCCTTCCCTGTGGTGCCTGCAGCCTCACAGAAACTGGATTCTAGGACTTTAGGCAAACCAGGCGTCAAACCTGAAGGCACTTAGCATTCTTACATCCGTTTGCTCTGACGATTGTGAAAATCCATATTAGTAACTGGAATTGACTTTAGCAGAGGCATATACAAAGAACTGTATTATTCCTGATGTCTGTTGTGAAAAGGAGGCATAATTAACTGGATTTCCACTGAGAACATCCAACCAGCTGGAGGGACGATCCTGCCCCACATTACTAATACACTTCTAATCAAATGCAAAGGGTCACAGTATTTCAAACCCCACAGCTTGTTGTTAGACTTTTTTCTTACATTTGTTTGTTTATTTTGTGTGTGTATCTGTGTGGGGATGTGCATGTGTTACGGATAGTGTGTGGAGGTCAGAGGACAACTTGCTGGAGTTGGTTCTCCTCTCCACCATGTGGATTCTAAATATTGAATTCTAGTAGTTAGGCTTGGCTGCAAGATCTGCTGGCCATTTTTAGACTTCTTGAAATCTTTAAAATAGTTTGAGGACTCCTTTTTCTGTCATGAAGTCTCTTGACAAGATGTGGCACCTTGTATTGGGCAGAACAGAATCAGGGCAGAGGGTGGCGGAAGCAGATCCACACAGACACTGGGAATCAAACTGCAGCTCCAAGCCTAGAGGCTCCAAGCCTCTGGCTATAATAGGTAGGAATCCCACAGGATAAGCAGATGTGAGTCCATGGGTGGAGGGATTTCTTGAGGAGGTGAAATGGGAGCAGTTAATTAAGCTAGGGGTTCCTGCGAACACTAAAGTAAAAACAGAACAAAATACAAAAACATCAACCCAGAATTTAAAATATTTTCCCAACTGCGTGAAGTGGTAAAAAGAATACTACAGAAGAATAGACAGTCAAGTGTGCCCTTCAGGTCATAGGGGACAGACCATGTAAAGAAGAGAAGAGTCATGTTAAAGGGAAGCCAGAGCTACCAAGGAGGGACTATTCAGTATGAGCTCAGGTGCTTTTTAAAGTTGAATTCCTCACATTGCTCTCTTGTTTTGTCCCTACAGCTCATCACTAAATCCCGGCAGGACATGGCCAGTAGGAACAGCACCAACAGGTTATTTATCCAGTGCTAACACAGCTGTAGTGGGCTTCAGCCCCACAGGGCATTTGGCTGTTCAGTCATCAAGGATAGTACTTCACAATCTGATGGGACTTTTACATTATTTATTATTATAATATTATTATTATTGGGGGGACACGGTGTCATGTGGAGATCTGAGGACACCTTTGTGGTATTCTTTCCTTTCCCTTTGCAGGGTTCCAGGGATCAAACTCAGGTGGTTAGGCTTGTGCAGCAAACACCTTACCCACTAAGCCATCTCACTAGCCCTGATGTGACTTTATGGATCAACAGAATAACTAGAAAGAGACCATGCGCTGGATGGATCTGCAAAGGCTCTGAACTCCAAGGGATTCCACCCCCCACCCCCCCATCCCTGCCCCGGCCACACACACCCCTGTCTTGTTCCTCATGCTCCCCTCAGGTTCACTGTGCTACTACTACTTAGCCTCAGCCCTTGTGTGCTCAATGCCCTCCACTCTTCCGGAAGCTTAGAGAGCATCATGCACTTCACCTTCCAGTGTGGAAGACACAGAAGACATGCTCTGTCCATCAATATTTCATTCCCCAGCCTGACAAGCATCAAGACTCTGAAAACCAAAGACAGGGTTTTGCATCACTGTTTTCAAGTGTTTTAAAAAGTTGTTAAATAAAGCCTGTATGTATTTGCCAGCATTTCTACCTGAACTCAAAACCAGAGAACAGAAGTGGCTTCCTGAAAAAGCCTGTTCAAAAACCATGAAAGATCTTAATGTAGTAGCTAGCAGATTCTCTGTCACTTTAAAAATGTTTTGAATCCTTGGTGCCAAGCAGGATGCTGTGGGCTCTTGTAGCCAGCACCAAGTATCATGAAAACAAAAACAAACATCCCTGTATATTGATTCAGTCAAAATAAACATTTCATTATTCCCATATTAAAGACAACTTCTTGACTGAGTAGATGAAACCCTGGGCAGCCAGCTCTCTGGGGTGTGCTGTGTAGGATTTCTGAATCACTTAATGATACTTTGCATGAGAAAGCATTGAGCTCAGTTGGCTGGAGGGAGTTTGGAGAGGGACATCTCTGGGAGTGTGATAGGTTCTAATTAGGGAATTTGATCAATGCTAGAAGCCATGGTCTAGGATTCATGAGCTAGGTACTTACTGTCAGTGCCCACCAAAAAAAGTGAGCTAAGTGTTGGAAATGTGAGGAGACAGTCTTCACCGGACAGGTCCGAAATCAAGCCAAAGGCTGGTTGGTGGCATTTGAAGGGAAAGAGGGGGGAGAAAGGAGCGAGTGGCAGAGGAAGGCTGAGGTGGCTTTGGAATGTCTCCTACTCACCTGAGTTGCAGTCACCCAAGCCTTCTTCAAGGCCTCATCAGGTCTTTTATTTCATTCTCTGAAAGGAGAATGAGCAAGTAGAGGCAAAATGACTTGCCTAGGATAATAGAGCAAACAGAGGAAGCATGGGGACCCTAGCCGATCCCACAATGGAACAGGAAGAGCCTGGTCTGTGCTGTGGAGTGAACTCTGAAGAAGTCACCATATGGAATTATTTAGCCGCAGTCTCTCTGAAGGATGGACTTAATGATACCCAGAGATTACCCAGCCACATGAGGGTTTTCTTGCGCCACTAAAAATGCTGGTGGGCCTCTATGGAAACAGAGTCCACATGGAGGAAGCCGGGCTTGGGCAGAGTTCCCTGTAACTGATCAGTCGCACATGTTGGGAACAGGACCTGAAAGGAAATCAACAGATGTTTGCTAAGGGTGTTGCTGGTCTACCAGCTGCTGCCTACCTGGGCCTTGAGGGCCAGTCAATAGCAAGAACGCTGAATCAAGGTGGTTTCCTCCAGGCAGCTGTTCCCAAGGCTCCTCAACTTGATCTTCAAAATTCTGGGGGAATCGAACTTTTGTTCCTCGAGGCAGGCAATAATGGATGGAGGCTCACCCACAGGATGGGTGGGGGAGTGCCTGAAAGGCATCTTTGGGTGAATTTCTCACCCTCAGACACAGATCTTTTCCTAGACAAAATGCCTCCCCCCATTTCGACTCCACAATCATTTACTGTAGTGAAGAGTTGCCGTAGCAACGTGATTCTGCGGCAGGTTGACAGACTCTATTCATGCTTGCCTGGTTTGAAAAGAAAATTGGACATTTAGTCTCCAGCAGAGAATATACACAATGCAGGAGATAGTGGTTGCAACTTCTGAATTTATTATTATTATCGTTTAACTTTTTTTTTTTTTTTTTGAGTCAGGGTCGCTCTGTAGCTCTAGCTGGCCTGGAACTTGATTTGTAGATCAGGTTGGCCTTGACCTCACAGACATCTGCCTGCCTCAGCATCCCAGTGCTGGTGTGTTACCACACCCAGCCCCCCTCTTTTAACTTTTTAATACAAGTTTAAACATGCAAAAGTAGAAAATTTAGGAAAGCAGAGCTTCGTCTGCCTGTGGTCTGGCTTCAGCAGTGATTAGCATGCATGCTTCCAGGCAAGGCCCCATTGTCCTGGTCCTACCAACATCATCAGTAGCATCATTATTATGAAGGTGCTGGGACTAGAACCCAGCATGCTAAGCACACATTCTACCAACTGAACTACAACTATTGCATTATTTTGTCTGTTTATTTTTGTGGTTACAGGAGTTGAACCCAGGGCTTTGCATACGCTAGGCAAGCCCTCTACCACTGAGCTATACCCCACTCCACTACACTATTTCAAACGGATTCAAATTATTTCATTCACATATCCTTCAGTATGAATCGCTAAAAGGTCAGAACTCTTTCTATTAAATGATTTATATGGAAAATCTATAAAAGATCAGAAGGAAGATTTCAAAATACAAATTCTACCTTTCTCCCCACACAAATGATTTAAACTGCATCTATTCATTTTTATTAATATTCCTGCTTAGACACTTTACATTTTGGCTTAAGATATAATAATATATAACAGTTGAATTTACATGGGTTTTCTCATTTAATCCTCATAATAACCCTATTTTCTAGATAGAGAAAAAGATGCTTGGGAAAATTAGAGGTCAAACAGTCCAGCACATAAGCGGGGGGTGAGGCTGTGAGTGGAGCTCAGTGGCAGTGTAATAGCCTAGTGTGTGTAGGCCTTTACT
Organism: Nannospalax galili; assembly: GCF_000622305.1. Taxonomy (NCBI): domain Eukaryota; kingdom Metazoa; phylum Chordata; class Mammalia; order Rodentia; family Spalacidae; genus Nannospalax; species Nannospalax galili. Next base: position 1,365,753 of record NW_008336953.1, read on the forward strand.
TCCATCCTGGGCGAGAGAGAGAGAGAGAGAGAGAGAGAGAGAGAGAGAGAGAGCAAATGGGTTAATGCTTTTGGTTTTAGTCCCTAATCAGGCCTAACTTGGTCACTGAAAGGACTACAATAAAAGCTTAGAGTGTGCACGATGTCAGGAGCACATACCTTTCTGTCCTTGCATCGCCCTGCCCACTTTTTAGACTTTACATTAATCTCTTCTCCTCCTCCCCTCTCTCCCTCCCCTCCCTTCCCCCCCTCTCTTCTCTCTTCTCCTCTTCTTCTCTCCCTTCTCCCCTCCCCTCCTCTCCTCTCCTCTCCTCTCTCCTCCCCTTCCTTCCCCTCCCCTCCCCTCCCCCCCCTCATCTCCTCCTCTTCTCTCACCTCCTCTCTCTCTCTCTCATAGGATCTTGCTACATAGGTCAAGCTGGCCTGAAAGTTATGATCTGTATCAGTGTTTTGAGAGCTAAAATTACCCAGCTTGGAGATGGAGCCCAGGGCCTTGCACACACTAGGCAAGTGTCCCACCACTGAGTCACATCCGTAGCCACTTCTTCCCTGTGTTCTGCTAGATCCCAAGCAGTATCCTTTGATGGAGAGATTTGGAAGGTTTGGCCCCTGAGAGCCAGTGTTGTGGCAGTGAGGAGGGTGTTAGACTGGATGCTGTCATCTACTGTGTCTGGCTGGCTGACAAGGCCAGCAGGTAGCTGTCTCCAGTCAAACCTTGTAGCATTGCATCCCATTGTTCACTTGCTGGTGTGTGCTTTTAGCAGCTCCTGAGGCCTGGAGCCAGGTCCCCATTTTCTGGTTTGGCTGTTGGCCCTTTCTCCGAGCACTGAAACTGGCATATAATAAATACTCAGTAAATATGTCTTTCAGATATATGAGCCTCTGCGTTCTTTTTCTTTTAAAAACTATGTTTATAATTTATTAATACCTATAAAACTCCTTTTCAATTTCTTTTTTAAAGTTACATTTTAAAAAATTTATGTATGTGGCACACACCTTTAGTCCCAGCACTTGGGAGGCAGAGGCAGGCAGATCTCTATGAGTTCAAGGCCAGTCTGGTCTACATAGAGAGTTCCAGGACAGCTGGGGCTACAGGGAGACCTTGTCTCAAAAATCAAAAAAAAATTATGTATATATATCTGCATGGGGGTATGTGTACCTGAGTACAGGTGTCTATGGAGGCTAGAGGCATCAAGTTCCCCAGAGCTGGAATTACAGGCAGTTGTAAGCACCCTGATGTGGATGCTGGGAACCTTGGGTCCCCTGAAAGAGCAGATTGGGCTCATAACCACTGAGCCATCCCTCCAGAACCAGTTTCAATTTCTTATTCTGTCAGTTTCCCTTCAAGGAAATTGCCTCAAATTTATTTACAAAACATTATTGATAATATCTTCTTGATGTTCTATAACTGATGTGTACTTTTATTCTAGATTTCCTTCTGAAATCAATGTCTTCTGTTATCTCCTTTTTATGAGTCAGTCATGATGGAAGTCAGGAATTTTCCAGTCCTTCTAAATCCCCACTTTCACTTTGACAAGGTTCTGTTTCTTCTTCAGAGCTTTCACCTTGTCTTTTTTTTAAAAAAAATTTATTATTTTATGTGTATGAGTGTATTGCCTGTATGTAAGTGAGTGCACCCATGTCGTGCAATGCCATGGAGGTCAGAAGAAGGCTTCGGATTCCCCTGGAACTGGAGTTAAGGACGGTTCGTAGCCGCCATGTGGGTGCTGGAAATTGAACCTGGGTCCACTGCAAGAGCACTCAGTGATCTTAACCGCTGAGCCATCTCTCCAGCCCCTCACCTTGCCTTTTTATAACCTTCTCCTCCCCTTCCTCTTCTTCTTCCTTCTTTTTGCTGGAATTGATGACTTTCATTTTTATTTTTATTGAATTTTTAAGAATTTCATACAATGTATTTTGATCATACTCAGACCCCCTTCCCCATTTTTAAAATTCTTCTAATCAAATTATGATGTATATGGCAGTGACTAACATGCAGAATAGATCAGAGAAGGCACATAATTCAGGGAAAAATACAAATTTTTAAATCAAAAGAAAAAGTGTGCCCTTGTCTGACTTTCCACGGTGTTTGCCCAGCTACATGGTTTCCAGTAATTTTCTAAACATCCTATTGAAGTTTATATTGTAAAAAGCTAGGACTTTATTATTTGAAGTTTAATATTTATTACTTTAATACTTAGGAGTCTTAAGTCGAGTTTTTAACACTGATAGTTCATTTAGATTGGCACATACAATAAAAATAACTTTAAAAATGTACAATTAAAGTCAGCATAACAGAATGTCCAAGTATCCCCAAGTCCTTCCAAAAGAGATCACTAACATCATTAGAATTTTCTTTTTATTTTATTTATTTATTTATTTTGGTCTTTTTGAGATAGGGTCTCTCTGTAGCCCTGGCTGGCCTGGAACTTGCTATGCTATGTAGAGCAGGCTGGCCTCAAATTCACAAAGATCTGCCTGCCTCTGCCTCTCAAGTGCTGGGATTAAAGGTGTGTGCCACCATACCTGGCCCTAGAATTTTCTTTTAAGAAAGTATGCTATTTATTATTTTTTATTTTATGTTTATGAGTGTATTGCCTGCATGTTTGTAAAGTGCATACATGTCCTGCAGTGTCCATGGAGGTCAGAAGAGAGTGTCAGATCCCCTGGAACTGGAATTACAGATGGTTGTTGATCACCATGTGGGTGCTAGGAACCAAAACTGGATCCTCTGCAAGAGCAGCCAATGGTCTAACTGCTGAGCCATCTCTCCAACCCCCATTAGAATTTTGCTGAAATTGATTTGATTCTAAGTATTTGCTCAACCCATAAATATATGCATTTTTTTTGAGATAGCATCTTGCTATGTAGCTCTGGCTGCTGACTGGAACTCACTACATAGATCACACTGGACTTGAACTTTCAGTTATCCTCCTGCCTCTGCCTCCTGAGTATTGGGATTACAGGTGTATGGCATCATGCCTCGATAAACATGCACAATTATTATGTGCCGATAAAAAATAAAAAATCTGTCTTGTCCCCTCCCATTTTTGTGTATGTGTGTTCCTGTATAGGCATATGCACATGTATATGCATGTACATATGAAGGCCAGAGGTTGATGTTCAATATCTTCCTCAATCACTCTCCACTTTTTTTTTTTTGGTCTTTTGAGACAGGTCTCCCTGTAGCCCCAGCTGGCCTGGAACTCATTGTGTAGACCAGGCTGGCCTTGATCTCACAAAGATCCACCTGTCTCTGCCTCCAAAATCCTGGGATTAAAGGAATGGGCCATGATGCCTGGCTTTTTTCCACTTTATCTTTTGAGACAGTCTCCCACTGAACCTGAAGCTCACCATTTTGGCTGGACTCGCAATCCAGAGAGCTGCCTGTCTCTGCTTTTTTCTGTGGCTGCTGGGAACTCAGGTTCTCAATTGTGCATGACAAGTACTTTTGCTGACTGAAGCATCTCTCTAGCCCCTTCCCCATGTTTTTAATCATGTCATATGCCAGGTTTGGGCTTATAGAATGTAATTACATATATAGTAGGTTAGCAACAAAACTGAATTTGTGCATTAATGTGCCACTTGTTCTTACACAAGCTTGTACTTCTTTTTATATTTCATTCCCTATGCCAAATACTAAAAGTATCTCATACTATATAGGCTATCCTTATATTGAAATGGCTTCTTCTGGTTGGAGAGATGGCTCAGTGGTTAAGAACACTGACTGCTCTTCCAGAGGACCAGGGTTCAATTCCCAGCACCCGCATGGTGGCTAACAATCAATCCCTAGGGGACCCAACGCCCTCTTCTTGTCTCTGTGGGCATTGCTGCACTTATATACATAACGGCAAAACACTCATATGCATAAAATAAATAAAAATTAAAAAAAGAAAATAACTTCTTCGAAAATATAAGTGTGCCTACTAGGTCAAATATGTTTCCTCAGATATGAAGAATAATTCTAGACAAGCATTGTGTAAAAAAATCAGAATTCTGGTAATTCACTGTTCTTTATTACTATAAGAAGATGAATTTAACATTTAACATATATAAGTAGCTCATCACTTACTTTCTGCATTTTGATAAATACAGACTCTGAAATGGGTATTTTTGCTGTTAAAAAGTATGTATATTTGTACAGTTCTTAAGTGAGGTATCTGAAATTTCCATCCAGTGACTACTTTTCCACCATTGGGAAACTGCTTAATTTGATACAGTTCACTTTACCATGTCCCAAATGGAGTCCTTCCCATGGGGTTATTGTAAAAATACAATACTGCCATATTCAGTGCTCACAGAATACAGGCAGGCACGTGTCTACACAGAGATTAAGCATTAAGAAACCCCTAGTGGGGGTGCTGGAGAGATGGCTTAGCGGTTAAGAACACTGGTTGTTCTTGCAGAAGACCCAGGTTTGAATCCCAGCACCCACATGGCAGCTAACAACTGTCCGTAACTCCAGTTCCAGGGGACCTAACAGCCTCTTCTGTCCTCCGCGGGCATTGCATGACACAGGTGCACACATACACAGGCAATACACACATACACATAAAATAATAAATAAAAATATTTTAAAAAATTTAGTTGGTATTTATTCTTCTGCCAAGAAAAAAAAAATCAGGTGTTTTCTAGGTCCCCTCACTTCCCCATCTGACACCCACTGTGAGTTAGGTGAGGCTAGTTACCCTGAGGGTCTCATTTTACTTCAGGAAAAAAAAATCTGAAAATTCCTTGTGAAATTTTATGATCATTAAACACTGTAAGGTTAAGTGAGGGACCAAACTATTGTTCTTTGGTACTCCTTGTTTTAAGATTGAAATGTGTCGAATTTAGCTCCAAAGTGTCTTTCTACTGAGAAAATGCTGTTTTCCCTCTGGGCTTTCTTTCCTACTTACTGAAACCATGATTCTAAGAATTAAGATGATAAAAAGGATTGAACAGATAGCCTAGAAAATCTTGTAGCAGGCTCTGCTTTGGTTTCTAAGTCGGATGCTTCTCTTTTGCCTTTACCACCTCTCTCTATAGATGGCTGGGATTTTCCCCAGGAGATGGGTTGGCTTATATAAAAATTTTGGCACTTTCTTTTGGATTATTTACCACAGATTCTGGCTGGCAGTTGGGTATGACCACAGAAGACACCGGTGACCACATCTGCTGACATTTTATTTTATTTTATTTTTTTGAGGCAGAGTCTCACTATATCACCCTGGCTATCCTGGAACTCGCTACAGAGACCCCCACCCTGCTCCTGCCTCCTGAGTGCTGGAACTAAAGGCATGTGCTACCACGCCTACCCTCACGCCTAGCATGACCCTTTATTGTCCCTGATTCACAGGGCAGTGTCCTAGTAGCCCTCTACATAAATATTACAGTCCCTCCCACCTTTAGAACCCGTTATCCATCTATCAGCTGCATGTCCCCACTTGCATGTCCCCTGGACACTTCACACAGAACACCTTCCTCCCCAGCTCTGCTTTTTCTCTGCAGTCAAGAACTGTAGGATCCCTCCAGTCCCTCAACTAGAAACTCGGGCTCTCTTTCCCTTTCCTCTCCTTTGCCCTCCGCATTCGGTTGGTGACTCTTCCCCCCTGTAGAATCAAATTCCCTCTCCACGCGCAGCCCTGTCTCGGATGAGACTCTCCTTGTTTCTCATCGGTATCAGGACCGTGCTTCTTCCTCTTTCTCTCTTCTGGGAGGCCCTTCTTGCCCACCTGCAGCCCTCAGTACACTCGGAGCTAGGTGATTTATGCTTGCAACACACTTATTCCACACACACTAATTGCAAATTTACTTTTCTGTCTATCCCTAATACCCTGTAAGCTTCTTGAGATCGGCGGCTGGATTTTATCTATGAATGGGCAGCTCTGAACAGAGCCTGACATACAGTCGATACTCAGTAGTGTCAGTTGAAGAAATGAAAATACTTTGCAGCTGACTCCTGCGCTCTCTGTTCCTGGGAGAATCTTGCTCAGGGCCTGGGTGTGACAGGACAGCTTCTCTCCCTGAGGCTTTGGGCAAGTTTGCCTGGAGTCCTACTCTCATTTAATACAGTACTATGACTATTAAAGGCCAGAAATAGGAGCTTGTTAAAATGGACAGCTGAAATAAGCTCAAATCTAGGGATTCCATTTTGGGTTCCCTGTAGTAATATATATGATACTTCACTATCTGGAAATAGAGATTTTAAAATAATGAACAGTAAGCAAACAGTAATAGCTATTTGTTACTGAGTGCTTCTTGTAGGTGATGTGCTTCCTGGTCTTCCTATTTCTACATGAATATCTCATTTAATTCTCATAACAGCTGCATAAAATTAAATTTTATGTTAGTATTGTAGACTCTGTCTCACAATTGAGGATACCAGGTCCCGGAAGAGTTAAAAACATGCTTAAGGTCATCCACAAGTTGGTAGGGGCACCAGAGGAGGACCAGGCTGTCTCATTTCAGCGCCTACATTTTTTTCATTATCTCTGTGGAATCAGTGTGTGTGTGTGTGTGTGTGTGTGTGTGTGTGAGAGAGAGAGAGAGAGAGAGAGAAAGAGAGAGAGAGAGAGAGAGAGAGAAAGAAAGAATCTATGCTCAGCTTTTCAGCTGAACTCTCAGCCTATGAGTGATTTAAGACTATCTCTGACAATTATTTTCTTATAGAGTTACCTATTCAAATTTGGGAAAATGACTTAAAATATTACCTTAGGGTATCCAACATTTTCCTTTTCGTCAGCAGTAATCAAAGGTAGACTTCATTAATGAAGTATTACTCCTCAAAGTTTAATTTTTTCTTCTTCCCCCAAACTATCATTTTGGAAGGTATTTATTATTCATGTTACTTGATATAAGAACAGAACTTTATGGAGTGGATAGGGTATGTTTAAGGCAAAAAATTACTCAGATGTTTTAGAGCTTTCTTTTGCTATGGCAAAAGATTTTTTAAAATTGCTTGTTGCTGTCCATGCCTTCTAAACTTTTTTTCAAAACGCTGGTTGGTTTGGGTTTTATTTGTGGAATAGGAAACAGAAGGATCATGTGAGCCAGAATTATGTTGACATAAACATGACCTGACTTTAAACTGTATGATAGGCAGAAACGTCTATGCTCCCTTTCTGGAATCTAAATGGAATAGCCGCTGACTTGGTCAGCTTTAACTAAATCTGACCAGAGGGTCAGCACCTCACTGGGAAGGTTTACAGGTTTCTGAAAAAACAGAAACACAGCTGGGCATGGTGGGACACACCTTTAATCCCAGCACTTTGGAGGCAGAGGCAGGCAGATCTCTGTGAGATCAAGGCCAGCCTAGTTTATATAGTGAATTCCAGGCCAGCTGGGGCTACAGGGAGACCCTTTCTCAAATAACAACCACAAATACCAAAAACAAAAACAAACAGCGCCCCCAAAATCCCAGAAACATAAAACAAACAAAAACAGCTATTCATGAGTGGTAAAAAATAGGGCTGTATTGGTTTTTTCTTTCCTGATGGCCACTGCTTTGCCTTACCAACTAGAAAAAGGGGATCCAGGAGGCTGCCCGGTGAGGTGCCACAGCAATGAAGAGGAGTTAGAGTCTATCGGCTTTATCTGTTTCAACTGCCTCAAGTTCTGGACCCTACTACTAATGGTGTTCAGAATGATGTTAAGACCTTTGTTTCCTTTTCCTGATTCTTGAACGCCAATTCTAAGATTGTTTGCATCACTTAAAAATACATCTCTGGTGTTTAAACCAATGTGTCAAAATCTCAAGAGTTTAAGAAAATGTGAAACAATTATTTTTTTAACAATGAGGAGAACCAGTGATCTATGACGAAATTACAGACATGGTACTTGAAAACAATTCCCCGAAGAGCTATGCATTAATAAGTGCATTAATTATTGCTCAATATTAGGAACAAAAAGTCTAAGAGGCTGTTGTTAAAATTGTTCAGCCATTCCAGTGAGCACCCACACCGGCTGACACTCTCATTTGTCTGGTTTTAAACAGCATGTCCGCACTTTCCTTTTACAGAGGAAAAGACAGAGGTCAGTATATATTTCAGAAGAGAGGTCAGTAGCCTAAATTGTGTCCAAAAGAATATTATTCAACCTAAGTGATCAATGACTCATTAAGCTACCATCAAGTTAATAGATTTTAAACATCCTTTGAAATTGAGTGATTTTACATATTAGACTAGAATGGAAAGAGCCTGAGAAAATGTGTATTAGATTGTGTGTGTGTGTATACATGGGAGAATTTTACAAATACAACTTGGAATCTGTGTGGCAATATTTTAAACATTAGATCTGATGTTCTCTGTACAAAAATTGATCAAATATAATCATGGTGCATGCAATGGTTAAAACTCAGATGACTGTAACTTGAAATATTTGCATGTCACTATGTAAATTATGCTTCAGTTGTAAATAAAAATAATTCTGACTCTCAAGGTCATGGACAACAAGGGAAGTCTGAGAAGCTACTATCGCCTGACTAAGGAGTCGAGGACCAACCAACACAATATGATATGGCCTGGATGGGCTCCAAGAACAGAAAAAGGAAAAGTTAATGAAATCCAAATGAAATATGAAGCTTGGTTGATAATGACATGTTAACATTAGTTCATTAGTTGTGACAGATGTACCACACTAATGCAGTTAATCATAAGTAATGTCAATGTTGCGGACAATGGGAAAAATGGAGAGCAAGGCAGTGGAGAACATGCAATCTTTCTACAAATCTAAAACTATTCTATAATTTTAAAGTCTTATTTTTTTTAAAGAAAGCTACAGGAGAAGAGGGAAAATGAGGATGTATCAGTTACTAGAGACATCACAGAAAGCCAAGAAAATAAACATTAAAATATCAGTGCACACTGTCTATTCCAAGCAGCATCAAGTACCCAAGAGGGTGTTAATGGGTTTTTGTTTTTAAAGTCTAGTAGGTAATGTCACCAAATTAATGACTCCTTTATCATTACTCTCCCTTTAGAAAACACTATCATTACTTTATAAGCTAACCTTAAAAAGAAATGTGCACATACAAATCACAACTAGATGGTATTGTTTTGTATTTGCAGCATAGTATAATGATCATTGTAAATTAATGCCATCATCCCCTCCAGCTTAAATCCACCACCCCCATGAGCTGCATACATTTTTTTATATAGAGAGAAAATTCATTTGTGCCTATCAAAACAATTTCTTTTCAGGTGTATAGAGATGCCACCTACATCTTTTGTTAAGCATGCCTTTATGCTATACCCCACAATCATCATAATTTAATGATTGATCCCCTTTTCATAAGCAGGGATTCTAAATCCTCATTCTCTGGTGTCAGTACTAATCAGCCTGCAGCGGCTCGGACGAGCTGGGCACAACTGTCAAGTGTGTCTGGTGTCGCCACATCTGGCCTGGGTGCAGTCTGGGGCTGCTGTGGCAGGCTCCTTTGTGGCGCGCTGCTTCCTGGGGAACACCCCTCACGACAACGACAAACTCTTCCCCTTCTTTTTTATCCCTCTGGTTAGCAGTTCTGGGACAGAGGCTGTTGGAGAGAACCCTAGCCAACGTAGACGGAGATGAAGATGAGGAAAAGGAGGAGAAGGAAGAGGCTGGGTGCCACCGCGGTCACAGAGAAGAGCTCCATCCTCAGCTCAGCACGCTCAGCCGGGAGTCGGGAGCTGCGGCACCGCGCGCGTTGCCATGGGAACCGCAGCGGCGCCCCCTGTGGAACCCCGCGTTTATTACGGAGAATCGATCCGCACCCGGCTCTCGCCCATCCCCCACCAGCCTCCCTCCCCTCCCCCATCATCTAGACATACCAGAACCGCGTCAAGAACAAATCGTCGAGCTTTCTACGCGGTTGGCAGCGGTGGATGTTGCGCGGGGAGCTGGACCACTGGGAAGCCCGGAGCTCGGGCGCCACCGAGATGCCAGGAGCGGGCATCTGCAGCCCGGCTCCCCGCACACCTCGGATGGACAAAGTTTGAGGGTAGAGAAGTGGCCCCCTAAAAGCAGCCCTGCATTTGCCAGTGTTCCCCCCCACCCGGTGCCCTGGAGGCGGGGATGAAAAGGAAAAGCTACCCGCTTCCTCAACGCATTGCCGGTCCTGGGGGCTAGGGACACATTTCAGGAAGGCGAGGTTTGGGTAATTAATGAGACGGGATCAGGCCCCCGGAGCGCGGGGCTGGGGCGGGTGGCTCTGCGAATGTCCGGCTCGTCTCGTGGTCCTCTAGAGTCGGGGTGCACGGGGCAGCAGATCCCGGAATGCCCGAATCCCTGCATCCCCGCGGACTTTGCTGCTCCAGTAATTATGAAAAACGTGGAGGCGGATACTTCCCTTTAGCCAAGCTTTTCTCCTCCCTAGTCATTGCGCAGCCCCTGGCTCGGAAGACTCCGGTCCCTGTGTCTGGACCGCGAAGGCCCTTGTCGCTCCGGGCTATAAATATTAATAAGCTGCACGGCTCTGGGCTTAATTATCTCCTTTTAATTGTAGCTCCACCAGAAATCCAGCCTCCTGCCACTCAGGCCTCCCCAAGTCGGGATCTTTTGGTTTCCTTGTCGGGAGGCCCCCTCAGCTCAAAGTCCTCCTTTGTGTGGCGCCGCCAAACCTGGAAATCATACTCTGCGCCTCTGCGGGGGTGAAAATCACCTCGGAGAGAGGTAGAGGATACCTCTCCCGCCGCGTACTCGGTCCCCTGCATCCCTGGCAGCCTTGCCTCTTTCCCTGAAACCTGGTACCCCTATGTCTCCGCCCTAAGTCCTCAGTATCCTAAATCAGCACCCTTAGGGGTGGCCTCTGGAGGGCACAGATTTCACCCCTAGAAAATGACCCGAGGGCACCTGACCCACAGAAGGGACTCAGCATCTTTGCACCAGGGAAAGCAGCCCTGGGCGCTCCACCACCGCGGGGCGCACTCCTTTAAGATCTACCCGGTGTCTTGCTGCACTGGGACATCCACCCCTGTCCCACCGCCCCTGCCAGCCCGCTCCTTCCCCAGGGATTCCTCTTTTGGAGGACGCCCTTTAGGGCCGTGCAGAGGACAGAGAGGGGGCATCTAGCTGCAGGACGCCGGCCCTCAAAGGCTCTGCCCTCTTTCCCTTGGGTGGCAGGCTGGAGGAGAGGTCATGGGAAGACATAGTTCACCGCCCTCACCTCTTTCTGTATTCAGGCAGCCCCAAAGCCTGACTCTGGGGATGCCCAACCACTGGCCCAGCGCACTGCACAGGCCTTCTCCTCTGGGGTGCACAGGCTCTGGAAAACTCAGCAAATGCACAGGTGTGGCTTCCCTGGGGCCAGAGAGCTTCTATAGGCCCCCACCCTCAGTGTCTGATAGATAAGTGAAGAACAGAGAGTTTCCTCTGTGCTGGGGCCAGCAGCATGAAGAGGCCTGGCCACCTCAGGCACAGGGGAAGCCAGCCTTGCTCAGCCAAGGAAGTCAGGGGAGGCCAGAAACCCACAGGAGCACAACATCAGAGTCTGCTTCTGCCCCTGTAGATGTGGACACTTAGACTTGTAAGGTACAATCAAAGTCTATGGGCAGCAGCTGAATCATTTCTTGCCCTCTTATTTCATCTCGAAGTCTTGAGTACTTACACAAACTGCCCAAGGTGGTAAATTCTGTCCACTTTGTCAGGATTATTATAGTCACTTTAAAACGTACTTATTAGAGGGGTGGTACATACATGTAATTGCAACACTGGGGGTTGGGGCTGAGGCAGGAGGATTGTGAATTACAGGACAGTCTGGGATGCATAGATCCTGACTCAAAAATGAAACACAAATTAAAAAATATAATTATCCATTTACGTGATACACATCTATTTAAATTATATCAAGAGAAAAGTCCAAAATACTAAGAATATAGGTAATAGAGCCAGAGTAGATAAATTAGCACCGGAGGATATGTTTCAGTTTAAAATGCAGACCTAACACAGAGGCCCAATCAAAAGAAACTTTCAGTCTGAAATGTCCATGATCAACTGGAGTTTTCTGAAGTCTCACCAAATTAAATCCACCTCAGATACTTTGATACTAGCTACAGTAGGTAGTTTCTGTGGAAGCTTCAGGGGCAAGATCAGCTTTATTTCCTGGTGAAATCAAAGTTCTTTGTGTGTAATTCACATGGACTCAAGACCAGTGGCAAATAAACCCAGGCCCAAAGCTGGGGTGACCCAGGTTGATGGTCAGACAGGACGTCTCCAAAACTGCCACAGGCCAGGCTTTGCCTCTTCCCAGCTGTGCTACCATCCAGTCCAAGGCCACCAGTGTGGGAGTGGGCAGCAGGATCCACAGGAGTGAAAAACAAAGACAAGGAACAGTAAGGCAGATGTAGGTGGTGGCAATGGGCATTTGGGTAGGCATGCATTAAAAAAATGTACTATTCCTGCACCCAGCAGGTGCTCAGTAATTATGCCAAATGGCCCCAAGCCACAATAAAATAATGTAGGGTTGGCCTTCTCTAAAGGGACTTGGAGCTTGCAGTTGCCTCCTACAGAATCAGGTGGTGGAGTAATTCCTGTTCTGTCTCCCTTTTTCTGTTGCAGTAGGTGGAGGCAGGCGTGGTGGGAGCTGAGCAGCCACAAAGGCCTCTTCCTGCCCTTAAAAAACAGAATGGCAGGTGGAAGTCCAGTGGAGTATTCTCGGATTGTCTCGGAAGTTCTTTTATCTCAGTCAAGAATAATTGTACAAGGCCGAGAGAGGTGTTTAGAAATGTTTCTTTGCTAATGACAGTCGAGCTCTCTCTTGCTCTCTTGCTCTCTCTCCTTTCTTCTCTCTCTCTTATACTCACCACACACACTCACAAATATCCCACTTTTGTAGTACAGTTGTTAGCTTGATAAAAATCAAAGTTATGTACCAACTTCTTTCTCAGAAGCTCTATCCACAACTCATCTTCCCTGGCAGTAAAAGTCTGGAAACTATTTTTGAATTTTGCTAGCTCAGCCTCACTCCAGGCCCTCCTGAAATGATGCAGTACTAGAACAGGGCCCCGAGAGCTGCTGTGTCTGTCACTGGCTGGCTGAGCCTGGCTTTGAAGTACCATGGAGAACTGACCCAAACAAGAACTCTGCTCAGTGGCCTTCCTTTAGCCTTTGGAGCCTGCTGCAGGAAACACAGCCTAATGCCTCCTTGTTGTTGATGGGACCAACTCCTGCTAACTCTGCAATCACTTTATTACCTGCACTTGTCAGTCTATTAAAGAAGCAGAGGCTCAGAGAGATCAAGAGATGGGGCTTCGGCTTGGGTGGCTTGTCCCTACAACAGTCACTGTAAAGGAATGAGGGACACTGGAAAGCACTGTGAGATTTTGGACTGAAGGTTTTGCTCAGGGCCAGAGTTAACTGTTTGCTGCTGGACTTGATTCTATGTGAAGAACACAAGAAACTCTAATTTGGTTAGGAAATAAAACTGATCTACATTGCATCTCTCCAAGGTCACTGACTGAGCAGAGGCCTGGGCAACTAGCCTTGCTTTACTCAGAAACTAGAGGGCATGACATTTATTAGCTGAGACATTAAACTGTCTCAGACTTGTAATGCCCCCTGGATTTTATATAGCACAGACACCTAGACACACCCACCATTCATGCTCATAAAAAACAACACTTATCTATGCTTCACACCTGGCTAGGGCTTGAGATGACGAGCCTGGAATCTGAAAGAGTTATATAGAGCCTGTCTCTCTTTTGCTTGGGTTTTCATATCTGCTGCCGAGAGTTCCAAATCTCAGCCTGCTGTCATGGAAACTACTGGAAAAAGAGGCAAGGAAGTGTATTAGAAAGAAGGTGTCCTTTGATGGACAGGTCTGGGTCTAATGAGCATTTGGGCATTTGAACCATTTTATAAATTACTTATGTATGTATGACAGTTAGTCTTCAACCCCCATTGACCAAAACCATGAGTCAACTTGGTCATGACAGCAGGCGTTCAGGAGCACTTACTGTATACAAGGCATCAGTGCAACCATCTCACATACAGTCACTTACTCCATCTTTACTGCACCCCTATGGGGTGATTATTATGGACAATCTTTGTTTTAAAGGTGGGGAAACTGAGGCACAGAGATACTCATTAATAATACTGATACTTAATAATACTGCAGCAGAATCAGGAGTTTTCTCTCGTGGATTGGAACGAGCCATTCAGCAGATGAAGCCAGTTTCAGCAAAGCTGTGCTCCTTGAGGCCAAATGGCTTCACTTGGAACACGGTTTTTTACGATCTGAGCTCCTGCTCCTCCCCAGAGTATGAGGGCTGGGATTCCTGGGGTAGTGCCTAAGTGGCAGGTCACCTGAACATGTCCCACAGAGCTCTAGGCAGATCTGGCTGAGTGACATGGAGATGGAAAGTCCCCCAGCCAATCATTTAGCATTTGATGTGTCATACACCATGGGGTTAGTTAGGGAAGGAGTGGAGTAAAGGTATGGAAATCAGGCTAATAAGCAAAGAGGAAGCAGACAGAAACCAAAAGGAAAACACTGGCAATAGGAAAGATTGAGAGCAACTGTTTGATCCTCAAATACTCATTTTGTTTTCAACAATTATGGAAACCTTGCAATAGTTCAAAGAATTTTTGAGGAGGGGCTGAAGAGATGGCTCAGCTGTTAAGAGCACTGGCTGCTCTTGCAGAGGACCCAGGTTCAGTTCCCAGCACCCACATGGTAACTCACAACTGTCTGTAACTCCAGTTCCCAATGCCCTCTCCTGGCCTTCATGGGCATTGCACACGTAGGTGTGCTTACATACATGCAGGCAAAACATGCATACACATAAAAAAAATTTAAGGCACATATGTACTTTGTTGAATTATCTGAGCCTATTTTTAGGAAAATAGTCTGTATTTTTAAGGTGCTTCTTATTTTCCAGAGCTCTTTTTATATGTATGGCTTCCTTTATTCTTCACAAACCTAACAGGTCAGATAGAAGATACTTTCCTTTCTCTGGGAGTGGGCAGAGGATGGAAGAAGAAAATGAACAGCCATGTTTTGCATGCAAGGCACTGAGCACAGTGCTTTGGGTATGCTTCCTTGTTTATTCCCAATAACCCTGAGTTGTGGATACAGTCAGCTACTTTTGACAAAGATGCTGAAATCCAGGGGAAATTATCATAGTTCCTCCATGATATTTCCTAAAGGCATGTATCTTTCCTTGTTTACTGCTTTCAGTTCTCAGAAAAACTAGAACGAAGGTTTCTTCTGACCCAGTGCTTTATATCTCTGTATCTGTCAAAGTAACAACCAAGACTTTTCTCTTTGCACTGTACAGTATATTATGTCACTGTTCCAGAATGGATAAACGCTAGTTTGAAAAGGGTGGAGGGCTTCCCCCCACCAATTTGCCAAGCAGGTGCTGTTTATTTACTGGCCCAGATTACAAAATACCATGGGAGATGCCTTAGTTCACGCTTCTGAAAAGGCTGTTGTCTGGTACTGTCAGCGTCGCTGCCTTCCACAAAATAGTCTGTCTTTTTCTTCATTTCACCTGGTGGAGAAGATCATTTGAAGTTGTTTACTTCAGCTAGAATAGAGAGTGGAGGGTTTTCAAAGGTAGAAACATTTTAAATAAAGTATAGGGAAATGATTAGGAAAGATGACTTTTTTCTTCTTTACAAAATGCATTTGGCTTATTTAACATGCTGGATACATGCTCAAGTGTGGGGTCATTCTTGTCTGACTTGAGTTTCATAGACTACTTAATTTTATAAATGGAAGTATAATGTTATTAAAATAATGCTCAATCAACCACAATCCATCTGCTCTCAAACAACTGTTTTGATTTTCAACTAACGTACTCACATGAAAAATTTCTATCTGAATAAGCACACTGCTTGCTATTTTATTTAATGTATTATTATATAAACATCTTGTTATTTCAATAGATTATGAAGGAAATGGCTATGCGAACCATTTCGGTGATTTACCATGATATATTAAATGAACTAGATCTCTAAAAATGAAAAATTAAGTTGTTTCAGTGCTAGTTTGGGTTTTCAATGGATGCAATCTGCCAGACATTAAGCATTCACTCTGATAGGCATTTATATTTATTTATTTAAAATTTTATTATTTTATTTTATGTGTATAAGTGTATTGCCTGCATGTGTATAAATGCACCTGTGTTGTGCAATGCCCTCGGAGGTCAGAAGAGGGCATTAGATTCCCATGGTACTGGAGTTACAGATGGTTGTTAGCTGTCATGTGGGTGCTGGGAATTGAACCCAGGTCCTCTGCAAGAGCAGTTAGTGCTTGTAACCACTAAGCCATCTCTCCAGCCCCTGAATAGGCATTTAAAGAGCACATTTGATGTCATGAAAGGACTACAAAAGCCATAGGAGATAGTTTTATTAAACTATTAATTTATAATTAAACTATTATTTATTTATTTATTAAATCTGTAATCTCATTTTACAGATTTGGAAACTGAGGCACAGAGTGATGATTATAGACACTGGAAAGGGCTGAGCTGGGATTCAGGGTCCCCAGGCTGAGCTCCCCCACCTACTCCTAGCACTTTGGTTATTGAAACTGCTCACACCCATAATTCTCATTATTGATCAATTTCTGTGGAAGAAACAGTTCTTTCTGGTTCTCCTGGAGCCCACCACATTGCTTTGTGCAGGGATAGCCATGGTGTACACCTTCTCTGGAAATAAAAAAGCCAGTCTCACCTCCCCCTTCCTTGTAACACTTAATGGTATTATCACTTTGAAAAGATGCTATGAGCTAAATATAAAATTATGTCTTGGGCTTGTTCCACATGAGCATTCCTTTAATCACAAATAAAACCCAATATGATTTTCTTAGATGTTTGCAAATTTGTCTTATATGTGAATCGTGGTTAATAGGCCTTGCATATTTATTTGTTAATGTCAATAATTCTTCCTCATGGATTTGAAAGATTTCTTTATATTTTATGTATAATAGTCTTTCTCTTTTATTCCTGATTAAGAACACCATGCTGCTGCTTCCAGCCTCATATCCCCACCCCCCCATCTCTCCTCCTAGCCTGGGACTTGTCCCATTCCTTGTCTTGGCACCCCAGACATGGGGGAACCACCACTGCTTCCTGATCCTTTGCATCCAGACCAACCCAGTTCCTTCTGGGGTCCCCAGGAGCCCTCACCTCCCTCTGCTTCCCTGGGCTGCACAACCTGCCAGCCTCTTTCCTGGATGCCGGTGCTGACCTTTCCACTTCCTGATCCTTTGCATCCAGACCAACCCAATTCCTCGGTGCAGTCCCCAGGAGCCCTTGGGGCCTCTCCCTGCCCCCATCTCCTTTTGCATTTCTGGGTGGCAGGGCCACCAGCTGCCCTAGATCAGCATCTTTCCTGGGCCCTGCTCTGAGGCCAGTCCAACCCCCAAATTCCTGAGGCCAAAATCTTTCCTGGAGGGATCCAGACCTTAGGAGAGAGCCTGAGAGCATCTGATCCTCATCTGACTTGGGCCTCTGTGGGAACTCCTGAAGACAAAAGCAACCTGGCCACTCCAATATAAAATCAAAAGAGAGAACCAGAAGCTTAGAGGAACCAGGTTTTCACATCCAAAAAGTAAATCACAAAGACACATGAAGTTTACAAAAAGAAGCAGGCCTAAACTTGAAGGCTTGAGTCTCACACAAGAATCAGAAACTACAAAAGAAATTCACATGTCAAAATCACAGAGAAAAAATAATAACATGTAAAATGAAAATAACATATCCCCACCAAATACCAATAGTCCTCTAGAGGAGTACAGTGAGAATCCCCTAGAGATAATGCAGGACATGGAACTCAAAAGAACAATTGTAAAGATGGTAAAAGAATTCAGTGAATTTAAAGAACACACAAACAAAGAAATCAAAGAACTGAAGGAAGATAGGGATAAACTTCTGAATGAATTCAGAAAAGAGCTAGAAATATTGAAGACTACTCAGGCTGAAATGAAGAAGGAAGTGAAACACTCAGTAAACCAATTAGGAACGACAGGAGAAAGCCTCACCAATTGGATGGATGAAATGGAAGACAGAGCATCAAGACTGAAAGATAAAGTGAACAAACTAGACCACTCAAGCAAAGATTATGAAAGTTTTAAGAAATCACAAGAATGGAATATGCAGGAATTGAGTGATACCATAAAAAGACCAAACTTGCGAATCATAGGCATACAAGAAGGAGAAGAATCCCAAGACAATGGCATGGACCAGATCTTCAACAGAATTGTGGAAGAAAATTTCCCAAACTTAAAGAAAGACATGCCCATACAAATACAAGAAGCATATAGAACACCAAAGAGACAGGACCAGAAAAGAAACTCTCCAAGGCACATCATAGTAAAAACACTAAATGTACAAAACAAAGAGACAGTACTGAAAGCTGCAAAAGAGAAACACAAGTTACGTATAAAGGAAAACCCATCAGGATTACAGCTGACTTTTCAGTGCAAACTATGAAAGCCAGAAGAGTCTGGACCAAACTATTCCCAGTTTTAAATGACCACAGATGCCAACCCAGATTGCTGTACCAAGCCAAAATGTCTATTATAGTTGAAGGGGAAAGAAAAATTTTCCATGACATAAATAGGCTGAAGGAATTCATGTCCACAAAACCAGCCCTTCAGAGAGTTCTGGAAGCAATACAAAGCTAAAGAAAGGAACGACTATACCCAAGGGTTGCAGAAAGAAACTCAATGAAGGTATAACTGTGGAAAAGTACAACTATATCAAGAATGTAAACAGAAATAAAAATGACAGGATTCAATACTCATCTTTCATTAATAACTTTAAATATTAATGGACTGAACTTCCCAGTCAACT
>NW_008336953.1:1386021-1386092 GCF_000622305.1 Nannospalax galili
GTTAAAAAGATAGAAATGGCGAGAGAACTTCCAAATTCCTTCTATGAAGCCAGCATCACTCTAATACCAAA
>NW_008336953.1:1386616-1388318 GCF_000622305.1 Nannospalax galili
TCAATAACAAACAATCCAAGAAAGAGAACATGGAAGCACTCCCCTTCACAAAAGCTGCAAAAATAAAATAAAATAAAATATCTCAGAATAAACCTGACATTAAAGAGCTCTACAATGAAAATTTTAAAACCTTAAAGAAAGAGATTGAGGAAGACCTCAGAAGATGGAAGGACCTCCCATGCTCGTGTATTGGAAGAATTAATATTGTGAAAATGACCATCCTGTTAAAAGCCATTTATAGATTCAATGCAATGCCAATCAAAATCCCCATGACATTTTTCACAGAATTGGAAGAAACCATCCTAAGATTCATATGGAAGCACAAAAGTCCTCAGATAGCCAAAACAACCCTGAGCACTAAGAGCAATGCCAAGGGATTACTATACAAGATTTTAAGCTGTATTACAGAGCTATAGACATAAAAACAACATGGTACTGGGAAATAGACCCATAGATTAATGGAACAAAACTGCAGACCCAAATATGAGTAAATGCAATTTCAGCCACATGATATTTGACAAAGGGGCCAAGAATATTCACTGGAGGAAAGACAGCATGTTCAGCAAATGGTGCTGACAAAACTGGATCTCCACCTGTAGAAGAATGAAACTAAACCCCTATCTTTCACCTTTCACAAAAGTCAATTCCAAATGGACCAAAGACCTGAATGCAAAGCCTGAAACTCTGAAACTGTTAGAAGAAAACATTGGCAAAAACCTACAAGATATAGATGTAGGAAAGGATTTTCTAACCGGACATCAATTGCTCAGGAAACAAGGTCAAGAATCAACAAATGGAACCTCTTTAAACTAAGGAGGCAACCAGGGAACTGTAGAGAAACCCACAGAATGGGATAAAATCTTCACCAGCAACACATCTGACAGAAGTTTAACATCCAGAATATATAACGAACTAAAAAAACAGAGAATCAAGATAAGAAATAACACAATTAAAAGATGGGCTAAGGAGCTGCACAGAGTTCTCAAAAGAAGAAGTTAAGATGGCTATGAAGCATCTTAAAAGATGTTCAACATCACTAATAATTAGGGAAATGCAAATTAAACCACTTTAAGGTTTCATCTTACCCCAGTAAGAATGGTTACGATCAAGAGAACAAATGATACCAAATGCTGATGAGGATGTAGAAAAAGGGGACTGTTCATTCACTCCTGGTGGGATTGAAAGCTTGTGAAAACCCTACGGAAGACAGTGTGGAGAACTTTTAAAAAACTATAAACCTACCATATGACCCAGTTATACCACTCCTTGGCATATACCCAAAGGACTTATCCTTTATAAAGACACTTGTACAACCATGTCTGTTCCTGCCCTTTTCATAATAGGTAGCTAAGAGACAGAAGCAACCTAAGTGCCCTTCAACTGATGAGTGGTTAACAAAAATGCGGTATATTTACACAATGGAGTTCTATTCAACAGTAAAGAAAGATAAAATAATGAAATTTGCAGGTAAATGGATGGCTCTAGAAACTTATGCTAAGTGAAGTAACACAGACTCAGAAAAATAAAAGACATATGTTCTCCCTCATTTGTGAATACTCAGCAGTAAAGAAAGATGAAATCACGAAATTTGCTGGTAAATTAATGGAACTAGAAACTATACTAAGTGAAGTAACACAGACTCAGAAAAAAAAAAAAAAAAAAAAAAAAAAAACGTCTTTTTCCCCTCATATGTGGATCCAAC
>NW_008336953.1:1388372-1389811 GCF_000622305.1 Nannospalax galili
CGGAACCAGGGAGGTAAAGGAAAAGAAAGACCCTGCTAGAGAAGAACAGTAGGGAACAGACATTAATAAGGAAGATATGGATAAAACTTGGGTTAGTTTAAGGGAGGGGGGAGGGAAGGGTATACAAGGAACCTAGGGGATAAAGGGAAAGAAGGAGCTCAAGAGAGGTAGGACCATAGGAGAAGGGTATTACTAAGGGAGAAAAGGGGAAAATGGGGGCACCTTAACTGGGGAAACCACGATGGAGGTGTGAGACAATGTGAGAGATAAATAATGCCTAGCTAGTTTTAAAAACCAGAGGGAACCACATTACTCCAACAACCCACTGATAAATTTTATGTACCAGATCAAGAAATATATGTCTAGGTAAGGTTTATCTGAGAACAATTGGTCTTTGCCCAAGATTTATCTACATGACAAACAGTAATTAAAAGTACCAGACTGGTGGAACTAACCTTCTTGGATGTTTAACAGACATACTTTGAGGCCTATAATAATTTGGTCAGAAGGACATGAAGGACAGTTTTTGCTCCTTGCCCTCCTATGTTGACTAGTTCTAGGGGACTATGAACATCTCTCAAAATGTCCTGTAATTGTGGTGAGTCACCTCTTGATCAAGGAGGCCAAGGAGACCCCACGAGATGGACTTGAACCAGTGTCCAGTCTACAAAGAGGAGGGTCAACACAGAGGAATCATTTCCTCCATGCTTCCAAGTGAAACCAGTCATGATCGAGCAGGAGCTTTGACTTGCCTTCACATAGATGGAACTGGTAAAAGAAAGGAGCCAGGGGCTCCTCCCAAGCCCATGTGACCCCTGAGGAACAGATGCCCAAACAACCTTAAGAGTAAAAATAAATTGGTTTATCTGGGTCAACTGTATGGCCTTAAACACCCAAAAGGAAAGTATAACCAAAGATTAAAGGGGCCAATATAATTTTTTAAGAGTCCATATGTATAGCTACAGGCTACATAACAAGCAACAATGCCAGATAGGGGATACCTTCTTTTGAGTTGTTGGCAATGGTGGCCAAAGTGACTCCCAGATAGTAGCCCAGCTTAGAACTGGGAAAATGAACAGCAGACCCCAATCTTATCTAAAGGAATAGTGACAGCTGATTGCTGCTAGATAAGGAACAGCTGACCTTCCTAAAACAAAGACCTCTAGATAGGCTGACTAGATTCACCAGATGACAAGTAGTGGGGAATGGCTGGGGGTGCTGACAACACAGCAGATAGTAGCAGGGATATAAGAGTGTAAGGACTCTAGTGGGGGGAGGGAGGCTATGGGAGGGTTCCATCTGGGAAGTGGGTGTATAGTTGAATAAGATGGTTTGGTTGTTCTGTGTGATACACACACACAGACGTACACACAAATCAACAAATTTTAAAAATGTATTATATTTGAGGAGGAAGCATGGAAATTTATGTCATGTTAATT
>NW_008336953.1:1390115-1390303 GCF_000622305.1 Nannospalax galili
CTACCTGATGACTTTATATCCATACTCAGGTACTAAGAATCTGAGTGTAACCGACTGTGACTAGTAATAATCAGATACATAGAGATTAAATACCCATGTGTTAGTAGCATTAAAAATGTAGGAAACAGCATATCTTAAAATGAAACAGAGATCTTCTTTAAAGGGTAAAAACTCTTTCAGTTTTATGT
>NW_008336953.1:1390401-1436323 GCF_000622305.1 Nannospalax galili
CTGGAATGTGTTACTGAATATGTTAA
Organism: Nannospalax galili; assembly: GCF_000622305.1. Classification (NCBI taxonomy): domain Eukaryota; kingdom Metazoa; phylum Chordata; class Mammalia; order Rodentia; family Spalacidae; genus Nannospalax; species Nannospalax galili. Next base: position 1,390,428 of record NW_008336953.1, read on the forward strand.
AGCTATAATGAAATGCTGCTTCTAATCATGTGGTTATTAAATTTTAAAAAATTAAAAAAAAATAAAAAATCAAACCTCGACTTCAAAAACAGGAGGGAAGGGAGGCTAAAAAAAACCAAGACCATTGTGGCATTTTGTAGGCTCCATCTAAAAAAGTAGCTTCGTGATTTAAATGATCAGTGTGGCACTACTAGGTAACTTGGTGGTAATTTGCTTATACAGTACTATTTACCAAAGCTAATTGGAATAGAAAACTATGAAGTTAATTAGGGAAGAAACTGTCTCAATTCTGACAAGTCAGTCTGGAGCTTGGTTGGAGCTAGGCAGATCATTTTGCCGTTTCTTACCACTGAAGTCAGGAATAAACAATCATGCAACTAAGCAAACTTATAAAGGCTAATATTTTTTCTACAAAGCAATGGCTTATATTTATTTAATCAGAAGCTAGGGTAGATGTGTCTGTTTTTCTCCCAATGTCTTTGGTTATAAAAGCCTTTTACAGCAAAGCATAGACATAATACATCCCACAGGTGAATATGAATAAAAAAGGCAAATTTTGGAGTCAACTCAGATGAATTTTTAATGCCTATAATTTCCCAAAATGGAAAAAATGAAATAATATTGTAGAAATAATATTTCTCAAGCCTTATGGGGATTTTATATTATTTTTTCCCTGCCTTATTTATTAAGGTGTTCTAGGGTAAAAAATAATTACCATTTATGTCAACCATTTGTCTAAACTTAAGGTGCAAGTTCTAACTATATGCCTTAAAAATGTGCATTTTATCAGAGGCATACAGACACTGATACACATACACATATACACACATAGACAGACACACACACAGACACAGATACACACTTGCAAAGACAGACAGATACACATAGACACATACACACAGACACACATACAGAGACACAGAGACAGATACCTCAGACACATATATGGAAAAACACAGAGACACACAGACAGATACACACAGATACATATATGGAGAGACACACAGACACACAGACATACAGACACACAAGGACATACACAGAGACATACAGATACAGACACACAGACACACCGATATACACACAGACACACACAGAGATGCAGTCACACACACAGACAACAAAGACATAGACATTCAAAGACACATACACACATAGACACACAGAGACAGACAGACATACACACACAGACACACAGAGACAGACAGACATACACACACACAGACACACAGACAGATACACATGCACACAGAGACTGCATTTAATTTTTGAGACAGTCTTCCTATGTGATCCTCCTGCCTTAGCCTCTTAAGATGACCTGGTCTTATTGAATGGTCATGTGTACACACACACACGTGTGTGTGTGTGTGTGTGTGTGAAGTCAACCTTGAGTGTCATTCCTCAGAAGTCATTGGCTTGTTGTTTGGAGCAGTCTCTCACTGGACCTTGTTGCTCAGCAGCGAGCCCCAAGGATCTGCCTGTCTCTGCTTTCCTGGTGCTGGGATTACTGGCATGTGCTACCACACCCTGCTTTACACGAATGCAGGGGATCAAACTCAGGTCCCTGGACTTGTATAGCAAGTACTTTACTGCCTGGTGAACTTCCCATTTCCATTATGAATCTTTTCAGACCCATTCCCTGAGGGTGTTTGAAATGCTTCATTTTACTCTGTCTGTGGGTAGAAGTGGTCTGGTGAGAAGGAGTTCCTGTTACCTAGATTTCCTGCTCCACCTGACAGTTTACCCACCTCTCTGGCCAGGGTCTGGTCACTTTTCTAGAACCATCTGGAGTGTCACCTACAGTGGTAGTCAGATAGTTCCTCATGTCTTCTTATCCAAATCAGGAGAAATGTGTCTTTGGCTCTCTTGCAAGTTTCTTTGCTGCAAATGTGCAGAGGAGAAATAAATTGATGTATAAACAGAAGTTGGAGAAAACAGTGTTTCAGAGCAGTGCCTCCCTGTTGTGAGGGCCCAGCCATCATGACCATGTCTTTATTTGTTCTCATACTCTCGTGGCCCAGGAAAGATATGGCCAGCAGGTGCTAGAGACATTCATTCTTTTTGTTTTTTTAATGCTTTGCCTGCATGTATGTAAGTGCACCACGTGTGCACAATGCCCATGGAGGCCAGAAGAGGGCACCAGGTGCCCTGGAACTAGAGTTACAGATGATAGCTACCATATGGGTGCTGGGAACTGAACCTGAGTTCTCTAGAGTAGCCAAGGTTCCTAGCTACTGAGTCATTTAGTCACCTCCATATTATCATTATTTTTTAAAAAATAATTTTTAGTTTTTAAAAATATTTTATTTATTGTTTTTATATTATGTGTATGCATGTATTGCATGCATGTAGGTAAGTTCACCTGTGTCATTCAATGCCCATGGAAGACAGAAGAGACTGTTGGATTCCCTGGAACTGGAGTTACAGACAGTTGTTAGCTGTTATGTGGGTGCTGGGATTCAAACCCAGGTCTTCTGCAAGAACAGTCAGTGTTCTTAACTGCTGAGCCATCTCTCCAGCCTCTGTTTATTATTTTTTAATTGTATGTATATGAGTATATTGTCTGCATATGTGTAAGTGCACTTGTGTTGTTCTGTGGAGGTCAGAAGAGGGAGTCAGATTCTCCTGTAACTGGAGTTACAGACGGTTGTTAGCTGCCATGTGAGTGCTGGGAATCAAACTCCAGTTCTCTGTAGGAGCAGCCAGTGCTCTTTGCCTCTGAGCCATCTCTCCAGCCCCGAGACAACCATTCCTTACCAAAGCTTTGCCCCTAAATTGAGTGTGTGATCTTTGGATAGCAGAGGAGCTTCCCCAAGTACAAGTGAGTTAGCACAATTTACATTTGATTTTTGGTGGCTACCATGAAACTGTTCAGAGCATGGTGGCTTCAGAAAATAGAATATTTTTGAACTGTGAAGTTACTGTAACCCATGTTGTGCCCAGAATCCTGAGAAATCAGTACCTAGGCACCTAGGGGGGCTTAATGGCGTGCACTCTCTTTCTCTCTCTCTCCCCCCTACACTATACTCTCTGTTTATCCTTTGGCCTTCCTTCTACAATGTTGAGGTCTCCTCCAGATACTCCCTGAAAATGTGCAAACAAATTGACCAGATGCCCAGGGCTCAAAATGGCTTTTAAAAAAATCTCAACATTTATATATTAAACCAGAATCCAAAATCCTTTTTTTTGGGAAAGAAGAGCTAGGAAATGGTTAGCTGCTGGTGGTGGATCTTCCTTCTATGAAAGCAGATTTATTTAAAACAAATGTGGTGTTTCCATTTTTAAGGTTTCACCTGGCCATTTTCCAACTGAATGACTGGAAGGGGTGACGTGGGAGGCAGATGCTTGTGGCACAGGCCCAGAAAAGCCCCGATTGGAGGGAAAAAGAACAGAGCTTCCAGTTATTCAAGTTGGAATCCATCAGCCTTGAAGGGCTATGTGGAAATAGTACCTGCACCCTTTGGTTGCATCGAGCGCCTCACCTTTATTCAGAACGGTTCTTTGCTCATCTTTTCTGAGGTGAAACAGACGAGAACATCTGCTACAGAATTCCCTCCAAATAATAGAGCTCACATGTTGCCGGGCTATAATCTGGATGCCATATTGATTTCATAGATGGTGGCTTTTAAATGAAGTGAAAGACCTTGTTTAATGAATTCAGCCATTCGCTCAGTAAGCGTTTATCACTTGCCTGTCGCATACCCGACTTGAAGAAGCATCTGCCTGTGACCCTGTGCTTGCTACATCAGAAGAATCAGTCATCCCACAATGGCCTGTGTCAGCTCTGTGCTCGGGGTTCTACACCTTCATTGTTTATATGTTTATTAAAAATATTTATTTTTATGTGTGTGAATGTTTTGCCTGCATGTACGTAAGTGCAACCATGTTGTGCAATGCTGGTGGAGACCAGAGGAGGATGTCGGACACCCTGGAACTGGAATTAGGACTGTTGTTAGCTGCCACGTGGGTGTTGTGAATCAAACCTGGGTCCTCTGCAAGAGCAGCCAGTGCTCTTAACCTCTGGGCTGTCTCTCCCACCCCTTTGTTATTTATTCACTTATGTGTGTGTTGTGCATGTGGGTGTGTGTGGTGGTGTGCACGCATGCAGACAGAAGAGGATGAATGAAGAGGACTTGTGACTTCTCTGTGGCTCTCCACCTTACTCCTTTGAGACAGGGTCTCTCACTGAACCTAAAGCTTGTGTTTCATCTGGACTAGCTGGCCAGTGAACTCCCAGGATCTATGTGGCTCTGCTTCTCAGGGTTACACTTGCTCTTGGCTGTGCAGGGCTTTTAAATAGGTGCTGGAGGTCTGAACTCAGAACCTCATGTTTGCACAGCAAGAGTTCTTACCCACTGGTTCATCTCCCTAGACCCAATAACTCCATTTTAAACATCAGGAAGCTGAGCCTCACATGGTTTATCTTTCTCCTTTTGGTGATAGTGGAGCTGAGATAATCTCCAGTTGACCCAGTTTCAAGTTTGCACCTGGAAGTATGTAGAAATAATACCAAGAGACTGGAGTAAAGGCAAGGGGGTTGAATGTGGAGAACTCATGGAAGGTCTGAACTGAAGTCACTGCCTGGTCCTGACTGTCAAGCTGATTGTGGCTGCTGACCTAGTGTTTACATTTTATTACCAATATCTTTTTTTTTCTGGTGCTGGGGATTGAACTCCAGGCTTTGCACATACTAGAAAAGTACTCTACCACCGAGGTGCATTCCCAGACAAGATTTTATCATTGCCATCTTGTTATTGGAGTTATTTAGAAAATAAATAAAATTACTTTTAAAATTACAGTGAAATGGTTGGTCTACTCTAATTACCAGTCTTTACTGACTTAGGTCACCTTCTAAGCTCCCCATGCACGACTCTCTGACCCCTCATCCAGGCGACTCCCTTTTGTCACCCAGGTCACCCAGTTCACACAGTGTTCTCCATTCATGAACTTTGCAGCCCAGCCACCATCACTCCTTGAAAATATTTATTTTTATCATTTTAAATTTATGTATATCTGTGTGTATCTGCATGTGGGGTGTGTGTGCACATGACTGCAGGTACCTGAGGAGTCCAGAAGAGGGCATTGACTCTCGCAGAACTGGAGTTGTAGAAGGTTGTTAGCCCCCATGTGGGTGCTGGGAACTGAACTTGGGTTTTTTTGTAAGAGGAACAAGTGCTTTTAACCATTGAGCCATCTCTCCAGCCAGTAGACACAGTCACTTCTCACTGCATGTAGTTCCTCACTGTTTTTCTCTTAGAAACAGAAATAACAAACGTTTCTTGGGCATCCACCGTTTGCTCAGTACTGTGTTAGAGGGCAAGGCCTTTCTCACATACTTTGGCATTTTGCCTCCTACCTTTCACACAGTATGTTTCTAATCAGTATTTGCCAGCTGTGGGAATACCAGTTTCTGCTTTTGATACAAATCTAGTGGTATCGGGGAAGAGGGAACCTCAACTGAGGAATTACCTCCATCAGACTGGCCTGTGGACATGTCTGTGGGGTGTTCTCTTGATTGCTGATTGATGCTCAGTCCACTGTGGGTGGTGCTATCCTTAAGCAGGTAGGCCTGGGTTGTATAAGAAAGATGGCTGAGTATGAGCCAGGGGAAGCCAGCCAGAAACAGTGTCCCTTCATGGTTTTGCCTCCAGGTTTCTTGAGCTCCTGCCTTGGCTTGGACTGTAATTTGCAAACTAAAATAGATCTTTTCCTCCCCAAGTTGGTTTTTGTCATGGTGCTTATCATCGCCACAGAAAGCACACTAGAACCACCATAGAGGTGAAAACAGCCCAGTAGTTCTGGACGTGTTAAGCTCTCTTTGAATGACAAGGCTGTGACAGGTAGAAAAGATTGCTGTCAGTTTGTTAATCCCCTGAAAAGGCTGGCCTACAAGAGCTAAGGTCCCCAGTTCAGAAACAGGCAAATGTTTCACAGAGAAAATAAATGCATGAATTCACTGTCAAGTTTCAAATGCCAAGCATGGGAAGTCACAGTTTAACTTTCTCCACAAACCATCTCCAGCAGCCAGACGACAGAGCCTGTCAGAGAATCATGAGTCACTTTGGAAACAGTAGCTAGAACACAGACTTCAGACCTGGGTCCATCCCATAAGACTAGAAGAGAGGCAGCACATGAAATCTCAAAAAGCTATGTGTCATTGGACTGCACCCAAGTCTCCATTTGAGTTCTAGGGTGTTTGAAGCTTTGTGGATTCCCACCAAGGAAAAGAGGTACTTGTCATGGGACTCTTTTATGGGAAGTAGCAGGCACTTGAAAAGCCACTCTGTTGCATCATTCATAGAACGAAGGGTTTTGCTTTTAAAAAGGCACTTATGAGTCAGATAGGGCAGACCCAGCTCCTTTGTCATAACGACTTCCTAAATCTGGTGCTGGCTTCTGCAGTATGTTCACTGTGATGGTGAAGTAGTTATTGCCTCACTAAACATTCTGTGCCATTGGGAGGGCAATGAAGAGATGTGGTGGTTTGAATGTGAAATGGCCCCCAGAGGCTCAAGTATTTGAACACTTGGTCCACAGTTGGTGGTGCTGTTTTGGGGAGTCCTGGGATCTTTAGGAAGTGGAGCCTTTCTGGAGGAAGTGTGTCCCTAGAGGTGGGCTCAGTGAACTTCTAGGTCACTCCTTGCTTCTTATTTGCAATTGTAATATGAATGCTCAGCTTTCTGCTCCTGCCACCATGCCTGCCCCTTCCCGCCATGCCTCACCACCATGCCCGACTCTTATCCTCCTGGAATTGTAAGCCAAAACAAACTTGCTTTTGGTCATGACGTTCTATCACAGCAACAGAAAAGTAACACAAGAAATAAAGACAACGGAGTATTTGTGGAACTTGCAACCTGTTTGTACAACAGCCGCACCACCAACAAAAAACATTTACTGGGCACCTACTGTTTTCCAGGTACCGTGTATGGTGCTGGAGAAGCAGTAGGAACACAGCTGCTGACCCAAGGAGATGGCGATGTTGCCAGCAGCTCCCTGAGCAGTGCACAGAGGGCCAAACACACAGCCACATCCCCTCCCCCAACCCGGACACCTCACACTTAAAACTTAAATGTCACATGAATGTCCATCGTTCGGTTACTAACAGCCCTAGTTAGTAAATGTGGCCCCTAATTGTTACCATAGCTCATGGGTGAAACTTAAGACAAAAACCCAACTTCAAAATAAAACATTTCTGATATAAAAGGTAGAAAACCACGAAAAGAATATGGGCATTATGGGCTGGAGAGATGGCTCAGTCACCTTTGCTCATAACCATGAGGACCTGAGTTTAGAACCCAGGACCCATTAAATAAGTCAGGGTCTGGTCTTGCAGGTGCCTCTAACTCTATCGATGAGGGTGATGGAGACAGAAGTTAACTGGGGCTTGCTGACTGCCAGCCTATGCACAAAATGGGAGCTCCAGGTCCAGGGAGAGACTCTGCCTCAAAGAATTAAGGTACAATGTTAGAGGAATACACCTGACACCCTTCTCTGGCCATATGTGCATAACACACACACATGTGCACACACACACGCACACACATGCACATGCACACACACACGTATAAGTATTAGAGGCAAATAAATCTAGGCTCAAATCATTACCTTTGTTATGTGACATAAGGTAAGTTTCTCAACCTTTTGAGCTTCAGACTTTGCTTTATTATGGGGGTTATAAGACGCACTTTCAGGAATGAGGTGCCAAGATAGAATACACAATCCAATATGATTTAAATTCCATGAAGACAGGTTTGGTATCTGGTTCTGTATTTGTGGCACCTTGTGGAGTCCTCATCATGTCGTTGGTGCTCTGGAAACATTAGTTGAATTAGTAAATCCAGATTCTAAATGATTGGGTGAGTGTTAGGACCCACCTGCTATACCTGACTGTACCACAGCACACACATCTCATGGCTTGGCTTTGCCAAGCCCAGGTTCCCTGTTTCTGGGGCTTACTCTTGTCCCAGCTTCTTCCTTGGCTTTGACTCTAGTTTGGTAATAGGCTGGGGAAGAGCAGTTCTCCTTTATCATCTTACCTGTCAGTCATCTCTTCACACCTGTGTATGTTCCCAGACCCACCGTGTTTCTTCAGTTTGCGCTGTCCGTTTTCAAAGATTCAGCTTCTGCTAATTGAATCATTGTCCTACATCACTGGTTCCCTGTTCCTCACATCTTGTGTGCTGAGCTATAAGAGGTCTGGGGCTTGGTGCTTTTAAAATGTTCATTGAATTTGCTATTGGGAAACCAACTCATTTTAATCTTTTATTCATAGAGTGACATTTCATATCTGAAAAGTGTCTTAGGCCATTTTCTGTTTCTATCATGTTCTGTTTCTATCTTAAGCATTCTTTTGTATATTAGATACTGATTTTATGTGTTTATTTATTTACATTTATTTATTGTGTGTCTGTGTGTGTCTGTGTGTGTGTGTGCGCATGCACGTGCACACACACACACACCATAGCAGGCATGTGGAGGTCAGAGGAAAGCTTGTAGGAGTCAGTTCTTTCCTTCCACCATGTGGATCCCTGGAATTGAACTCAGGCTACCTTTACCTGCTGAGCCATTTTGCCAGCCCCTCCTAACTTTTAATTTAATTAAAAAATTCATTGATAATTTTGCTTAAAGAAACAAAGTAACTAGTTTGGAGAGATGACTCATTAGGTGAAGCATTTAATGTGTAAGCTGAAGGACCTGAGTTCAAATCCCTAGAATCCACGTAAAGCTGGGTATAGTAGCCTGTCTGTAGTCCTAAGAGGAGATGTAAGGGGGAGACATAGAGTCCCCAGAAGCTCACAGGCCAGCTAACCTGGCATATGCAGAGACTTTGTTTCAAAGTGGAAGGCAAGGACCGAGGACACCCAGCGTTGCCTTTGACCTCCACACGTGCACCGTGGAATGTGCAAGCCTTTACTTGAACAGCCACACATACATATAAAAGAAAAAAAACAAACAAAAACCCATGAAGAGGTCTTTTCTCTGATTATAAAAGTAAAACATGTTCATTATAGATACTTTTGGAAAGCATAGCATGGTGTTAGAAAGAAGGCACAGACCTGAGGGGCATCCTTTAAGCATAGTAAACTCTCAGCATTATTGGCAGTTAAACTCCGCTGTTGTGAGGTTAAAGCCATACTTTATAGAACTGTGTCTTGTAAACCACAGAGACTACTATCTTATTAATTAAAAGCTCACCCACCTTCTTTCCATCATATTAGGTATTTTATGCCCAGAGCTAAGTACTATTACCCCATTACAATACTGTTTCCTTGCAGCCAGCCAGCACCAAGCTTTAGGGTTATGTCCAGGCCCTTGCATTTTAGAATAAAGCCATGTGATTTATCAGCCCTGTGATAGAGATGACCAGCATCCACCAAAATCCATGTTGGGGAGTCCATTTATTTATAAACCTGAGGTGACCAGGGACTGGAAAGATGGCTCAGAGGTTAAGAGCAGCAACTACTCTTGCTGAAGACCTGGGTTCAGTTCCCAGTACCCACATGGTAACTAACAACCATTCGTGACTCCAGTTCCAGGGTATCTGATATACTCTTCTGGCCTCTGTGGGCATGTGGTACATTTACATACACGCAGACAAAACACTCATATACACTTAAAAAGAACCCTGTGATGACCATTGTGGAGAAATCTTGGTGTTCTTGCTGGACCTTCGAAGCTCAGGTGAGCAGTATTTCTCAGGTGCCTGTCTTACGAGAAAGTGGTGCTCTGAAGGTTTATTCAATGAGTGTAAAAAAACTTACGTGCAATAGCTCTGCCCAAGACCTCAAGTCCCTCTGGCATCCTGGCCTGCTGGGTCCACATCTGGTATCACAGCTGAACCAAGCATGCATCTGACCTGCTCTGGACCGGGACCCTTAGCAGCAGAAAGTGTTCACTGTCATTCCTTCAAATGCTCCAAGAGTTTCATCAAAGAATTCAGTCATTACCATGAAAAATCAATCTCGCTAACATTTTTAATGCATGTGTGTCATGCTGGGAATCAAACCTAGGGCCTCATGCCTCACACATGCTAAGCGAGTGCTCTACCACTGAGCTGCTGGCCTCCAGCAGACATTTACACTGATACTTAATTAGGAGGAATTACCCAGGGAATCATAAGCAGGTCCATGCTCCTGTTTTTCCTTCCCCAGGTAAGGACGCACACCTTATTTCAACTGTATCCTAGTCATGCTTAGGTTGATTTGTGAGAAACAGCATCTGGGTCCATTGCCAAAGGGAAGGATCTTTGTGTAACTGGACTTCTACAGCCCTTCTTAGAGACTGTGAGAAGATGAAGAAGAGGCACCAGCCACAAGGCCTTTAGCCCCATGCCCCAACCCCCACTGGCTTTCAAAATTGCTGTCCAATCAGACCATACTTCAGATGTCAATTTTTATTTATTATTATTTTTTTGATATGGGCCTGGAATGTCTTTTCCTAGCACTGAGTGAGGGGTGTGGAAAGAAATGAATGCATCCCTACAACTGGTTAGTGGATGCTCAGAGACTGGGGGCTAGTTACCCAGTCACTATCCTTGATATTGGCTCAAGGGTATTGAATTCTGTGACTCAAAGTGTACTGAGTTCTGTGGCTCAAGGTATATTGAATTCTGTGGCTCAAGGTGTATTGAATTCTGTGAGAGGATGTAGAGGGGGATCTCAGGAACTCTGTTGCTCAGTTTGAGGAGGCAATGCATTCAAACTATTCCTTCATACCCTGGAAAGTCAAGGCAGGCAGTGCTATCAAAACAGCCTTCTTATGTACGTGCTGTAGGAGCTGAAGTCAGGGCCTTGTGCATGCAAACTGAATGCACTGCCACTGAGCTATAGCCCCATTTTTTTCTTTTGGATAGTCTTCCTACGTAGCTTAGACTGACCTTGAACTCTTGATCCTCTTGCTTCAGCCTCTCGAGTGCTGGGATTACAGGCCTGTGCTGACACAGTGGGCTTGTCATCCCATCTTTGTCAAAGCACAGCCCTCCGTCATACCCCTGCTTACACTGTTTTATGAAGACTCCCTGGGTCTCAGGGATAAAGTGCACTCTCTTTGCAGACACATGTCTTCCTTTTGTAGTCAGAGTGCTTGAAGTCTACTCCCCATACAAAACCTGCTCTGATGTTCCGTGTACAGTTCAACGAGTTCTGACGGACTTGTTCATCCCTGGCACCTCCACCTCATCATCAGGATACAGGACAGTTTGCTCACAGCTCTTTGATTCCTCTTCCTGTTCCTTGTCTTCAACTCTGTCAGGCTACTGATCTGCTTTGCGCTGTTGTAATTCTGACTTTTTCTTTCCCTCCGGTATTTCTTACAAATGGAATCATAAAGGATGTGGCCAGGCTTCTTTTGGCTTGACATAACTCTTTTGATGTTTATGCAGAATGTATGTATCAGAAGTTTGTTCTCTTTTTTGGCTGAGTAGTAGTATTCCATTGTGTGGCTATAATGCAATTACTTTACCCATCCACTGGGTGGTGGGCATCTGGGCTATCTCTTGTGCTTTAACTGGTTGACTAAGGCTGCTAAGGACACTTTTGTACAAATCTATATGTGAGCATGTGCTTAAGAATCTCTCGACTAAATACCTAGTGGAGGGACTGCTGCATCATAGGTAAATCTGTGCTCAGCTTTTATAAGATTCTCACAAATGACTTCCTAGGGTGACAGCGCCATCACTGGTCTCTGCAGCAGGGCTCAAAGCTCCAGCCACTCAGTGTCTTCACCAACATTCGTTATTTTCACATTTTCTATTTTCACCATGTGGTGGACTGTTCAGAGCTTTTAGAGTCCTCTGACCGAATGAACACAAGTCCAAGGACTTTACTGTGGTTTCTAATTGATGGGCTCACCCTCCACTGTGACACGCCATCAGTCTTTCTCCAGGGTATGATACAGGTCCTCTCTCTGAAGGGTCTTGGCCCACATTTGGTAGAAAATCAGTGAGTGGCCTATCCCACCAAGGCTATTCATTCATTTATTCAAAATTACATTCGAACCCTTGCCATCTGCGAGGGCTCTGGATAGACTCTGAGGTCAATATTTTAGGGAAAGATCCCATATACAAATGGGGGAGGAGACAGGAAGCCAAAGAAGCTCTGAAACTGTTGCAGACATCTGCACCTGCCAGTGTAGGCTTTCCCTGCACCCACACCTCCAACGCCTCCAAGGCAGCACACTGATTTCCTCTCAAGAACGTTTACCGATATCCTAAGTACTTCTGATGACACATGGTCTTCTCAGACTAGAAGCTTCTCTCTTCCCTGGAGCCAGCAAAGCTATTGTATACCGAGTCTAGTTTTTTGGTGTGTATGTGTGTGAGTGTTTTGCCTGCACGTATGTAAGTGCACCATGTGAATGCAGTGCCCACAAAGGCAAGAAGAGGGTGTTGGATTTCATGAAACTTGAGTCACATACAGTTGTTAGCTGCCATGAAAGGCTCGGAACCAAACCTGGGTGCTCTGCAAAGCAGGTGGTGCTCTTAACCACTGAGCCATCTCTCCAACCCCTCCCAAGTCTACTTTTATCCTACCACACTATCCAGCAGATAAGAAAAAAGAAATTTCAGTATGGGGCTGGGGAGATGGCTCAGTAGTTAAAGTGCTTGTGGGCATGCATGAAGACCAGAGTTCAGATCCTCAGAACTCACGTAAATGCCTGGTGGCCGTGGTGACCTGCCTTTAGTTCCCGCCTCCTAATGTGAACATAGAAGATGCCCGGGACAAGCTGGCCATATCTGTGAGCTCTGGGTTTGATTGGGAGACCCTGCCTCAAAGAGTAAGGTAGATAAGTGGTGGAGGATGATTCCTGACATCAGCCTCCACATGCATGCACAAGCGTGCACACACACACGTGCATGTTCACCCACACAGGTGTGGCCACACACATGGAAAAATGTGACTTCACCTCTCTTGAGCAAAGGTTTCCCTCAGAGGCTCACAGACTCCTTGGAAGAAGCAGTGGGAGACCCCTTGGGTTAGGCCACAAGACTGCAGGAAGTGAGGGGTAGGTTTTTCAGTTGAAGGCACAAACGGTGCCTGGTGCAGCATTGCATTTTGATGTCCCTTAAAAGGTACATGCTACCTCCCCAACCTGCCATATTCTAGGGAATAATTGCCTTCATGGAGCAAAGCAGGAAACCCCAAACTAAGGGTCCATGTACAGAACATTCTGTGAGACCTTCTCAAGGGCAAGACTGCTGGCTCACGTGGCTGGACACAGCTTGCGGCTGCTGAGGAAGGAAGTCAGGCAGCTGGCTAGGCAGCCCCCAAGCTCTAATTTTTAGAGCAAATAAAAAACACTGTGAACTCAACCTTAAACGTCCACAGTCCATGAAGGAGTCTGGAAGCCTTGCACCGAGCCCTGCCTCCGCAGCAGCCTCAGTCTGGTCCTCTGGAGGGGGCTGGGTGTCCCCTGGTGAGGCTCCCTGCAGCCTCAACCCCAATATGGTGTGTATTGGAAGTGCTTCCTTACCTCCCTGTCTTTCTTTCTCTCCTGTCTTCACCTTGGATGGAAAACAGCTGGCCAACCTCCTCCCTTAAAGGTGGTTATTGAGTTCATTTTCCCTCTGCACGCATTGCCCTTCATCACTTACTGGGCATCCAAGGTACCATGTCAGCAGGAAAACTCATTAGTGCCACCAGGTCTGTATCAGCTCTGCTGCCTCAGCGCCTTCCTGGAGGCAGGTGGCCTCTGGGCTGTAGTGAAGAATACATTTTAAAAAAGAGAGAGGAGAGGGAGAGAGAGACAGAGACAGAGAGACAGAGAGATACAGAGACACAGAGACAGAGACACAGAGAGACACATAGAGAGAGATTGGTCATGTATATTCTAAACTGCATGAAAGAACTTCGTGAGTCTAAATGATTTTTTTCCAGCAGTTCTGATGATTGTTCTGACAGGAAGTGATTGATAAAGTAGAATTTGCCAGGTTAAGTAGCTGCTCAGAGAGGTCTAAACATCACTTTTTTTTTCTTTTTAAGCCAGGGTCTCCCTGTAACCGCAGCTGGCCTGGAGTCACTATGGAGACCAAGCTGGCCTTGAACTCACAGAGATCCACCTGCCTCTGCCTCCCGAGTTCTGGGTAAACACCACCTTTATGGTGCAGGTAAAGGTGTCTCCTCTTCAAAGCATGGACCGAATCCCAGATGCTTGGTTCTGGGGTGGGGCAGGTACAGAGAGCAGCACTGGAGACCCGTGTCCTGGGTGGAGCCCTGACCCGAGGGTGCAGGTGCCATGGATAAGAGTCAGTGGGCACAGACACAGTCAGGGCTGTCAGAGGGGACTAAAAAATTTGGAGTGAGGAAAGAACCTTTCCAAATGCAGACCCAAAATTAATAAAAACTAATTCCATTGGCTGTGGATTAACCAATATTGCTTTTCTTGGATCCCTCCCAAGTTTTAGACAGAAAGAATAGAGAATAAGGTTGAAGGGAGAAGAGAGAGGGAGAGAGGTGATGGGCCACTGGACTCAGACATTGGTAAAGTAAAATAAAAATTCAGGGTGTGCTGGTGTGGTGGAGCTTGTCTTTAATCCCAGCACGTGGGAGGCAGTGGCAGGTGGATCTCTGTGAGATCACAGCCAGCCTGGTCTACATGGTGAATTCCAGGCTAGCCGTGGTTATAGGGAGACCCAGTTCAAAAAGACAAAAGACAAAATAAATAAATAAATAAATAAATTGCAGGGGGAAATGGTGGCAAGTCCTGGGAAATGCCAGTTTGCAGCATGTCATGTAAGTTGCTCAGACCCAGTGACACTGGACAGTAAAGCAGGAGCTGTTTCAGTTTTGGCAGCTTGATAGACTTTCTTCTCCAAGCCTCTTCTGCAAGGTTGATTTTTAACATAAATCTTGCACATGGATGACATGTGAGCTACCACTCAGGGCCAGTACAGTTATGTTAAGGTTTTATTTTCCATCACCAGCGGGATTTCTCTCTCGGCTGCTATTCTATGTGCCTGCCAAAACCGTAAAAGAGTGATCATGGGGAACAGTTTCCAGTGCTGGGAGCCAATCCAGTTCTGTCCCAGATCTGAAGTTGAATACAGGTGCCTGGAGACTGGTGGGAAATAGATGTCAGGCTCACTGCTAAGTGAGGACTGCTTGAAGGGAAGACGAATGCTTCCAGCCTCCCCCATCCCGAGGCTTTGCAAGAGGTGGAGGACACTTCTGTTTACTGCAGCTAAGGCTGGGAAGAGCAAAGCTCAGGGTGGTTTCCAGGGATGATTGTCTTTGAATCTATTAGGAGCTGCTCTCTGCCAGCACGAATAAGCTGCTAAAAATCCCAAACCAAACTCATCCTTAAAGGTCAGAATAGTCAACAGAATCATGTGCACGTTGTTACACACATTTTGCTGACACAAGTCATACAGTCCCCCTTTCTCCTTAAAAAAAAGAATAACAGAGAAACCCATAGGGGTACAAATGATTGTCTATAGTAAACAATAGCTTTGGACACATACACCCACGGACTCACAAACCCACTTTCACTGTTGTGGCCTTCGAAGTGACACAACCTGCTTTGAGTTGACAGCTGTATTTTGTACTGTCACATGGGCTGCATATTGAGGGCAGATAAGATAGGAAAGGAAGATAAGAATTCTGAAGTCCCTCATGACTACTCTGTTCCCAAGAGCCTTTGTTTTGCTCACCACACTGTTTGAAGGACAATAGGCTTGGAGTGATATATGCAAATGTGTCCTTTTCCCATTGTGGAAGGTGACCTTTATGATTAGATTGGAATAGTAACATCAATCCCTGGGCTAATATGACTTACTGGCCTAAAGGGAGGGAAGGTGTTCTTCAGGTAAGAGGCAGAAAAACAGTGAACAAGACAGCAACCCATCCCCAAGGGGCAGGATTCTCAAAGGGCACTGGGAAACCCTTTTCATTGGTCTGCCCCATTTGCTTTGCGTATAAATCAGGGAACCCACCTGTTCTAGAGAGTTATGATGAACCTTTAGTAAGGGTTTCGCATAAAAACTGTAAGCGTTCACTAAGGTTCTAATGGCATATCGGATTACTGCACAGGACACTTGTCAGATTAGCTTAAGTCAGAGGCCCTACAGAGAGACATGCATGTCAATAAAAATGAGCATTAAACATAGTTAATACTTACTGCTCATGGGCAAAACAGTCCTGTTGCAGCTTACACAGAAAACATGAGAAAATTACTTTCCTGAAGGAGAAACTTATTGCCTTGCTGTGAAAACGCTCAGCCTGAACACTCCAAGCTGGCAGGAGGTCGAGGGCAGTGGGCCTGACCATAATTAATTGCTCTCTCCATGTACATCATGGTTATTTATTTGATGGGTCATACCATTTTGCATTTCCAAAATGCCTTGAACTATATCTTGAACAGCTTTTCCAAGTCAATATGGGAGTTCTAAAGGAGACAAAATTAAAAGTAGTGGTATCTTTTAAAGAAGCCAAAACCAGGGCTGGGAAGGTGGCTCAGTAGGTAAAAGTGCTGGCTATGGAAGCCTGATGCCCTGACTTTGATCCCTAGAACTCATAGATCCCTAGAAGCCAGATGCAGGGCTGGAGAGATGGCTCAGCAGTTAAGAGCACTGACTGCTCTTGCAGAGGAGCCGGGTTCGATTCCCAGCACCCACATGGCAGCTACGGACCGTCCTTAACTCCAGTTCCAGGGGAATCCGAAGCCCTCTTCTGACCTCCGCGGCATTGCATGACATGGGTGCACTCACATACATGCAGGCAATATACTCATACACATAAAATAAAAATAATGAAAATATTTTTTTAAAAAGCCAGATGCAATGGAACATGTCTGTAATCTCAGTACGCCTGAAGTGAGATGGGGGGCAGGGACAGGAAAATCACCTGGAAATTTGAAGGCCAGCTAGCCTGGAGTATGCAGGGTGGCAGTAGAAACAAGAGGGACCCTACCTCAACAAGGTGTAAAGAGAAAACCAACTCCCGAAAGTTGACCTCTCCTCCATGGACAGGCCACAGCCCATGAGCACACACACACACACACACACACACACACACATATGCTCATGAACACACTAAATGAATAAATAAGTCAAAAACAAATCAATTAATTAAAGTAAAACCAAATAAAATAAAAATAAAAGTAAAGACAATGTTTGCAACATAAACTCATACAGCACAATTTCAGAAGATACACTTAATGTTTGCAAATAAAGAGTCTTTTCAAGCTCATCATAAACAAACCCACCCTAACAAGTTAAGACACCATTTTATTAAAATACTGTCCTGTTTGAAAGCAGCATTTGGCTGGGCTTCCCATTCTGGGGTCAAAATGGGAAAGTATTTAATTGCTTAAGAAGTAATCCTATTATTGCAGATTTCATGCATCATGAATTCTTTTTCCTAATTTGAGGAATTACGAAAGGAAAGTGAGATTTTCTGGTAAGTATATTTTTAAAAGAACAGTTGAGAGGTGCGGGAACATTAACCAGGCTTGGTCAGGAAGAGGTTCTTAGCAGCTGGTTGTGGAACCTGAGCCAGGAGGTGAATAATGGGAAACTCAGGTGAGGGTCAAGTGAAGTGATTTATCTGCTTTCATTTCCGAGCATGAAATCACTGTAAAAACAGGACATTTTAGAAGTAAGATATAAATGAATGCATTGTTTCATTAAGGCTTCCAGTACTTCTCATAGAAAGCTGTGCACTGAGAAAATATGTCAGACTGAAGTAAGTTTGTACACTGAAGAGGCATGGTTAGAAGGTCATTAGGAATGGAGAGGTGGGGCTGGGGAGATGGCTCAGTTGGTAAGGTGCCTGTGGTTGGATCCCCAGCATGCACACAAAAGGCTGGGCATGGTGGCATGTGCCTATAACCTCAACACTGCTGCTGCGGAAATAGGCAGATTCCTGAACTCATTCGCATCCAGTCAGGCTGAATATGAGCTTCAGGTTCAACAAGAGACCCTGCCTCAAAAAATAAAGGTGGAGAGTGACTGAGGAGAGACACCACATGTTGACTTCTCGCCTCCATTTGCACACACATCCACACTAATAAGTGGATGTAACACACACACACACACACAGCACAATAGCATAACACATACACAGAGAGAAAGAGAGAGAGAGAGAGAGAGAGAGAGAGAGAGAGAGAGAGAGAGAGAGAGAGAGAGAGGGGGGGGGGGAAGAAAAAGACATGTGCGGAGGGGAAGAAAAGGACACGTGGGTCAGGGGAGGTGGTGGATGAAAGAAATTTCAAATACCACAGAAGAACTCCCAGCACCTAGGCCAGTAATAAGAAAGGCTTATCGTTTGGATGGCAGACTGGACAGACTGAGGGAAAGTCTTTGTGAGCACGAAGAAAGGCCATTCACTGTTTTTTCTTGTAGGAATCCCCCTCCCCAAATGATGGTTAGGGGGACTTCTGATTAAGTTGATTAATATGCCCTAAAAGAACCACTTAATTAAAAAAAAGCCTTCAAAGGCCTTAATAACATTCACACCCCCACAGACCAAGCCAACCATGATTTATGTGATTCTCTGGCGTCATAAAGCCTTTTAGGACATTGAAAAGCCCAAAGCATCATTTATCACTGCACAGTTCAGCGAAAGCCCTCTGCAAATTCTTGTTTTCAGATAACTGCATTCTTGGGGAGTATGCATTGTGTTTATCTATATCATAACTCTTATATTTGATCATAAAACCTGCTCATATCTAATCTGTGCTTGAAATTTTGGAGAAGAGAATTTTGCAGTGGGGCCACCAGAGCTGATCTTGGTTGATGGATTTGACCTTTGCTAAGTAGGATTCTCCATGGTGAGCCACTGGACTCTGTGAATACCCTCAGCAAGTGAGAATTGTCCGATTTTAAGCCACCAGCAAAACAAAACAAAACCCCAGAAAACTAGGTTTCAGAATTTCTGACACTGTTTTCTTTTTGTGACCCTGACTCAACTCCTAATTCTTCTAAATCAACCAGATTGATACTTTTTTCTTGTGCTATTTAAAATTCTTCCTTGCTCTTTAAAAGTGTTTTCATTATTTAACTTAGTAAAATGTCTATGGACTACTTAATCACAGCATCCAAGAAGCTGGGAACTCATTGAAGAACTCCCTCCTCTCCTCCCCTCCGCTCAGTCCATCTCAAGACAGAGCAAGGTAGGCAGTGAGCTTTCCTGGATTCTTATTCAAATGTAGCTCATTTTAATCAGTTATAGTGTGGATCCTCTAAAGAATATTCTAACAGAGGGTCTGCATGCATTTTACCTTTGTAGAAAAGTTACCCAGGAGGCCATCAGCCAGGAAAATATTTCAGGAAGAGGTTGATTAGATGTTAGATGGATGAGGCAATACAGATAAAGAGAAATATATCTAAGATCTTGTCGAGAAATCTTCAGGTAAAATTCTTATCCCAAGAGAAAGTCCACCAGAGTGATGTGTACACCAGGTACCCAATGCTGACCTGTCATTGTAGGTGAAAATTCCTATGTCATCTGCCTAGAAGGATCTTCTCATTGGAAGGTTTGTGTGGGGTAACTATCAGCTACAAGTCTTTGCCTGCCCTCTCTTTCCCAGTTCCCCCAGAGCTCTGCTGAGGCTGTTCCAGTGGTCTTGAAGTGTTAAAATCTTCCTGTTCTGCCTGGGGACACACCTTGGTTTCTACCATGTCTTACCTATAATTAAATCAGAGCCTCCAAACACTCACCCTGAAGTGGTACATACTTGAAAGTGTACATGACTGACTTTATCCCAAGACATCCTATGAAAATATGAGAAAGAGCCCGCACAGGGGTTCAAATCCCAGCACTTCAGATGAGGGGGCAGGAGAGGCCAAGATCTGATTGGGCTACATTGTTCTAGGCTAGCCTGAATTACAGAGTGAGACTTTATCTCCCCAAAACAAAGAAAAAAATATGTTAGAAAGGAAGTATGGGTGAGAGAGGACAGGACAACTTTCTGATGATATAGCTCATAATAAGAAAGAATGGAGCATCAAGATAGAATCTTTACAGATCTTTAACAATGAGACAGCCTCTATCATCATCTATCATCTATCTATCTATCTATCATCTATCTATCTATCTATCTATCTATCTATCTATCTATCTATCTATCTATCTATCATCTATCTATCTATCCATCCATCCATCCATCCATCCATCCATCCCACACATATGCTCACATCCACACACATCCATCCATCCATCCATCATCTATCTATCTATCTATCAACTGTCTATACATCCATTCATGTCAGATGACAGTGTGAAGCTGGATTCATTGAGTCTTATCATGAATAAGGTATATCTGATGAAAACCCACAGTCTCAAACAATTCATGAGACATGGGCACCTACTACACACTAAGTCCTAAAATTAATGTCTGACACTCATGATCTTATTTCATTACTAAAGCAACCCTGAGCTGCATAATGGCCCCTTTTCTAGAAAGGTGAAACTCAAGCTCCAAGACTACCCATAGTCACAACATGCAGCTGGGATTCAAGTTCAGATTTAAATGGGTCCAAATCTGTCCTCTTGTGGGGTATAAAAGAGGAGAGCCTTGAGGCTTTTCACTTAGAAGGTGGAGTATGCTGGGGAGATTCACATCTATCCCTGGCTGCAGGCAGAGGGCAGAAGCCCAGAGCCTTAGCTGGCAAGTTGGCCTGGAAACTCTTTCGGTTCACTGACTTTTACATCATCGCTGGCTCACACAAGGCTTAACACACAATAGAAACCCAATAAAAGCTTGTTAAATGAGATTATGATGTATATTCTGTATAATAAGTTCCCGAGGTCTGGTTCTCCATTTATCTAGATATCTCTTGTATTGGCGTCATGGGCTGTGTCAGTCCTGGTTTTATGGGTGTCTGGGACACTTGTCTGACAGCCTGGACCCAACTTTCCACTAAGCCTTGGCCTTCTGCTATGGCTGCTGCCTGCAGACATTAGGCTGCTGTTGACATCTGATTCACACGTCTGGCTTGTTCTTGTCCCTGTGAGAATTATGGTTGGGAAGTAACAAATAAATAAAAAATAAGTGAGAAATAAAAATGAGAACAGGGAGGAAGGAAGCAGGAGGAGTTTCACCATCCTATTTTTCACAGATTGTAAGTGTTGAATGGACATTGACTTCAAGACTAATGAGGAGGTATAGGTCTACATCTGGTACCATCCCTGCGTTCTGTGATACAGTACTGCTCTGAGAATGCTCAACCATCAACCAGTCATTGCCCAGGTGTAGCAGGATTTATGAAATCTGCTGGGTGCTGAGATTGTGGAAGTGAGAATTTAAGTCTTGAGGGACTACAGCGTCCTCTATAAATACGAAGGCTTGGAAAGCAGCCTCACGGCCCTTTGGGCTTCTTCACACTTCTGCAGCAGTTTCAAGTAGCACAACTATCTTGAGAAACGGGGAATTATACTTGAAATTAGACATTTTCATGCTCCGTGTTCCTTGAGTACCCCTTGAGTTGTCAGCCCTGAGTTATTTTCCTGACTCCAGAGCAGGCTCTGAGAAACGGAACCTTCATTCCTTTTAAGAATGGTTGGTTTTGTTTCTGAGACAGGGCCTCACGATTTAGGCCAGGCTGGCCTTGAATTCACAGTCCTCCCACCTCAGCATCTGTAGTGATCGAATATAGGCATGTGCAGCCATACTGGCCCAATCCTCAGTGTCATGTAGGTGGAAGTGGGCAGTGCAGGCAAGGTCCACTCTTGGATCTTGGAGCCTCACATTGGCTTTGTTATTTTAACGGAAATAAGTCCCCCAAACAAGAGAGGCAGTGAATCCCCTAAGGATGTCTAGAACATTCTGAAAGTGAAAACCTTTCCCTCAGTTTCTGTATCCTGTATCCTCAGTGTTTTAAAGGGCTATGGTTCAAATTCTGTTTGGAATAGATGGGAAAGATGAAGAGGGAACGACATACAGGGAATGTCTCTTTCTCAGTTCTGTTTCCCACCCACCTACCTCCCTTGGCCCAGGGCAACCACAGCAACCAATTTTTTGTGTTTGCATCAGATATGCCATGACTCCTCAATGCACTGTCCATCCACTTCCAACACAAATGGAATTCTCAATGCACTGTTTAACAGCAAGATTTTCTTGTAACTGCTTTCTCTTTGGTCAGTTTTTCCTAGACACCAGCATACTGAGCTCCCATTGGCCTCGTGGTAGCAATGAATCCAATTCCCTCCTTTGGACTAAACAACCGTTTCCTTAACAGCCCCTTTCTACCAGGCATTGCAATAATTTCCCCATTTTTGCTTATGTAAATAGCATTTCTATGGATGTACAGATATTACTTGCACATTTGGGCACATTTGTAGTAATTCCTATGTCGAAGAGGGAGCTCCACACACCATCCTTTGCAGTACAGATAGTGTGCACCACCCCTGTTGCCCTCAGCTTCCTGAGTGTGTAGGCATCTAACACAGGCCAGTCATGGGACACCACTTGTCTCAAATGTGTCTGGGATTCTCTGTGCCCAAACAGTCCCTTCTCCCCATTCATCTCCCCACCTCCTCAGTTCTTTAGATCTCAAGCTGGCTGGTATCACATCCTTTCGGCAGCCTTTGCACGCCTACCACACAGGACAAAGAATAATAAAATTTAAATAACGCATTGCACTACTCCATATTAGTGGATAAAGGACAGAAACCACCAGTCATCAAATTGGTTTGAGCTCTTTCTTCAGTTTTTAGATGTATTTCTACTCTTGAAATTCGATGAATACTTTAAGAGCACCCCACTATACAGGTTCCCTATTTATTTACTTATTTTTGTGTGTACGTGCATATTTGCATGTGTGGGCTTATATGTGAGTGGGTGCATGTGTGTGTGTGTGTGTGTGTGTGTGTGTGTGCATGTAGAGATCAGAGGTTCATCTTGGGTGTCTTTCTTGATAGCTCTGCACTTTATTTACTGAGGCAGATCTCTTGCTGAACCCAGCGCATTAGAGCTAGCCAGTTTGCCCTAGGAATCTCTTGTCTCTGCCTCACAACTGCTCAGCTTTCATGTGGGTGCTGGGGATCCAAACTCTAGTCCTCACATTTGTGCAGCAAGAGCCTCTCCACTGAACCAGCTCTTCCCTCTGCTTTGTTTCTTTGGTTTGGTTTGGTTTTGACCTTGAACCTGGGGGACCCTCCTGCCTTTGCTTTCCCAGTGCTGGGATTACAGGTGTGTGCACCCAACCTGTCTTTCTTTTACATTTTTTGTTTTAGCTTTTTTGTTTATTAAATTGATATCACCATCTAAGGCAGCTGAGATATTGGACAGCCAGCACCGATTGTTGCCAAGAAATGCTCTGGGGATAGACCCTTTTCCATTTTCTGGGCTCTCTGGTCAAACAGAGGAAAATTTTGTGGGTTGCTCCAGGGAGCTGCTGGGCAGGTCAGATAGTGGAACTTCTCTGTGGCTGGTCTCTGGGGATCTGGGAATCCATTCCTTCCCTTCCAGTGGGCCCTGGTTTTCAGTTATTGGTGCTGTGAAGATACCGGTTTTCAGGATACCATGGAGAGAGAAAAAAGCCACAAAATGCCCAGTGTTCTTTCTGAGCTTCAGTTGTCTTTCTTTTTTCTTAGATTGTACAAGCTTTTGGCTGATGTCCAGAAGGCTGAAAAAATTGATTATGACAATTTCTGTTAGTGTTCTCATTGTTTTAATAGATGAATGAATTTACAGGAGAGTTTTTTCATGTATAAATTATTCATTGATAGGAAAGCTCTATAGGCCTCTCTCCCTCCCTCCCTCTTCTTCCCCACCCCCTTCTTTTGCTGTTTTTCAGACAGGGTCTCCCTGTAGCCCCACCTGGCCTGGGAAGCACTATGTAGACCAGGCTGGCCTCAGTCTCCCAGAGATCCATCCACCTGTTTTTGCTTTCTAAGAACTGGAATTAAAGGTCACCACCATACCTGGTTTTAGGCTTACTTCTTGAATGCACACATGGTACAGTCACCAGGCCAATGTCTTGGCAGGCTGACCTTGGACATGCTCCCTACAGAGGTGAAGCTCTGTGTGCAGGTCCACATCTTCAGATCTTCACAGAGCTTCATGTCTAGATTACTGGCCAGGATCTGGTTGTGTTTTTTTATTCCATTTTCATTTATTTTAAATTTTATTTACTTTTATTCTGTGTGTATGAGTGTAGATGCACACTTGCATGTATATGGAGGACAACATTTTGGAGCTGATTCTTGCCTTTTATTATTATCATCATTTTTTCTGTATGTATGTATGTGTGTGTGTGTGTGTGTGTGTGAGTATATGACATGTGTGTGTGCCTGCAGAGGCTGAAAGAGGGTGTGTTCCCCTGGAGCTGGAGTGGTTGTAAGCTGCCTGACTTAGGTCCTGCAGACAAAACTCAGGTCCTCTGAAAGAGCAGTAAGCACTCTTAACTGGTAAGCCATCTCCCCAGCCCATTCTTGTTCTGAGGCAGGCTCGCTCTTTTCCTGCCCTTGCACTGTGCACTATAAGCTAGGGGACCTGTTAGTTTTTGGGCAATTCTCCACAGGAGTGCTGGGATTACAGATGTATGCCAGTGCGCCTGGCTTTTCATGTGGGTTCTGGAGATTGAATTCAGGTCATCAGGCTTGCACAGCAAGTGCCTTTATCCACTGAGCCATCTCCCTGGCCCCCTGATTGTATTTTCAATTCTCTATGTCCTGAGTCAGTCTGGGACCAAATACTGTCATGGATTCTCCATTCTAGGACCACTCTCAATGTGCTGCTCTTTGATCTCCTGATGAGGTGGAGGCCTGATTTCCTTAATAACGCATGAGTGTATCTTGTTCCTGAACCTGTAAATGACAAAGGGTATTTCTGTTGGCGTTGATACAAACCAAATGCACTGGACATTTCGAGGGTCATTTCAGACACGATGGTGGCACCAACACTCTCTGTGTTTGTAGGCTTCCTAGGGCAAGCCCATAGGTCTTTACCGTGCCATCCAACAGTGCTTCCTGCTCTTGCTATTGAAAAAGCCACACAACCCCTGGAGTGGTCCCCAGAAGACACAAGTAGGAAACAGCTATTAGGCTTACTGCAAGGAATTGGCTTGTGTGGTTATGGAGACTAATTAGACACATCCAAATCCTCAGAGCAGGCTGGAACTCACACAGGAGCAGAAGCTGGGGACCCCAGAAAGAATCTCTTCTACAAAGCCCCAGTTTTGCTCCTGAGGCCATCCAACTGACTGGAGGTGGCCCACACAGATTATCAACTGGAGTCTTGCTAAGTTAAAAGTAAATTGATTATAGACTTGAAAAACACCTCCAGAGCACCGAGATTCGCATTTAAGGGATAACTTCATCTTGGCTCTGGTGAAACCAATGGAGTGAGTCCCAAAAGGCAGCAGATTTCAATAAAAGCTATAAGCAAGGACAGCCAAACGTGTCTAACCAGGTAAGTCCAAACTTCCAGTGAGCAGATTAACTCCACACCCCATCAATGGAATAGGACATGCAACATTTTTGTAACCTAGAAAGTAGGGGTGGTGGGCAAAGTGGATCAAAAAAAAGCGCTAGCAGAGCTGGAGAAATGGCTCAGTGCTCAGAGAGCACTGGCTGCTCTCCCAGACCCCACATGATGGCTAACAACCATCCATAACTCCAGTTCCAGGGAATTCGATGCTCTCTTTTGGCCTCAATGGGCATCAAATGACACAGGTGCATTTATATACACACTGGCAAAACACTCATACACATATAATAAAAATAAACAAATAAAAAATATTTTAAAAGCACTAGTAAGTAGGGCATGGCAGCACATGCCTTTTAATTCCAGATCTTGAGTGGCAGAGGCAGTTGCATCTCTGAGTTCAAGGCCAGCCTGGTGTACATAGTGAGTTCCAGGCCGGCTGGAACAAACAACAACAAAGCACCAGTTAGATGAGCTGGCTAAAGAGTTAGCTATGTGAGCTACACCTTCAGACTTCTCAGCTGTGAACAGGGGGTACCAGTAAAGATGTGGTCTGTGATTTAAACAAGAGACTATGAAGAAAAGTGCTTTATGAACTGTTGAGCTTAATGCAGACATGTGAGTTAATCTAAGGATGCTGTCAAATTTGAATTCTACTTCATGGTGACATGAAAACCATTTTACAAAGCATCACGTAGGGAACTGGAGAGGTGGTTCAGTGGTTAAGAGCACTGGCTGCTTTTGCAGAGGACCTGGGTTCAGTTCCCAGCACCCATATGTCTGTTAACAATCATCCTTAACTCCAGTTCCAGGGGATATCCAACGTCCTCTTCTGACCTCCATGGGCATTGCAAAACACAGATGTGCTTACATACATGCAGGCAATACACTCATATACATAAAAAATAATAGCTGGGTGTGGTGGCACATGCCTTTAATCCCAGCACTTGGGAGGCAGAGGCAGGCAGATCTCTGTGAGTTCAAGGCCAGCCTGGTCTACACAGTGAGTTCCAGGATAGCTGGGGCTACAGGGAGACCCTGCCTAAAAAAAAAAAGACAACAACAACAACAATAATAATAATAATAATGAAGCAGAACCCTGTGCTTGACAACAGATCTGTGCATCTGTAGTCACTGTGGTAACATGCGCTGTCTACTCCATGGCTATTTATTTATACGAACTGAAGGTTGCTGATTTTCACTAAATTAACTCCACAATCTGGAGGAAAAAAATGAAGTGAGCAGAATTCGATGGTCAGACCCTACAGCAGAAGACACCACACACATCGGTCACAGGACATTGAGAAATCAAGTTGGAACTGACCAGGAAGCTTCTTCTCTGCCAATAGGTTTCATAGCACTAGAAGGTGTAACAGGATGCTGGGAAGAAAAAGCTATCAACGGTCTTACCCAGCTGTGAGCCCTGTGAATTGCAATACTGACCTGCATGGCAAGATATGCCTATGGGTGCAATAGTGGCATGAATGTCATGGTGGACAATCAACTCTTTTCTGTTTGGATTTAAGGTCCACTCCACAGGAAAAAACACATGCCTGGTACTGCAAATCTGGCCAAGAATCCATGGTTGAAGAGCTCACAGGGCCTAGGGGTAAACCTACTTCTATTATTCTGCTAAATAGTAACAAGCTGCTCTCTAAATTCAAAACTCTCAAGCCATAGATAAGTGCATTTCTCAGACCTCATCAGAGAAGTTCCTTTATGCAGTGGAAGGTGGTTAATATAGAAACTCACAACTGGTCCAAGTGTTGAGTGTGTCAGAGGAGTGATCAGTCACAAATGGGACATCCATATCATGCCCCTCCCCTCAAAGCTCAGGGACAATCATGGAAGAGGGAGCAGAAAGATTAAGAGCCAGAGGAGGACTGGAGCAAAGCCATCTTCTGGATATGACAGGACCACTGCACTCAAGAATGTGCAGCAGCTGTGGTTGCCTGCACAAGACCTGCATGGGATCAAGTCAGTCAGCATTCTAGCATGGAGTAGGAAGGGATTCATAACTCCTACCCCTAACTGAGAAGCTATAGACAGTTCTGGGCTTCTGGGTGTGTGTGGGGGGTCATTTTTCTTTTAAGGTGTGGCCTCTGGTAGGTTGACCATCCTCCAGTGGATGGCCCCAGCGGATGTCTAGGAGTACACAGGCTGCATATTTGGAGTCAATGGTTATTTAAAAAAAAAGATAACACAAAATTAGGAGATAGACAGGTGAGGGGGTGGATCTGGAAGGAGTTAAGGGGAGGAGCTGGAGGTGAATGTGATCACAATATATTATATGAAATTCTCAAAGAATTAATAGAAATATTTTTAATGGAGTGGGAGGAGAATGGGCTCCATGCTCAGAAGTTAAGCAGAAAGCTCCCACCCTCTGCTTGGTCCAACCAGAGTTTTAAGATGCAGAGCAGGAAGCAGTGGTTGCCATCTGCAATTTGGGGATGGAGGGGGATCCAAGCCCACATGGAACACGGTACTAACAGGCAGTTCAGGTACCAACTTCCAAAGCTCTGGGGAGGGGTGCTAAGGCAAGAACAGTCTGCCCAGGTGATTACATGTTTTGACCCTGAGGTCAAAAACATATGAAAATTGTGGGAGGGGCTGGGATAGAGTTTAGTGGCAGAGCACCTGCCTAGTGTGTGCAAGGCCCTGGGTACCAAGAAAAAAATAGCATATATACATTAAAATTTTTTCTTGAAAAAATAAGATACCCTAATACACTGAAGAATTTAGCCACCTGTTTTTGCAGGACTTTAACAAATGGACTAAATAATTTATATTTAAGATATTTTCTAAATGGGTTTGGGGATAGGAAATTCCACTGGTAACTGTGGTGATTTCAAATAACTACAACACAGAAGAGGTATAACTTCAGTAAAAAGCATGCAATTGTGACAGCTTCAGTGAAAGCAAGAGAAATCTCATCTCAGATGGAAGCAAAGTTCTTTGTGTACTATCTAAGCCTCCAGGAACATGTATGACAACACAGAAATATAGCACACTTTTACCTAATCAGGAAATCTTGGAATGTGATTCACATGTGATAGTCATTCACTGTGGAGTTCTGTCATACCAACTCTGGGTATAATTAGGTTCTGACAGGGAATCTAATTACAGTGAATTAGCAAAAGTCACAGATAAAAAGAATTTGAGTGAGCTAATGCACAGGCTCTCCAAACCTTAGAGGTTATTTTCATGTAAACAGCTGATAGTAAATAGTTTAGGCTTCCTGAGCTGTAAAGTTTGTCCCAATTACTAACTTTGCTGCTGTGGCCCAAGACCAGCCCAGGAAATATGCATGAAGGGCCTTGGGTGAGTACTTATAAAACTTCATTCACAATAGAATGTAGTGAGTTGGTGTGGCCCTCTGGCAAGGGTTTGCTGACATCTGTTCTAGTCAATAAGAAGCTGCCTTGTTTGTCGACCAGCAGAAAGTACTGGAAAAAGGGAAGAAAAAGATATAGACCAGAAAAAAAAATTAGTGATGAGGAGGCTTGGGAGATGGTTTCGTTGATAAAGTACTTAGCCACAAATGGAGGTGTGTGCTTGGAACCCAGGTTCTGGGAAAGGGAGACAGGTTGCCTGGAATTTGCTGACTTAAGAGGTCTAGTCTCACCTAAGAGATGAGCCTCAGGTCCCAATAAGAGACAGCATCTCAAAAAAAAAAAAATAAAGAAAAGGTGAACAGCACACACGTGTGTGCATCTATACACAAATGCACACAAGCAATGTCATTGATCTGTGGGAGAGGCTATTTTTTTGTACTTTCTTTTTAAAAAATTTTAAATTGAATTTTTGTGTATTTCATACAGAAAATCATCTTTATGCCCCCTTCCCCTTTGGCACCCTCCCACAGCCCACTCCCCCACTGGGATCCATACATTCTGTCATTTGTGTTAAGGCTCTTACAATCTTTCCTTCCCTGCCCCCTGGAATGATCCTTGAACCCTGGGTGGGTAGATTTTAATATAGGAGTCTGAGAGGCTATTTAAGATAGTGACTTCCAAAGCTACCCACATACGAGATACAGTCAAGAAATATGTTTCCGTGATAGATTTTTAAGTTTTGCCTCCAGAGATTGCCCAGTAGTAGGTTTAGGAGTATTTTTTGTTGTTGTTCTTTTTGAGACAGGATCTCTCTGTATCCCCAGCTAGACTGGAACTCACTAAGTAGACCAAGTTGGCCTTGAACTCCCAGAGATCCACCTGCTTCTGCCTCCTGAGTGCTGGGATTAAAGGCATGAGCCACCATGGATCCCCCAGAGTGATGGTTAGTTAGCATTGTCAACTTGACAGGATCTAGAATCACTTGGGAGAGAGGCCTCTGGGGGATTATCTTGATTGTGTTAATTGCGGTGGGAAGGCCCACCCACTGTGCATCACCAGCCTCTGGATGGGCTCCTGGACTGTGTAAGTGCTGCAAGGGAGCTGGGTAGCAGCATGCATTCATCACTCTCTGCTTCCTGATTGGGGATGTGATGTGACTCATGCTCCTACCATCCCAACTTCCCCACCACGACAGACTGTGAAGTCAGAATAAACCTTTCTTTCTTAAGTTGCTTTTGTCAGAGTATTTTATCACAGCAACAGGAAAAGAAGCTAAAATTAAAAGTGAGACTCCATGACTTGAAAAAAATTCTGAACAACTAACAACAACAACAACAACAACAACAACAACCACAAAACTAGATTAAAAGAAATGCTAGAGAAACAAAACACTGTAGATGAACTCTTCATTAGCATGGTGGTGAGATCCCAGGAGAGTCCCAGTCCTAAGTGGGAAGAGAGGACTGAGTTCTAACCTTGGCTGTGTCACTAACTGCTGTGACCTCAAACAAGACACAACACTCACAAAGTCCACCACACTTACAGGAACATCTGCCTAGCAATGGCCTAATTGATAGTGGGCCAGTGGTACTTTTGTCATTGATCCAAGGATAATTGTTTCAAAACAACTTATATAACCTTCCTTACTTTGCCTTAGCCCTTGCCATCCTTTTACCTCCAACTATAGTATGGAGAGTCAGATCGCAAGCCTCCTATGTCTGAATAAAATCATGTTTAAGTCAGCCACTCCCTACTGTTATTCAGGTTGACAGTGCCTTCATCTGAAACACCTCTTTCAGCAACAAATGAGGGATCTTATAAAACATAGATCTATTGCAGCCCATGTTGTGAAACTGTAATCTTTTGTCCCATCTTATGAATTTAAACTGAATACAGTGTTTAAGAGAGAAAATTACAGATGATGGCATTTAACTGCTTTTTGGCAGGATTTTCATGTGATTGCAAAACAGAAATAAAATAAACTGAAGGGCACTCAGTTTGATAAAAAGGTATTCACTGTACTCAAGGTTTTCTTTGAGGAAGGAACTTTCATAATCACTCTAGGTTAAGTTACCAATTCTTACTTTCTTAGTACACTTCAGTGGTTTCCAGGACCACTTATTAGAGATACCAGCTCAGAAAAACACACAGGTATCCACAGACGGCCTGTGAGGGGAGGAACTTTGGTGTGTTAGCCAGCTTCCCACTTCTGTGACAAAACACCAGAGATTATCAACTTAAAAGGAGAACAGGTCTATCTTGGCTCATGGGTTCAGAGGTTTCAGGTCACGGTTACTGGGCCCTGTTACTTTGGGCTTTTGTGTCATTAAAGTGATGGAGAGGAGGTCTGTTTACCTCATTGTGGCTGGGAAACAGAGAGACACCAGAAGGGGCTGTCATATCAATACCCACTTCAAGAGCACTCTCCAATGACCTAACTTCCTTCTGTTAGACCCCACCTTTTTAAAAAAGTTCTTAAAAACTATATTTATGGGCTGAAGAAATGGCTCAGAGGTTAAGAGCACTGGCTGCTCTTTCAGAGGACCTGGGTTCGATTCTCAACACTCACACAGCAACTGACGACAACTGTGGTAACTCCAGTTCCAGAGGATATGATGCCCTCTTCTGACCTCCATGGGCATTGCATGACACAGGTGTACTTACATGCAGGCAATACACACATACACATAAAAAAAAACAAAACGCGTACCGGGCGTGGTGGCGCACGCCTTTAATCCCAGCACTTGGGAGGCAGAGGCAGGAGGATCTTTGTGAGTTCGAGGCCAGCCTGGTCTACATAGTGAGTTCCAGTACAGCTGGGGCTACAAGGAGACCCTGTCTCAAAAAAGACAAAAAAAAAAAATGCTTGTGTGTGTGTGTGTGTGTGTGTGTAAGCATGCACATGCCATGGTGTTTATGTGTGGAGGTCAGAGGACAACTTGAAAGGGTCAGTTTTCTCCTCCTACCACGTGGGTCACAGAGATTGAATTCAGGCTCAGCAGCAAGTGCCTTGGCCCACTGAGCTGTCTTGCCAGCTCCCATCTTCTTTCTTATTACTACATATTCACTATAGAAAATAATGGGAGTCCATCATTATGGCATTTTTATATGTATCATGTATTTTCATAATATTTACTCAATTTTTTTTTTTTTTGTCTTTTTGAGACAGGGTCTCCCTCTAGCCCCGGCTGTCCTGAAACTCGCTATGTAGACCAGGCTGGCCTCAAACTCACAAAGATCTGCCTGCTTTGGCATCCCAAGTGCTGGGACTAAAGGCATGTGCCACCACACCCAGCTCCAATTATTATTTTATCCCCTCTCTTCCCATTGGCTATTTTAGTCATAACAATATTCTTTGTGTGTGTGTGTGTGTGTGTGTGTGTGTGTGTGTGTGTGTGTGTATGCATGCATGCCATGGTACATGTATACAAGTCAGAGGACAACTTGTAGGAGTTTATTTTCTGCTTTCACTATAGGGATTCCAGGAGGGATCAAATTCAGGCTTGAAGCAAATTCTCTTACCTACTGAGCCATCTCCCTGGACCTTTTGCTCCATCTCTCTCTCCCCCTCTCTATATTTTGAGACAGGGTCTCATTATGTAGACCGGCTAGCCGTGGACTCACAGAGATCTGCTTGCCTCTGCTTCCTGAGTGCTGGGATTAAAGATGTATGCCACCACACTTGACTGCACTTAACCACTATTTCCAAAAGTGCTAAGGGTTAATGCTTCACAATAACTTTTGTCCTCTTTGAATTAGAAATTGGTAGTTTTCTGCTATTATGAAAACTTTCAATTCATGAAATACCCAAGATGAAAGTCCTCCTTCAGATCATCCATAAGGAAAATGGAACTAAACTCCTTGCTGACCAGGAAGTCACTCAGCAAAGGTAGCAAAAACAAAGCAATCACAGAATTTACGGAGATGATGGAACTAGGGGTACAAAGACCCAAACCTCACTGGTCACACACTGAAAAAAAGGAATTCAATAACAATAGCAGCCCTGTCTCAAACATGCGAAATGGTTAGAAAATGTGAATAGTAAACTAAAACTCACGTGACCTCTACAAAGGCTGAGTGGTATGCTCCTTGACTTGAGATGGGTGTATATAAACCATCACACTGCAGTGGACAGCAATGCTGGCTGATGTACCCATTAGCTGTGTGTCTGTTGTCTTCCTATGTAGCTCAGGTCAGTAGGGTGTAGTTTTCTTCTGGCCTAAAGTT
Source organism: Nannospalax galili (assembly GCF_000622305.1). Taxonomy (NCBI): domain Eukaryota; kingdom Metazoa; phylum Chordata; class Mammalia; order Rodentia; family Spalacidae; genus Nannospalax; species Nannospalax galili. The sequence goes on from NW_008336953.1 coordinate 1,423,355, forward strand.
CCCTGTGGACCACCCTGCACACCAACAACATGCAGTGTACATTATGCTTAATTACATCCTAATACATCAATTGCATTAGCAAACACAGTTTTGTAGCACCTGTTAATAGTAGCAAGCAATGTGTGTATAATACCATCAACAGCCCTCTCTCCAATGGTACCCAATGAAGCTTCAAAAAAAAAAAAATACTGCTCCACTAAACTAAGATTGGTTACAACTGGAAATAATCACACTTTACAGGATATTCACTCAGCAGATTTCTCTTTAATGTGTCTGTGTGGGGGGGTGTGCGTGCACATACATGGGCACATGTGTATGTAGACCCTGAGGTCTGATATCAGTATCCCTCGATCCCTCCCCACTGTATCCTTTGAGACAGGGTCTCTCAATTGAGCCCAGAGCTTGCTGATGTGGCTAGCCTAGCTTGGCAGCTTGCTTCTTGCCTCTGCCTTTGGAGTGCTAGAATTACAAGTGGGCTGTCACGCTCACCTGGCACTTAGGAGGGTGCTGGGGATTTAAACTCTGGTCCTCTTGCTTGTGGGGCAAGGGCTTCATCTGCTGGGTTGTCTCCTCCCTCAACCCTGTGTCTTTTTACTTGTCTCTTGTATAAGAAATCCATTTGTCCTGAAGGGTCTACCATTCACCATTTGTGGACTAAAGGAAAGACTCCAGATAGTGAAAAGATACTATTCTTCACCTCCCCACAAACATGCTAAAGATTCCCCCAGAACAATTCCAATGCGTCTATACAGGACACAGAAGCACAACTGCGAGTCATCAAAGTGCTTTATTCATAAAGCTCGCTCATGACTGGAGAGTATTATCAGCACTGGGGGATACACGGCACACATCCTCGCTCTGTTCAAACAGCTTATCTGGATGACAGAGACAGTTAAAGACAAAAACAAAGCTTTTCTGTAAACTTCTAAAAGCAATACACAGATTGGCTACAAAGGAAATGGTCACTCAGATCATGTGTGTGTACCTTCATCTTTTGTGCAGGGTCTTGGGCTTGTAAGTCTTGGGACAAAGATTAGAGCAAAGCTTCAGAACAGTGAACCAGATTGGATGCCAGAATTGATGGTGGCCAGGAACCAAATCATAGCATTGATTATTTCAAATGCATCAAATACAGATTTGTACAACTATGTTACAGTGGAGTTAACATCATCAGGCAACATATCTGTGGCAGGTCAGGAGAGAGTAGTCAGATGGTGTTCTGCTGGCTTCCAGGCACTGTGGAAGGCAGCCCACACATGTTGGGCACAGTTGCACCTGGAGAGGCCAAACGTGACTGGAAAAGGCAGCCTGGCAAGGGACTTGTTGTCTTGTAGGTAATTATTGAAGGGCAGAATTTCTTTTTTTCCTTTTCTAAAACTGCCTACAAAAACCATCTCACATATTAAACAAAGAGTTTTAAAGGCACAGCTTTAGCACAGCATATAAGTTCATAAAGTACTCTAAGCAAGTCTAATATTTAATAATGAGGCCTTTAGAATTGCAGGGAATTTGGTAGATTCATAATCAATGGTGGAAGTTTTTTAACTTGGTTACACACAATCAGCATGGTTTAGGGCAATGAACTTACATAACCAGCTTTGGGGTTTAATCTTAAAAAAAACGATTAGGTTGATAAATATACATCTGGAGAAACAAAATCCTTTTCCTTTTATGGTGAAAGACTGTCTACCATGTACTTTGAACAAAACATTCACTCAAAACACAACTGCAGGACACATTTCAAAATACAACAAACATTATTTTTCCTATGTCATAAAATGACTTTACATGTAAACTTCAAAAATCACATGCTGTATATTAAATTTTTAGATTCAAAAATATCCCTGTTTTTCTAACCATGTAAACAGTAAAACTGAGGGTTTCAGTTAAAGGGATAATTCATAACAAAATTCCACTGTTTAAACCATAGTCAAACATAAACCTCTTATAATTCGGATTTGCCGTCAGTCACAGGAGGATTCTAACTTCTTCCTCATCTTCCTGCAGTGGGAGATGTAGTTACTATTGCCCCAAACTATGCACCATTCAGATAAGCTTTACTTTTACTTTGTAGCATGAATTCCTACAGACCAAAGTAAGGGCATAACAATGCAGAATCTCTAGACAAGAAAAGAGAAGCAAGCAGTTTTCCTGGACATATTTACGGAAGTTGAAAATGTAGACAGTTTCTTGGCATCAGCCTCTTGGTTAGCCTGGAATAACCAGGGGTCATGATACTGTGAGGACAGAACCCTGATCCAGTACACGCGGAAACATCATCATTCTTCTGCACAGAGCTGTGGGCTCAGGTGACAACTAGCAAGGAGGGTCTGCGTGCTGGGTAGAAGGGTAACAGCTGCAGTCAGTTTTTAGATTTTATTTTAAACATGATCATTATTACAAATAGTCTCACATCTTTCAACTCAAAACAAACTGATCTACAGTTTATTGTGTGATGCCAACATGGTCACTTCTCCCTCTCCCATGTGCTTGTACGTTCATTCATTCACTGGATGATAGCTGGGATCAGAGAGGGGTCTAGTTGTTACACACTCTGATTTAAGCCAATTGGTTTTAATTAATTAGTTAATTAATTAATTTAAAATGTGCACGAGAGAGTGCATGAGCACACACACAGTCAGAAATAGCTAGAACGATGCTGGGAAATATCAGGTAGCTGTTAAAGCGAGGAGCCCCCCACTTCAGTCATCTCAGTCTGAAGATGTAAACAAGGAGGTTTGCTTCCTGCAAGGTGAGTGCTTCAATGAGTTTGGTTTTCATTTTTCCTACACCGAAGCCACCACTGGCCTTCCCATGGTCATGTCCATCCGAGGCTGAGTGAGAGGTTACGTCAAGATGTGGCCAATAAAGTCCAAAAAACGCTTTGAATACTGTTCTGGGTTCACAGTAGAGATCTCAGCTCCAGCCTGGGCAGTTTTGAAGGAGAAGAATACTGATATAAGTTCATGATCTCCTGAAATTACTACTCAGTGTCTATGGCTATTTCCAAATGCAGCTCAAAGTTAAGCTAATCATTTTTTGGGGGGTGGGGGGGACAGTCTTGGGGATTGAACCCAAGGCCTTGAGTGTGCTAGGCAAGCTATCACTAGCCATACTCCAGCAGCCTCTGCTCTTGAACCATCACTCACAAACACCTCTGCTATTTGGCTAAGGAACAACATTCCTAGGCATCGGTGAGCGAGCAAGGGGCAAAGCCTGTAGCAGCATCACAGGTGACACCACAGACCCGTGACTGCACGTCAAACTGGCCATGAAACACCTTTCCACTCAGAACCCTCCAATGCTCCCCATTTTTCTTAAAGACAAAGTCTCCCCACTTTGTTTTAGAAACAGTCTCCCTAGTAGCCTAGGCTAGCCTTGAACCCCCAATCCTCTGCCTCAGCTACCCAAGTGCTGGGATTACAGGTATCTACCATGATGCCAAGCTCCTGGAAATTACTCCTGGGGTTCTTGTCCTCACTGTTGCCCACTGACAAAAGGGACACGCTGTAGGGGCCAGGAGAGAAGAACGAGTGGGGTCTGGAGGGAATATTCTCAAAGTACTTATATGCTTACATGAAAATGGTTCTATGCTGCCCTGTATAAAAATTATTAAAAAAAGGTTTTGGTGTGAGATCACACTGAAATACCCTTAAAGGGGATGTGCACAGGTTTCCCATGTGGATTCAACAAGCCAGCACACCCAGAACAGTGATGATTCTGAGTAAGCAAAACATATCATAAGGATGAACATGAAATGCTTATCTTAAGGCTCAAAAGGTTTCTGTAATAGAAAAAGAAAAAAAAAACACAAGAAAAGAAATACAATCCTGCATATTGTGGAGCATACTGCTTCAGTCTGGAACATTCCAACACTGAACTATCTCCAGTTCTTCAATCTTTGGAGAGGATTTCAAACCTGGAGGATGTTGTTCACCATTCTAGAGGTACACATGGCTATAAATACCTGTGTGGGAGGCCGAGTCTGTGACTTCAAGAACCCAAGAGCCAGGGTAAGACAGGGAGGTGGCATCACAGGCTACGCTGTACAGGCCCCCAATGGGAATGAGCATCACTAGAGGGCTGAGAACAAGGCGCAGAGAGCACAAAGGAGCAGCCCACACTACAGCCCATACCAGGGACTCACGAGGGAGGAGGACACACGACGCCGTGTACTTACTCCATGTTTAACAGTTTTTGCAGCGTGGGCAGCTTTCTTTTTTGCATCGTAATGAGTGAGAATGTCAATGATGGCCATGAAGTACACCTCTTTCCTAGGCGAGTCTGGAAAGCAGGAGAGCAGAGGCTGTGAAGTCGTGGAAGGGCGTGAGCTATGCAGGCCAGGAAGGAGCGGGATGGAAGAGAAGCACACAGAAGCCGGTGTGCAACCCTCCTGCTCCCTGCACCAAAATGTCAGCAGAGCAGAGGCATGAGAACCCAGGGGCACTGGCAGCACCAGCACCGGCTGTGTGAATTGCCCCAGCTGTCAACCTGACACACCTGGGAACAGGGAACCTCGGTTGTGGAACTGCTTCTATTGGATTGACCTGTAGGCGTGTCTGTGAGGCATTTTCTTGATTACTGAGTGATGTGGATGGTGCCACCCCTGGGCAGGTGGTCCTAGGTTAAGAAATCTAGATGAGCACGTGCCAGGGGAGCAAGCCAGTAAGCAGTGTTCCTCCACAGTCTGTGCTTCAGCTACTGCCTCAGAGCCTCTCCATGATGAACTGGAAGCTGTAAGATGAAGTAGACCCTTTCCTCCCCAAGCTGCCTCTGGTCATGGTGTTTATCACAGCAGTGGAAACCAAACCAGAACAAAGTCCAAGGGTAAAAACTAAGTAGTTAAAACTAATCTTTTCTTTCTGTAAATGATAGTACATCAGTTTGGTGTAAAGAAAAATGCTATTTTTAGAATGTTCTGTAAAACATACAGAATTAGTACTGGATAAAGGATTTTATTGCCTTCATTATCTACTTTCTACATATTTTCAAAAATACATTGCTTCAATTATGAATAGTAAGAAATGTACCTGGCTTTTTTTGACACAGGGTCTCCTTATGGCCCTAGCTAGCCTGGAACTTGCTATGTAGACCAGGTTGGCTGGGATCCACCTGCTTCTGCCTGCTGGGACTGGATTAAAGGCATGTGGCACCATGCCCAGCAAGAGATGCACATTTGATTATCTAATTTTGTTTTAGAAATGACTTTGATAAATAAACTAAAACTCACTTGGCTGATATGTCAGAGTTAGAAAAAAATAAAGACAAATCAAATGCTTTATTATTTAAATAAAGAGGACATTTTTACCCTGTCAGTAATATATATGTATATACATTTTTTTTTCACAGACATGTAGTTAAAGTCAAAAGTAAACAACTACATAGATACTGATTCAGATGGTCTGACTTTACGGGAAGGTCGCAGATCCCTAAATAAAGAGGACATTTTTACCCTGTCAGTAATATATATGTATATACATTTTTTTTTCACAGACATGTAGTTAAAGTCAAAAGTAAACAACTACATAGATACTGATTCAGATGGTCTGACTTTATGGGAAGGTCGCAGATCCCTTCATGGAGAACAGCTGTAGAGAGCTGGAAATCACTGATTCTTACCCTGTGCACTGGGACCTGGTCTCAGCACCCCCAAGAAGGCGGACTACATGAGGATGTAGCTGCTCCACAAGATAGCCACCCAAGGGTCGCAGTGGATTGCATACACCTGCCTCACTTGGGACAGATCTGTGACACTTTGGATTTAATTAAGAGAGAAGACCGCTAAGCTGTTTTCCTGGCTTTGGCTGGGGCTTGAACACAGGGCCTCATACATGCCAGGCAAGTGCTCTATCACTGAGCTATAACCACAGGACTTTTTTGATACAGCTTTTCTGAAATGACACAGGTAGGCCTTAAACTTGTAATCCTCTTGCCTCAGCTTCTGGGATAGGTGAGGTTACAGGGCTGTGCAAGAAAAACTTTAAAAAAATATTTCTTATATAATTCAGGGCGTCCAACCTTTGGATGTTGTGACACGATGGCATGGATTACAAATGTGCTGGGTCCCATTTAGAGCTATCCTGGGATTCAAGTGGCCTGCAGATTGGACACGACAGTCATAATGTGTTATCTACACATGTGTATGTGTTATATGTAAAACATGGTTTGAGGTTTGTTCCATCCTCAACATCGGAGATTACAGTTTCCTTTAACCACTGTCTCTGTATTAATGCATTTGACTGCAGAATCAATCCTGCACGGCAGTGCCCTTGTAACTGGGGTTAGGATTACGGGTAGATTGTGCTGCAAAAATCAAACCGCTTTAAATGCAGAAAGAGTCGATAGCAACTCAGCTTACTTTCATGGCATTTAATTCCATAAACATCAATGTTTGGATCGAACTCGCCCGGAGCCAAGGGTGGTGAGCTGTTGAGTGTATTTCCAGGACTGTCAGGTGGGGTCCCAATGGGATGGGTGCCATCACTCTCCGCCTCCTCCTCCCCGTCGTTCTCCTCACACTCCACCTCCTCTTGCTCAGCTCGATCCACATCATGAATTCCCACCAGGAGGCTGTAGTCCATGAGCTTTAACTGTGCAAGGAACTGGGGGACGGGGGTGTGTGTGACAGGTCAGTTACACTTCAACAACCACTACAAGTCAAAGAATAACAGGCTGAGAAGAACACATGTAGGGGGAAGGCTGGGGGGGGCAGCAGAGACCACAGTGCGGGCCCCCGAGGCTCCCTCAAGGGTCTGATTCAGAGTTAGGATTATTTTTCCCCCAAATGCAAAGCTGGCTTCTGAGAGGGACAGCTATTATGAGGACGTTGGGGTACCCCAAAGAGCAGACTGTGGCTGGCAGTAAAGAGCCTGCAAAGAAGGGAGGAGGAAGTTTCTTTCAACATTGAGGCCTGGCTCACAGGGAAAGCCAACATTCCTCCAGGTACCTCTCTGCAGAACTTGCAGGACCATTTGAGAAAGCCCTTGGAAATTTGACACACTTCAGTCAGATAATTATTATGTTGTCATCGGTGAGAGAAAGCCCACATGTCCCAGTCAACCAGCAAGTGAATGGTGTCGGAGCTCTGGTGAGAAAGGCATTCCCTCTGCATCCATCTGGCTTCCGGCTAACGGATGATGCTGAAACAGCTCTGCTTCCCACCAGGTCCCAGGGGCCCTGCCCTGCTCTCCTGTCTAGCCAATCAATACTGTGTTGTGTGAGGCAAGACCCAGCTGTCAGTTTGGCCCTGCCCACCTGCCAAGTTCTTTGACTCTCCATGTCATTTCCTTTTTCCCCTTTACTTTTCTCAGTTAATCAGATGTACCCAGATACATAAGTGAAATTTTTAATTGATCCACTGAAATGTGGATGGAGTTGCTGACAGCAGACTGTGCAGCCCATCCAGTTTACAGAAGATGCATGGCCCTGACCCCTGGGCAGCTGGCCACCACCTCCTGTGGTGATGAAGAACATGACAGAACCGACACATTCCACATACAATGTAATGAAACGGTAGCTCTTGAGGGTCTGGCTAAAAATGAGATGGAACCAATCTATGGAGCCTGTAGGCCATTTCTTTTTCCTGAATCTGCTGAGAAGCAGACCCACGGGGTGGTGGTTCCTATAAGAACAGAGGGCTTTGGAGTACAGGAGTGTTCCAGTAGGCCACCTGCCAGGGGCTTCCCAATGCCTTGGCTTCTCCATCGGCCATTCCCTGGGGCCAGCTCAATCTTCTCCATTTTTCAGAAAAAGGAACTTCAGATGTTGGAACAAGGTAGGGGATATGTATTTACTTAGAAGCAGATAGAGGCCATCCTCTCTTGTATGGCTGAGTTCATGTTCAACCTTATGCTACCAAGCAGTTCTTGGGCCTCCAGAGCTGAGGAGGATGCTGCTCCTCCTTGTGGTTTCCCTCCGGCTGTACAGGGATGGCAAGAATCCACTTTCTGCCTTCCCTATTCAACCATGTACACATGGCTCCATAGTGGTAAAATGCTGCTTATCGCTCATAGGATTCTAGCAGTGCTGGGCCTCAGGGGCATCTGACTGGGATTGATTGGGTTCATGTGGCTGGCCATCCTCATCTACACAATGGCTGCTTGAGGTGGTGATGCAGGCAAATGAACACCTGTCTGAATCCTTTACCAGCATCGGGCCTGCCACCCCACCAAGGGTGCTGGAGCCATTCACCTGCTCTGCATCCCACAAGCCGAGGGATGTCAATGAGCCCTGAGTGCTGCAGGGTCCAGAGAGCCCACCTGGCCCAGGCAGGTAAGAGGACCCCAGTTTCTGAGTGCTGCAGGGTCCTGAGACAGTCCACCTGGCCCAGGCAGGCAAGAGGACACCAGTGTAAAGTACAGAGACTCAGAGCAGTGAGGGGAAGCATGGCCAGGGACTCAGACTAAGGGGAATGAACTCAGGAACTGGTGTTTTGGGCACCTTGTCACAGTAACTCTTGAAGCTGCATTAAAGCAGCTTTCCAGGTCTTGTGGGAAGCCTTATGGGAAGGAAGATCACAAGTTAAAACCGACTGTTTCCAATACATACAACTATTTGTATGATGTGAAAACAGAAGAGAAACTGGGAGATGGAAGGAGACTAGTGGAGGAGGGACAGTGGAGAGAGAAGGGAGAGGGTATGGTAGGTGACTATGTCACACCACATGACATACTAGAAAGAAACCATCTTTATGAAACCTAGCACTACGTACAAGGATTATATGCCAATTAACAGGAACAAATCCAACTGTTTCTCAAGATCTCCCCATATTTAATAAGCTCTGAGTCTCCAGGGGCAACTGGCCAACAGTAAGCCTCCACTCATGTGGTCAAGGCCCCCACTTCTCCTTCAAAAGGCTCTGTAGGCCTATTGCCTTGGAAGCACATTTGGAACACATCACGCCAGGAATACCTGCCCACATCCTCTAACTTGCAGACACAACCTTCCAGGTGGTCACTGGGCCCTGGGAGGCTGCTCCTGGGGCTGAGTTCAGCCTCCTGGCCCTTGGATAAGGAGGGCTTTGTTTCCTCCACAGCTTCCTGCCTTCCCTAGCATGTACCTGGCCTTGATCCCTACATGGAAGGTCTCCCCATCTACCAGCCACCCCATATCCTGGAAGCTCCTCCAAGGGCAAGTGTTGGAGCACTGCTTAGGCACCAGATAGGTGGCAACAGCATCCCCCAGAGGTCACAGATGTTGGAGTGTGACCCACATGAGGGTGGGCTTGGCCAGGCTAGGAAAAGACTACTTCTCTTCACCTACTTCCCACTCCTTCTGGATATTTGGAAGGTTCCTGTGAAGGAGAAGGAATTGGTGTGCTGCCCAAAATTCATCTGTAGTCCTAGAAAGGGAAGGGGTTTTCAAAACGTAAATCCTGTCTCATTAGCTCCCAAACTCACAGGGCAGACAACCAATTCAGGCGGGTAACTTCGTTTCATTCACCTTGGTTTCATGCTGACTTGATCCTGTTTCCACAACCTTCTGGTCCACCTACCTGCACCCACAAACCTTCTGGGCCTTCAGGGGCCAGGGCAGCACCCCAAGGTTGAGGATATTCCTGGCACTGAACGACTCCCTGCCTTGCCCATGGCTCGGCTGCACATTCATTTCATTGGGGTGTTCTCTCCAGCCTGGTGGCATCAGGGGCTGACATTTTGCTCCCCCTGCATTCTGACCCCTAGAAGGTAAGTGGGTTTATGAATGCTGCTTCTCCCTCCCCATTCTCCCAACTCACTTTCCCCTCCAAACTATCAAAACCACATAAAAGCAAAGCCTCTCAACAACAAAAAAGCCTTTGTATGAGGCTGCAAGAGGCAAGACCTGAGCACAATGAAACATTCACAAGACAGCCGTCTGCTCTCCCAGAATGGACTTTAACATAGAGGTCTACTCTTAGACCTTCACATGGCTGACCTTCAAAGACACCATTTTTCTCTCCTGTTGTGCGATGGGCTGAAGCTAGGGTCCTGTAAATAGGACTCACACTTTCAAGTGTGCTTTCAGTGTAGACGTCAACCCTGCCTATGACTAGGCAGTGGTGGCCGTCCGGCTGGATCATCACTAAAGCAGCAAAATCTGGGCCTGTGCTGTCTCTTTCTGGCCGGGGCAGCCCTGGGAAGCATTCCTGGGTCTCAGACCTATGGTTAGACCCTTCCAGTAAGAAAAAAATAAAGGAGCGCTGAGTTCTCAGCATGATCTCCAAAGCTGAAAGTCATGGAACATATATTTCCAGGAAAACAACAGGTGCCATCCCACTTAGACCACATTTCTAGTCCAAGAGACTGAGAAAGACAGGAAAGATGAAGTGTATAGGGAGTTAAGAGTGACGTTTTGTTGACAAGTGTGGCCCATTTAATTTCCTTTTTCTTTTTTTGTGTGTATTTGTGTTGTGTATATGCGTGTGTGTGTGTGTGTGTGTGTGTGTGTGTGTGTGTGTGTATAAGACAGAGGTCAACCTTGGGCGCTGTTCCTCAGTCATTACCTTATTTTTTTGAGACAAGGTCTCTCACTGGCTGCCCGGCCAGCCCCAGGGATCCTCCTGCTTGCCTCCCCAGTGCTGGGGGTGCACCCTCCTGTGTTTCCTGCAGATCAGACTAAAGCCCTCATGCTTGTACACCAAGCACTTCACTGACTGAGCCATCTGCTCAGCCCCCTTTATTCTTCTGTAATGAAAGCGCCAATCTTTTCTTTTTTTAAACAACTGCTGGAGATTGAACCCAGGGCCACATGCATGTTAGGTAGAAGCTCTACACCACTGAGCCACAACTTCAGCCTCAATCTCAAAACCAAAAAGGGTGTAAGTTTTGGAGTCAGAGAGACCATCTCATATTTGTGCCTTGAGTATCTAACTGCTGGGAGCCTCAGTTATGCTAACTGTGAAGTGGGACAACAGTCTCTCACATGAACAGCTTGGCTCCATCCATTTCTCCTACCCCGGGTACCCACTTCTGTATCTTTGGGCCAGGGTGGCACGGGGATGTGGCAAGAATGAAACATAATGTAGCTGAGGCGAATTCTGGGGCCTTGCACACAGCAACAGAACTTTTTATTATAACTGCCAATGTTGTTTAGATTATAGTGAAAGCATTTTCTCATCAACTATACAATTTAAGTGGGAAGACAGGGACACACGAACAGGTCAAGGGGAGAATTGTGTGGGAAAAGCTTCTGACTTGCTAGCTCTTGTCTTTCACAAACTGTATTGCAAATCAGTTTGGTAGCAGAGTAGAATGAGCTGAGCAGTAAATCTGAGATTCTGGTTAGAGGAGAACCCCAACAAGAGACCCAAGAACAAGCCCAAAGAGAAAGAGAGGAAAGACTGGGAAGTTCAGCTGTGGGGCTGGCTTCCAGCTAATGCTGGGAACATGACACAGCTATTCTTCTCTTCCCTGTTCATCCCTTTAGGCTTTGAACTCATGAATTTATTTTTAAAATACATACGATTTCAAAGTGTACAGGTTTGAAGATCTTTAGGATCCCTCTCATAATATCCAATTTAATCTGATATTTTTAAGATTAATCCCCCCTTATGCCAAATAATATTTATCTATGCACATAAATTCGCTTTCTGGTGTTGGGGATTGAACCCAGGGCCTTGTACATGCTAAGTACATTTCACCACTGAGCTATACCCCCAGTCTGCGCCAAATCTTGGAGCCAGTATTTTGCTCATGATCTTTTATTTAAAGATTTATTTTATGTGTTGTGTGTATGTCTGAATGTATGTGTACTTTGTGTGTGTGTGTGTGTGTGTGTGTGTGTGTGTGTGTGTGTGTGTGCAGTGCCTGCAGAGGCCAGAAGAGAGTGTCAGATTCCCCTGGAATTGGCGTTACGGGTGGTTGTAAGATGCCTAACCTGGATACTGGGAGCTGAACCTGGGTTCTTGGCAAGAACAGTTGCTGCTCTTAACCACTGAGCCATCTCTCTAGCCCCCTCCTCATGGTCTTTATGGGAACTGAAATCAACTCCTCTATTAGACCATGTGGTCAAGAAGCAATGAATGAACTATCATTTTCAGACCAATTTAAATTAACTTTCTTTCCTTTATAAGCACACGTCACACTACTGAATGACCACCCCCTCAACTATATGGGATGTGAATTAAAATTCCAGTCAGCCCCGTTTTTCAACTTGTGTTTAGCCCAAGTTGACCTTGTGCTAAAAACTGCAGTCCTCCTGCACAACACGGGTGCACTTACATGCAGGCTGTCCGCTAATACACATAAAATTAAAATACTAAAAATTGCAATCCTTATGATGTTCCCAAAAAATTAATAAGAAATTATATTAAAAATGTTGCAATCCTCTTCCTTTGGAGTCTTTTGAAGAAAGCTACATCTCAGCCATCTTCAAATCATGGCCCAAATTTAGTAGCTGTCTGTCAGCACCTCTTGACTCAGTTTTTCCATTTATTAAACAGGAGAGTACAGTATCCACACTGAGGAAGTTGTCTTAAGAATGAAGAGAGATAACAACTTCATGGGAAGGGCTGAGGTCCTGAGAGCCCCACAGATGTGGGCTGCCATGCACCCCACCACCTGAGGCCTTGACTCACTGTCACAACTGTAGGATCCTAATGGGATAAGCCGAGGTCTACTCCTAGACAGCATAGGGAGAGCACATGTTTTTTTTTTTTTGAAACAGGGTCTCCCTGTAGCCCCAGCAGGCCTGGAACTTGTAGACCAGGCTAGCCTCGATCTTACAGCACTCCACCTGCCTCAGCCTCCCCAGTGTTGCCCAGCACAGAGCACAGTTTTGTACTGTGTGATGTGTGGATCTCAGGGTGACTGTGGCTTTCCTTAAGGCCAGGGTCAGAGTTCACAAGAAGCAGAAGAAAGCAAAGGGGACCATCATTCTTCATAAGGCATTTCCCCCTCTTGTTTGCAGAAAGGTGTGTGTGTGTGTGTGTGTGTGTGTGTGTGTGTGTGTGTATATATATAAAATGTATATTATCTGTAATACATATATATT
>NW_008336953.1:1436406-1490844 GCF_000622305.1 Nannospalax galili
AAACATTATAGAAAGAAAACAAAAAATGAAAATAAACACACACACACACACACACACACACACACACACAGACCACTCACTCTACTACTGGCATTTTGGTAGTCAGTCCAGTCAGCTAAATTAGAAAGCATGGAACTGATGAAAGAAAAAAAAATGAGATTAAATTCTAGTCTCATTATCAAGATCAGATGTCAAGCTACTCCACCATAATTACCTGCTTAAATTTTTTACGATGCTTCTGCATGAATTTCAAAACCAAAGACACTATTATCAGCCATTGAGAAATATTTAAAATGAAAGTACACCTCACATTCTGCCTCTATTTCCACAAAACAGCTACATGTGAGAGATTAAACTATCCAGTCCTTTAATCAACAGTATTATTAGAGATCACAAAGGCACTAAGGGCCTCTCATGGTCTGATTGTGAGTCTAAGCTGCCCGGGTTATATTCTGTCTGGAGGCCAACTATCCTAGTGATGTCCAGCCAACAGAAAGAAAAAAGAAAACAAGTTTTCTGGAAGAGTCATGGATCACCCTAAGGCCTACTTATCATAACTGCTAAAACAATATTATTAAGATCAAAGATTTGTTGATTAGTAAGTGAAAACCCTAAGAGAGTGTTTTTTCTATGCTATGTGTTTCTTAATTGTCAGGTAGTTTATAAAGTTGATTTTGAAATAAAGAGGGAATGCTTAACTAATGTGCATTTAAATAATGAGCACAGACAACCAAAGAAAAGAACTGTTTATTAATAAAAGGCTGGAGAAGACTGTTACATGCTTAAAATACTTGTCTAACTTAAAAAATAAAAAGACCTTATTCACTTGTATTTTTTGCAAGTAATAACCTATGTGTGTAGCATGGAAGTTAAAATAATATAATTTTTTTTTGGTTAAATGACCTAAAAACAATTAAAAGCAAACCTGGCCAGTTTGAGTGTCTTTCAGTGAAAAGAGTTGTCAGAAGATTAAGACGACACTAAGCCACTGCTGCCTTCGTGAGGAATCAGCCACGAGACAATTCATTCTCCGGTTCCACTTGTCCTAATGGCCTGTGTTTAATGACGTGAGAGAGGAAACCCTTCCACAAAGCCTTTCTCTAGGTAGATCTTAGTATGCAGGGAACAATATTTCAAAGAAAGAAGAAAAGAAGTGCACGCACATGAATAAAAGTAATAGCCTAGTTGAGTAAATGCCTAAATTAGAACTCTCTCTCGCCATCTTGAAGCTCAACAAATTCTAAGGAAACAACTCCAAGTTTCCTTCTAGAATGAAACTAGGGAGTCCATCAACAAAACTGCAATGCCTTTTATACGAAACAAGATAGTAGGAAGAGGTCTATTTTTAGTTCCTAAGAAATCAGTATTTAGGGGCTGGAAAAATGGCTCAGTGGTTAAGAGCACTGGCTATTCTTGCAGAGGACCTGGGTTCAAACCCCAGCACCCACATGGTGGCTAACTACCATCTATAACTCCAGTTCCAGGGAATCTGACGCCCTCTTCTGACCTTTGTGGGCACTGCATGACACGGGTGCACTTACATGCAAGCAATATACTCATACACATAAAATAAAAATAATAAATTAAAAAAAAAGAAATGAGCATCTAAAGAGACCTCTTTTGAGATAGGCTTTAGCCCAGGAGAACACAGGTCCCATTTCTTGCCACCCTCACACAGGACTACATGCCTAAACTGTCCTTACTTGATCCTTGACATAGCAAGGCTGGCTCTCTGGCTTCATGGTGTCATAGCAGCTTGTGGAGATATGGAAACATGAAGTGAGGTTGTGTGTACCAACAAGACATGATTAGAGAGAAGAATGTTGAGGCCCCAAGATCAGTGTTTCCTCTACATGCTCTGCTGTCTGATGGAACCCAGCACTCTGCTCTTCCCACATAGGACAGGACATCATCACCAACCCAGGCAGAGGGCCCTGAGAATGGGGATACGCTACAGACGACGGCACGGCTCTCTGGCCTTTGTCATCCTGACTTGGCACACTCCATCTAAAACCAGATCCCATAATACAAGGTACATTTGTTTATATGTGAGTTGTAGATCTAAAATCTATACATTTTTGCCTTGGCTGAAGATTTAAGCAGGTGAGTCAAAAGCTCTCAAAACCAACAGACTTGATTCTGATACATTGGAGTTTTTCTTTTGGTTTTTACCTCAACATCCTTTTTCAGTTTTTCCAGGAACACCTTTTTGTTGTTGTCATCGATATAAATCTTTTGGCCTTCATTAATGAAGTCATTATCCTTTAAAGTTGGCAGTTCTTTGGCCTAAAACAAATGAGGAAAAGAGGAAAGAAGCTTGAATAAAACCTGAAAACCATGTACCCTCTCCAATCTCAGAAACCGTATTTCAGGGACCCAAGCAGAGCGGGGTCTCATCCAAGGTAATGAAGTATAAGGTGGCTTGCTTGACACCGCCAGGGGGCACCAGTGAGCTGTGACCCCTGGAAGTGTTTTCTCCAGGAATGGGGGAATAGGCATGTCTCACATCATGACAACATTCTGTGACACATTTCGTGATTCTCAAAGGAATAAATCTGACTGCTTTCCTTGATCCACTTTCTTACAAGAAGTTTTCCAAGTATAGAACTTATACTCTTGGAATGCCTTGTTAGGAACCCTCAATCGTACAAGTCAATGCCACTCTCTGACTGACTCTTGGGTAGTCTAAATTGAGCTTTAGTTTCAAAATAAAATGTTCTCTTGTCTCTCAAGTCCTGCGCATTACTGTAGTGCTCCGTGTCATGGAGACCATGAAGTCAGAAGCTCGCCATCTGTCCTTCCAGCTTTCTGCTCTTCACTACACAAGAAGGAAATTCTGTTCCCACTGGGTAACACCAAAGTAACTTCTTAACATAGAGTATATTAAGATGAGAAGATTTACCCTTTACAAATAGCCAAGAGTCTGAGCAGGCACATCAACTGCACTTCTACCCACCAATACAGAAGCACTAGGTAACTGGCAAAATGGGTTACGGCAGAAAACAATCTATAGCTTGTGCTGTGGCAAATGGAATACAGGCAGCTGGTTTTAGGCCAGATTGTACTTTGTGCAGTCTGTACTCTGGGAGAGTTCAAAAGCCAACAACCACCCTCTCCCAATTCCTTTCTGCTAATCATGGCTTATTTCTTTCACTTGCATGGAATCCAATGCAATAAACTGCCCTTTTGAGCACAATAGTAAATCTCGAATGGTCCTTCTTCCATTAAGGACCTTCCTGGCTCAGACACTGCTTCCAGCTAAAGAAAACCCACTGGGTGTGTCTACTGTGCTGTCTTTCAAATGCTTGAACTGTACACTTTCCCCCATCACCTCATCAAGTGCACACGTGTTTAGATACAGTCACATTGACTAATAGATACAAACACATGTGAGTATATTACACATTTCTAAATCATTAGCTTTAGCTATTAATTTTGTTTAACTTTGAAAAAATTTCAGCTGCCACGCAACTCTGAAACTACTGTCAATAAGTGTCAACAAAGGAGACACTTAAATCTCAGAAATTCAAGTGTTCAATTCAACAGGCAGTTTCTGAATTATTGTCACAGACAGGGATGCTGATACAGACAGGTAAAAACCTCTATTGTAAAGGAGTTTGTCTTCCTGTATGGGAGATGAGCGTGGTAGCTAGTGGGCAGAAAGGAAGGCATCTAAGACATCCGGATGGTCAAATTCTAGAGGGAGACAGTTTTCATACACTTTTATGGTTTGTTAGAGCCCACTTTCTTGGGGCAGGGGGAGTTATAGGCTGAAGTAGGAGGGTTATGAAGAGGAGAGGTGCAAAACAAAGTAAGTCGTACCCAAGGGCACGGGCATGGGTTTCTCAAAGCAGAGCCGCAGAGATGGGAGAGACCCAAGTGTGGGGTGTGTTCCTCAAAGGAGTCACCCAGGGTTCACTTATATGCTGAGATAGTCTTGAGAAGTAAAAATGGAGTGCTGTTCCTCACAAAAAATGGGGCTTAGAGATGAACTCCCTGTCTGTCATTAGCATATTAAAAATGTAATAAATGTTAAAGAGTAAAAATCTTCCTTCAGAGACAGCACATTAATGTTAAAGTCACTTCAAGTGGACTGAGAAATGTAAATGTGATTGTGTGTGTGATAGGAATGCATGTGTGAGTGTGAGTACACACACGTGTGTACATATGTCTATGGAGGCCAGAGACTGATCAGGTGTCTTCCTCTATTGCTTTCCATTGTAGTTTCTGAGCCACAGTCTCTTCCCTGAACCTGGAGATCATGGATTGGCTAGACTGGCTGTTCATCGAGTTCTGGCATCCTCCTGCCAGCCCGCCATCCCCCACCAAAGGGTTACAGAGACACACCACTGTGCCTAGCTTTTACAGGGGTATTAGGGATCTGAACTCAGGTCCTCATGCTTGCGTGACACTTTACCCACGGAACTACCCCAGCCCCAAATGATGGCGTTTTGAGGTGGAGGTGAAACACAAACCCTAACGTCTAACAAACCTTATTTGGCAGACAGCAAGAAGAAAAGTGCTGCCGCAATGCAAAATGAGGGCCGCCTGAGGACAGAGGGTGTGGTCAGACCTCCACAAGAAACACAGGCGCTGAGTAGGATGGAGATCTTCCAAACAGACACTTTGAATGCTTTTGTGTAATTATGTTTTGGGGTTGGGATGTGTGGGGCTAGGGCTATTAGGGATTAAGATATCCACTTTGATTTTACAACTCATTTATATATGTAAGAAATAACTGGAGAGGGTTTTGTTTTGTTTTGTTTTTGAGTGAACTTGAGAAATCTGAGGACGGAGATGATGGACCACAGACAAGGCAATAAATTACACATTACAGGTGCGTTTGCAACACAAGTCACATTAATGAAGATGAATGTCATTTCAGGCTCACTCCAGCAGAATTACCTCATGTGACAGGGAAAGTCTAATCCTACCTCATAAAACTCTGGCCACCCTGCACTGTACTACTAAGCTTACTTATGAATTTCACAGGCACTAGGGATGTATTTAGACTGGATCAGGTTCAAAAAAGGGCAACAAGATTGGTTAAAAGACTTAAGGGCTTATTGGAAGGATCAAGAGGCAAAAGCTAGTCCTCAGCAGGGCAGCTGTGAGACGAGTCCAAGGCTGGTGGGCGAATGCCTCCCTTCCAGATGCTCTTCCAAGCCTGTGCTGAGGAACGTTAGAGTTTTGGAGCCATGAATCCCCAGGCTCCAATTCCGGGTCTACCTCTGCCTTGCTAGGGACCCTGTTTCTGGAGCTCTTCAAGCTGTTTCTTAGTGTGCAGAGTGAGAACACCACCTGCTGTGGCAGCTGTAGGTACTGGGCTAAGCACTGTATATGCAGCTTCTTGGTCGCATACATCATCACACTTTGCAACAACTTTAGGCATCATTCTCATCTGTGTTTTACAGACAAGGGAACTAAGATTATACAAGTTAATGAAGGTGTTGAAGCTTGGAAACTGATTACCTGAGGTGGGAACCCAGGCAGCCTGACTTTTACTTATTCTGCCAGGGGAATTTGTATGACACATGATCACCACCACCACAGGAATCTGTATGACACATGATCACCACCACCACAGGAATTTGTAGGGCACATGATCATCACCACCATGGGAATTTGAATGACACATGATTACTATCACCAGGGGAATTTGTATGACACATTTAGACAGTGAGTCCTACTTGTTATCATTATCACTACTATGATCACCACCACCCTCACTACTATCTCACCATTACCATCATTACCACCACCACCATTACTACAACCACCACCATCACCACAATCCATCTCTACCACCATCACACCACCACTACCACCACCATCATCACCACCACCATTACCATAACCACCATCACCACCACCACAACCACCATCACCACCTGAATCACCACTACCACCACCATCATCACCACCACCATTACCACAACCATCACCACCTGAATCACCACCACCACCACCACCACTACCACCACCACCACCACAACCACCATCCACCTCTACCACCATTATCATTACCATCATCATCACCACTACCATCATCACCACCTCTATCACTATTGCCATCACCACTACCATCACCACCACCATCATGACCACCACATGAATCACCACTACCATCCATACCATCACCACTACCTCCATCACTACCACCATCACCACCATCATCACAACCACCACATGAATCACCACTACCATCCCTACCATCACCATCACCTCCATTACTACCACTATCACCACCATCATCATGACCATCACATGAATCACCACTACCTTCCCTACCATCACCATCACCACCTCCATCACTACCACTATCACCATCACCACCTGAATCCCCAGCACCATTACCATCACCACCACCATCACTAGCACCACCACCACCACCACCACCACCACCATTACCATCATCACCATCACACCTCCATCACTACTACCATTACCATCACTACTTGAATCCCCACAATTACCACTATTACCATTACCGCAATGACCACCACCACTAGCACCACCACCACCATAATCATCATTACCACCACTGATGTGAACATTCAACAGACTGTATGAATTTGAAACTAGTACTCCATATTGGGAAACTGCACACAAAATATTTTCTTGAAACCCTCCTCTTCTCAGAATTAGATAACCAAGATTATATTACTGATAATGATACACTTGAGAAAATCTTATTCTTAGCTTTCAGAAACAATTTTCAGTAAGTAACTCTGAAAATGAAAAGCATTTATCTTTGAAACTCCATTTAAAAATATTTTATTTACTATATTTATTTTATGTGTATGAGTGTATTGCCTGCATGTATGTGAGTGCACCTGTGTCGTGCAATGCCGTGGAGGTCAGAAGAGGGCTTTGGATTGCCCTGGAACTGGAGTCAAGGAAGGTTTGTAGCCGCCATGTGGATGCTAGGAATCAAACCCGAGTCCTCTGCAAGAGCAGTCAGTGCTCTTAACCGCTGAGTCATCTCTCCAGCCCTGAAACTTGATTTCTTAAAGTAAGGAAAACTACCACTATACGAGTTAATGAATCTAATAAACTCTTGACCTAAAACTACCCAGTGAGGTGATGTCAACTAGCAGCACGTTAACCATGGCACAGAGATCTCAATGAAGCAAGGGATTTTACCCTTTCTTTGAGAGCCTGGCTTGCTTATAACCAGGAGAGCTGCCCAAGCTTGCTGTTCCTGAAGTCTGGCTCATTACTGTGTTTTAGTTTGGAAACAGGTAGGAGGCAGACTGAAGCCAGCCTGGAGATGTTTCTTTACTGTGATCTGTCCCTGGCTGGTTCCAGCCTGTGGTCACAACTTTTCTAAGTACTAACAGGCCGAATGCTTCCTCACTGAGAAGTAACTAAGCCAATTTCACAGAGACAGGGAGCTTCCAAGTGTGGAGGGCAATCACTATGCCCCGAGGAGTCCTCCCTGGGAGGGACCTGCTCTTCCTTCACACCCCTGTCAAGTGTGTCCAGTCTTGGGCTGGCACAGGCCAGGAGTCTCCAGAGCTTCTCCAAGGCCCCAGACAGGCGAGGTTCCTCATGTGACCACGTGCTAATCCAGATTCACTCTGTGCAGGCAAGGCAAGGGCTGGACTCAAGATCAGGCAACTCTCACTGCTGTGACGTCCAAACATACAAGCACAGCTAATGGTACAAACAGAGGACACCACTACCCCTGGCACCCAGCTCTCCTGGGTCTGCATCCTGCATCTAGATGAGCGTCCATCGGTCCTCACGTTAGCATGCTGGGTGATGCCTGATCCTAGGCTGACCTTCTGTGCCTCTAGTTCTACTTAGGGGAGACAGAACAAAGCACTAGCTTCTGTGCACAACTGAACGCAGGCTGCCTGGGTTTATCTTGGCTCCTCCAATGATCTGCTGTGGGACTGTGCGAGTCACTTGTTCTCCTTGCAGCTTAGTTTCCCATCTTTAAATGGGAACTATCAAGTAGAGGGTTGTTGTGAGGATTACATGAGTCATGCTCGTTGACAGGTGTGTGCCACACAGTTCTTGGTATGTTCTTGCCATATTTCCAAGTGTGGCTTGTCTAGAGAAAAAGCTTGTCACTCACAAACTCAGAACAAGATCATTTTCTTTTCTAAAAGATGTCACAGGGGTTGGACAGATGGTTCAGCAGTTAAGAGCACTGGCAGAGGACCTGGGTTCAGTACCCAGCACCCACGTGGCAGCTAACAACCATCTGTAACTCTGGTTCCAGGTGATCTGATAACCTCTTCTGGTCTGCAAGGACACTGCACAATATCGGCGCACTTACATGCATGCAGGCAAAACACTCGTACATATAAAATAAAGATAATAAATAAAAAATTGAAAAGATGTCTCATGTAACAATGCTATACAAGCTGCAATTTGGAAAATAAAAATATCTATGTAATGGGGTTAGTGTGTGAATAGAATGACATAGAGTGTTGGCCGACAAGAACTCACTAGGAGTTTGTTTCCCTTTTTTCTTCTTTCCTTTCTGGTGTTTTACAGAAACAGACTCTTTCACCTTAGGCTATCAATAATCAAAACCATGTTTAAGATTTCCCTTGTCTTCAGTTTTTACTGGCTAGTCGCACATCTTACATGGATTCATGATGCAGCATCCTTTATGTTGAAGGCCCTGTTGGTAGAGCTCATAGACCTAGTGCATGCAAGTGTCACTGTCCAGGACACACAGGGACAGGGGCGCACAGGGGACACACTGGACAAGATGTAGCTGTGGTGACACGGCCCTGCCTCAATGACTCCAGTTCCAAACCTACTTGTCAAACCTCAACCCTGCATCCCATCTCCTGGCTAGGGAATCTTCTGTGATCTGCAGATGATATCCCAGTAAAAAACTCTCACTAAAGATCATTTTTTAAAAAATATTTTATTATTTTTTTAATAGTGTTATTTTTATTTTATGTGTATGAGTATATTGCCTGCATGTATGTGAATGTACCCGTGTTGTGCAATGCCGTGGAGGTCAGAAGAGGGCTTTTAAGGACAGTTTGTGGGTGCTAGGAATCAAACGTGGGTCCTCTGCAAGAACAGTCAGTGCTCTTAACCACTGAGCCATGAGCCATCTCTCCAGCCCCTTTATTTATTATTTTTATGTGTATTAATGTATCGCCTACATATGTGTAAGTGCATGCATTGTTATGCAATGCCTGCAGAGGTTGACTTTCCCTGGAATTGGAATTATGGACAGTTGTTAGCTGCCATGTGGATACCGGGAATTGAATCCGAGTCCTTTGCAAGAGCAGAGCCATATCTCCAGCCCTTAAAAATCATTTTTAAATATTGAAACTCAAGAATAAAACATGGCTGTATAATAAAAATTAGATAATTTTTGGAGTAATTATCTAAAATTTATGAGTTATTAAATACACAGAATAAAGCATAATGCAGAAATTTGCTGACTTTTGTCTTGATGTTCCATGGGTTGGTTTTTCTGACTGAGCGTATTATAATAGTGGGTAGCTTAGTGAATGCTATTTTGCTGACCTAAAGCAAAAACACTGGAGCTGCAAGCTTAAGAGGCAGAAAATACAACCAAAATACAGTGTAGTCATGAATTCATTCTTAGGAGGTAGTGAATCCACTGGGGACACTGAACTTGCTATGAGCTGTAAAAGAAAAATGGCTTCCTATAAAGGGAAAAGCACTCAGCTTCTTTAAAGCACAGTATCATAAAGTCTCACAACTCTGCATTCTCCTATAGTGGGAAATTAAGTATGGAACAATAGTGAGCAAGGTCAAGACGGGGAAGATTTAAGAAACGACGAAGAATAGGAACAGAGAGTCTGGTGGGCCTGAGGTGTCAAAGCCGACCAGAGCCAGCATGGGGATCAGTTTCCATTCATTCTTATCCCCTACGGCTCAAAAAAGAGATACGGGATCCTTTGGGGGAGATCTAGCCAGGATGAGACTTAAAACTTTTCAGAACAGCTACAAAATTGAGCATTCTCCTTTTCAGAAATGACCACAAGTTTCCCTGGATGGCTTGGCAAAGACCTGTGGAAGTGAGCTGGACCAGGGAGAGACAACAATTTCATGGGGAAGGAGACGCAGGACTCCACTGCCTTCCTAGGGGAGCTGGGTAGTGCAGGTAAAGGGCAAGACCGCAAACAGTTCTGCTTCATATAAAACTACTTATTAGTTCACATTTTATACTTAAAAACATCAAATTACTATGAAGTTTTATAGAATAGGAATAAAAAACCAAAAATACATTTTTTAACTAAATGAATTAAATTTTTTTTTTCAAATAAGGGCTAACACTTATGTGTGCACATGTATGTGTACATATGTGTATGGTTTTGTTAGGTTCTGTGATATGCAACTTCTGCATTTGTAGCGTTTAGTCCATAGTCCATTTTAAGGTTTAATAAAGCCAGAGCTTACACAGACTTTTGTATTAGAGTAAAAAAATTAAATCATCTTCCAGTTTATAATTTGACAAAAAAAACTCACAGCATATAACTTTAAACACCTAGAATTCAAACTAAACCAACACAGAATATTTTTTATCATTCTACATTTTTATATAAAACATCCAATTGTATTTTAAATGTCTATTAGCAACAGGAAAATAAAAAAAATAGTATTTCTTAAAATTAAAATGCATAGAGCACATTTAGGCAACATGAAGTGAGGATTTTGACTTAGTCTCCACAGAAAAGTTGTTAGGAAGATGGAGTGCATCCGGTCACACTTGAGTGTTTAATGCAAACAGGATTTTGGTACCAGAAGGTTTCAATGCAGAGGATAATATATATCATAGTACACTGTGATTAAAGGACTTGTTTTCTTAAAATTAAAATGCATAGAGCACATTTAGGCAACATGAAGTGAGGATTTTGACTTAGTCTCCACAGAAAAGTTGTTAGGAAGATGGAGTGCATCCGGTCACACTTGAGTGTTTAATGCAAACAGGATTTTGGTACCAGAAGGTTTCAATGCAGAGGATAATATATATCATAGTACACTGTGATTAAAGGACTTGTATTTTAGAATGAAATGAAGTTTTGTTTCATGTGCTCATTTGGTAACTCAAAAAAAATTCACTGTAGGCCTTGATGTCAAAGATTACGTACTACCCGGTGTTTCTTTGATGGGCTGTTATTGTGACACCAAGCTGAATATACAACTTTAAAAATGCATAGTAATTACAGGCTTATGTTAGGGACGGCTTATGTTCCCAGTTTACTTGTTATTCCACACTCACCTAAATGAAAATAAACTTGTGAAACAAAATAAAATTGTGCTTGCCAAAAACACTTCATTAAAAAAAAAAAATCACTCTACAAAGTTGAAAACATACCCCAGAACTATTTCTATAAGGAAGAGAGTTTAGGTAATCCTTACATTGGAGCCAAGAGGAAAGTAATTGGATGGAATCATGTCATATGTATGGTATCAATTTTGGGTAATAAGAGATGCTAGAGATTTATAATAAAATCAGTTCTGCTTCCCCAAACAGCTAATCCACAAATCTGATACATAAGGCAATGGATAATGTTCACAAAGATGTAGCAGAGATAACAGGTGCTTTCCCACAAAATGGCATATAATGACCTTTAACCACATAAATGGAATGTCTACATAAGGTCCCAGCTTGGGAAAGGGCCCAGTAGGTCACTACTAACTTAATTTCCACAACAACAAAAAAAGAGAGCCCCATACATCTGCCACTAGCATCTATATGTGAGAGTTTCCCAATTTTAGTTTAGAATGTTTATATGTAAAATATGGGCAGAAAACACGCTTTAACATAGTTGTGTGTGCTTGTGTTGCTGAGTTGAGTTCTGTTCAGCAAAACGAGAATTAGTCTTAATGTAACTGAGATGTTACACACCACTCTAAGTCAAAAAGGCTTGAGGACTTAATGCTGCCATTTGGGCCCAAATCTGGAAGATGCTCACTAGACACACTGTGTGAGATTCCCTCTCTCTTTTTCACATGCTAGGCATACCAGCCAGGAAAAATTTCAAATGAATTAAAAGTTGGAAATCCCCACTCCGAGGCAGGGGATGCAGCTCAGTGGAAGAATGCTTGCCTAGCATGCAAGGAAACCCCTGAGTTCTAGCCCCAGCATCACACACAACATAAACAATTCCACTTCCCAGAATGCCCTAGGGCTTACTCACAGTATTCCAATGTCTTGCTTAAACAAGTGCTAATACAATAGCTCAGAATAATTTCCTATAGGTAACAGCATTCACTTTAACCTTTTCATAGAACAGATGGAATTTTGGTGACTGTCAAGTTTAGGACTTCCCCAAACATGCTCTGCTGCTGCCCAAAATTTCTGAAGGAGGGTCCAGAAGGGCTTCATTTAAAACCAGAGTCCTGCACAAATTCTGAAGCATGAGAACCCGTGATCCAATCAAATCCTTTTACATCTGACCTATCTCTAAACCCCAAACATTCCATTAATGGTATTTCCCTTCCTGCCCTCAAGGCTGGGCTCAGATTCCCTGACTCTCTGCTGTCTTTCTTCCCAAACTTTTTATAACACATCACTGGTCCACGGGACTGAAGTTACTGCTGCTGTCTTTAAGGTCTGGGGTTGGGAATGAACTCAGTGGTAGAGTTCTTGAATGCTTGCTGCTGCTGCCTTTAAGGTCTGGGGATATAACTCAATGGTAGAATTTTTGTGCTGCATGTGAGAGGCCTTTAGTTTGCTCCTCAGCACTTCAGAAAAAGAAAAATTAAGGTCTATGAAATAAGTCCTGCTTCCATCCTGAAGGGAAACTGCCCTGTCCTCTGGTTGGTGTTTAGTGCCAGCTGATGAAGGAAAATGATGCCTTTCTATCTTGAGAGGAGAATACAGAATAGTGTTAAAGCATTAGTTGCCTCAAGAGTCAAAACCACTGACAATCTGACTTGAGCTGACTGCTCACCCACAGTGGAAAGGCAGGGATTTAATAAAGGAGAGCTGGAGAAAGAAAACACCACTGTGTTTTGGTACCTTGGCATCCTCCTTACTTTGCCTTTAATTGCAAGGACCAGATAACGGTAGTCACTAATTATTATCTGGGACCATTTAAAGATCTTAAAAGATGTGCTTTAGGAAAGCACTTTTAGATGGGAGGGTATTGCTGGTGAATTCTCTAGAACCTTCAGTCAGCAATAGGTAAAATGTCAGAGCCAGTGACAGTTGCCAGTGCAATTCACCATGCATGAGAATCAACGAGGCAGCTTTTTGTAGCCCATTATCAAAGTGTCAACAATGATTATTGCTAATGCAGTTATAGAAATGCCAATTGCAGGGCAGCTGCTTTCTTTTCAATGGGTCTCAGCCAAAGGTGGTGTGTTAAAAGGCATCTTCTCATCATGACCTTACAACTCCCACTGCACAGGCTTTACTTTACTCAAGAAAACCAGCCTTGAGTTTAGAGATCTGTACAGAATGAAAAAAATGCGTATTTGTGTAAATCCCAAGCAGCACCCTGCCCCGGCCAAACACAGACTTTTTAGAGTCAGGTCAAATCCCCCGGATATCAAGTGAGTCCAGTTATGTTTTCTTTTACTCACACAGAGTCCCTGCTGTGGAGCCTGCTAGCTGGCAGCATGCTAAGACTGTCATTTGTAAAAAGCAGTCTGCTCACCTATAATTAGTAATTTGATGTCACAGTGGAATTGGAACGCAGCTGTGAAAAGATGGACCACCAGGGAGACTCGCATTTCTCTGTCTCATTTAGAGGGGGCAAAACTGCTGGAGTCATGAATGGAAGATGCCCTTCCATTAAAAAGAAGAGAATTAAGGATAAAACAAGTCATAGCAGCTGTCAGAATTTGACAATGGTTAAAAAAAAAAAAGAAGGACTGTACTCTTAAAAAAATTGAAGACATCTGTACATGTTCTGATATGTGTTGCTATGAAAGTGATTCCATTATTGTTAGAATATAGCTTCTTTATCTCCTTCAGCCCCATCACCATTATTATGCTAATGAAAATCACACTAATTATGTGTCAAGATGAAATCCAAGGGATGGGGCTTGTCTGCACCCATATCACTAAACATTTGAAATGACAGTTTCAAAACTTGTCATCAACAAGTTAAAAGTATGGGAAATTAAATAATGACACCAATGAAAGAAAACTTGAGAAGAGCAAGAATTGAGCTCACTAATTAAGCCGCTGTCGATGGATATTCTCCATGAAAGTTGCTTGCACAGTAGCAATCGTTTTGAGCGAAACAGCGCTACACAGTGATGACACTGAAAAACATTTGCTTTCTTTTCTAAGAGGCTAAAATGTAGGAAATACATTTTTTGCCTTCCTTGAGGATGTCAAACCAATGGTACCAGTGATGCGTCAAAACTATTCACTGATCATGGAATGAAAACTCAAAAGCTGCCAGAAAGAGCAAAGTAAAGTTATTGTTTTTATAACTTAAAACCTTGCTGATTTTAAGAGGCTCCTAGCCAGGTGTGGCTGTGCATGACTTTAATTCTAGCACACCAGAGGCAGAGGCAGGAGGATCTCTGTGAGGCTGAGGTCAGCCTTGTCTACATAGAGTTCTAGCTGAGGCTACAGGAGGTCCTGTCTCAAAAAGACCAAAGAAGTGGAGGGAGGGAGTTGAGCTCCAGGAGCACATTCTACTTAATGGATTACAATTTAATAAATATTCCTGGACTGTCAGTAAACTGCTAGGGGAGGAGCTACCCTGCAGTTGGGGTAGCCAGACTTTCCTTGGTGGTTATCAATTTTTTATTGCTTTTACACTCTATACTTGGAAGCTATTCCTTCTCCCCGCTTCCCAGTGAGCATCTGTAATATACATGGGTGGGCGAGGCGGTCCTTTGGAGCCTTGGCCCTCTCGGGTAAGAGCTGTCAAAAGCCCAAGCCTCCAAAGAAGCTGGGAGCACTGGCTTCTTCCTTGGGGACAGTGTCAACAATTACAGTGTTTACACAGCAGAAAACACATGACCAAAGGCTATATTACCAAATGGGCTTAAAAGCATAGAGTTGAAATTGTGTGAAAATGTTCCAACTCCTCAAGTGGAGGAAATATACTGGTTGTTTTGTTAATATAGTACAAAACCAGATTGTTTACTTGATTAATTAAAAAAAAAAAAATCAAGACCGAGCACGAACTGTTTCAATTTAATCCTCACACAATGTTTCAGTCAGTGTAGTAAGGAATACCCTTATTCATTTTCAGTACTTATGGGAATAACATCAATTTCTGACCGGAGGGGAGGGGAGGGGAGGGGAAGAGAGACTTAGACATTGAGAAGGCAGTTATGCATGGTGGTTTGAAATGTGGGGCTCTGGTGCTAGAGTCCCTGGGCTCAACCTCCAGCTCTGTCACTTCCTAACTGTAGGACCTTGGACAAGTTGTTGTGAAGGAACTCCACCTACTCAAAGGAAGTAATCGTTGCACCCTGCCAAGTCGGGGCCCCTTCTCTAAGCCCATAACCAGAGGCAGTGTTGAGAGGAACAGCATGCATTATACACACTAGATGTGAGACAAAGCATCCTAGCAGAGGGTTGAGGAAGATGAGCCTCTATTTAAACAAATTCTATATTTGGCATTCTTTGTACAGAAACCTACCCCAGTAAAGGGGCTGGAACATTTAGTGAGGCCGGCAGTGGAACTGTGCTTAATGCTGCTGTTTTCTGGAAAGTGTGTGGTCCTGGGGCAGATCAGTGGAGACACAGGACAGAATGTTCTCCTTTTAAAAGGAAGTGTCACAGCTACAAGGTGTCAGAGATTTGTGGCTTTCACTGATAGTGTCCTGTTTTAAGAACTGGGCTTCAGCAACCGTCCAACCAGTAGCTATGCCTGTCTTTCTTGGTGTTGGTTATTGCTGGAGCAGTCCTTGTGGACTGAACCTGAAGATATCAAAACCAACAGAGGAAAGCAATGCTGCTTGAAGAAGTCTTGAGGGACTTGGGAATGAAGAGAGAAGCACAACAACTGCCATAGAGGATGGACGGCACCTGGTCCTCAGTTCCTGCCCCGCCTGACTTGTGGTTAGGGTTCTGATGTATATGTGTAGCCCTTTGAACAATCAGATACTTTCTTGCAAAGGAACAGAGTTCCGTTCCCAATACCCATGTCAGGTGGCTCACAACTGCCTGTAATTCAAGTAATTCTAGTAATTCCAGGAGGACCAGAAACTTCTGGCCTCCCTCTATGGCTATCCATACACAGACATACAGACACAGACATAGACACACAGACACACAAGTAAAATAATAAAAGTACATCTTAAAAAGTCTCAATAATGTCAAATCTCTGAGCTTCTCGTGGGCTAAAACTACTTGCTTAAGTTTTTCACCTGGACATGCTCACTTAGCAACCTGCTGCTGGTGCTCAGGACCAAAGTCAGTGTCTGGTGGTTTGCATGAAGAACGAACTGTAAAAATGCACACTCACTAATGCACAGTAAAAACACAAATGGTCAAAGGATAGCCACCATTTCCTGTTTCCTTCCAAACTGTACCACTGCAATCTGGCTTCTGTTCCTACCCATCTCATCTGGGCACATCCTACATTGATTGGCCAAATG
Source organism: Nannospalax galili (assembly GCF_000622305.1). Lineage (NCBI taxonomy): Eukaryota > Metazoa > Chordata > Mammalia > Rodentia > Spalacidae > Nannospalax > Nannospalax galili. Next base: position 1,452,940 of record NW_008336953.1, read on the forward strand.
CCAACTTACAACAGCTACCCCACAGATATTTGAGCGAATGATCCAGACTTTTGCTCATCAAGCTGTGGCTGGCCATGGCAGGTTTCTGTTCTCTGACCTCCCCTTCCCTGGGGATGGTCTTCTGGGCTGGGCTGGACTCGCCTCTCTTTTACCCAATACACTCCCCTGGGAGACTTCATGCACTCCTCCTGTGTGTGCTGACCATCCTTGCTTCAAAGTCAGTGTGGGAACCTCTCACACCTTCTCTGTTCTGACATCACACTTGCACTCCAGAGTCTTTACCCCACTCGCTGTATTCCATGGAGTGCAATGAACCTGTCTGTGTCCAACTGTCCAACCCAGAAATTCGGGTTGCAGTCTCCCTCTGCACATACTCCTTGTTCTGATCATCCTCTGCATTCCACGTGAGTTTGATTCCTTCTCCTCCCAGATCTCTCAGTGCCTGTGGTTATCTGCATCCACCAGCCCAGCACAGGCTCCACCTTCTTGGGTATGTGACACTAGCCCTTCCACTGGCCCAGTTTACCCCTGTGGCCTCGTCTCTTCCTCCAGTGGACACTCTAAGCACCCCAATGGGCCTCTGCACCGGCTGTTCTTCCTCCTTCTCTTTCAGATTTCCAAATGTCAACTCTTCTAGGAAGGTTTTGCCTGGCCCTTCTTAGCCAGAGTCACATGCCTGTGTTACGCATTCAAGCCCCTGAAGGCAGGATCCTTGTCAGAGTGCAGGACCCCTTACATAACACCTAACACACAATCTCTGCAGGATGTGTCCGAGGGACCGGTTATTTTTACACTCGAAGGTGGGACAGTAACTGTGAAGACATGCGTGCGCGTGCGCATACACACACACACACACACACACACACACACATACACACTGCTGAGTGAACACAGCAGAGATGTGCAAATTCATAAAATTCAAATTGAAACAGATTAATATCCTAAAAGGACTTAAAAACAACAACAAAAATCCCTGAGTCAAGAAAACGCCATTTGGAAGCTGCTGCTCAGGAAATGAGACTCCAGAGGGACCTTTCACCATGCATGTGTCAGTCTGGACCAGTTTAGATCTCCATGCACAACATTATCACCCAAATTCATATTCAGACTGACACTTTAAGTTGACTCTGTAATCTTGTAAAAGAAACTAAAAGCTATTCAAGTATTATTACCTAATGTTCAATGAGTTTGGAGATGCAAAGATAGTCTCTATATCCCTCATTTTTTAAAAGAAGCAAAGAAACACTCCAATTCTATCTTAAAATATTTCTTCAATTTCTTTGTTTTTATTTTATGTGTACAAGTGTTTTGCCTGTATAGATGTAAGTGCACCACATGTATGCAATGCCCGCAGAGGCCAGAAGAGGGCACTGGATCCCTTTGAACTGGAGTTAGAGATGCTGTTAGCTATTGTGGGAACTGGGGCCCTCTGCAAGAGAAGCCAGTGCTCTTAACTGCTGAACCATCTTTCCAGCCCTTCAATTCTATCTTGAGATTTTATAGTTGGAAAGTTTAAATTCATCCAAGCCAATATTTAAAGGGTCAGTAAATGGACTAAGAGAGGTAAAGGAACCAATTCAAGGTCACATGTGGTTAACGTGGGGTAAAAGGCCTTGGGACCCCAGTTCTCCATCATCTACAGGACTCACACTATGAGCTGTATTTATCACTTAGGTTAAGTTTACAGTGCTGGTGGTTTTGTCTGTTCAGAACAGGCTGCATGTGACCCATTTCTGTCAACCACATAATCAACTAGTAACTATTCCATCATCTAGCCACTGGAGGAAGGGGACAAAGGCAAACATCCTCAGTCTGCAGGTGCAACTGCACTGGTGGCAGCAGCAGGGGACAGAAGGGAACAGCAGCAGGTAGGAGACAGAATGGACGGAAATACTAGACAGCAATGCAGCCCGGGATGGTGAGGTGGTGTGACGCTTACCTTTTCTTTGTCACTAGCTTCTCTAGCCACTGTGGAGCCCTGAAACACAAAGAAATGGTGAGAATGTGCTTTCCTGAGATGCTAAGTTTTCCATGTACCTAATACCAAAGTGGTTTTAGGTAGTGCTCTGCCCAGGTTCCTCCCCTGGGTGCTCCTCTCACCCCGACGGCTTTCGCCTGGTCTGTGACTCTGCCTGCATGTGTTCACATCCACAGTCCACTCTCCAATCCTGTCCCTATCATCCTTGCCTGACTTATCTTTCTCTGGTTCTCATCCACCTGCTTAGACATCAGAATACCTGACAATCACTTGAGCAGTAACTTAAGGGCTGGATCAAAACTGTACCACTTGCTGCAAATGGTTGGTCTCACTACCTTTGAAAAAGAAACAGGCCATCTGCTGGTTGTGACCACAGGAGCATTTAATGCCCTTCTCCCCACATCACATCCTCTAGATACAGACCATCCTTGCCCTCTGACAGCCTTTCTGTACTACGTGCTGCTTCCTCCCCTGTGTTAGCTACTGAGGAACAATTTCTTCTTGTGTGTTCTGAGCACATCCCTGTGATCACTTTCCAATTCTCTTTACTTTGGAGATTCCTTCAAAGATGCACATTTACTTGGACCTCTTTTGTGCCAGACCCTATGCTGAGCATAGAGGTAAAGTGGGAGAAAACACAATCCTTGATCTCAGCAGAGACTGGTCGAAAGCCAGGGTTTTCAAAAGTAGCCTCAGAGCTCTGGGCTGGCCAAGATGTCTAACAGAAGCTGAGAAAGTCGCTTGATCCACAGGAGGCTTTTGGGGCAGAGTTCAAGCAGAACTTTCCTCTTAGTGGAAGATTTTAATTTGCAAGAAAGTCTGGGGAACACATAGACAAGTAGGTTTCTACTTTAGATTCCTAAATATGTGAATATAGCAATCATTACTTAATTCTTGGTAGTCCACCACAATGTCTTGCCCCCAACTGAGTCTCTGTGTTTACTGACAAGTGGCTGGAGAAGGATCACAGCAGTTACTGGCTTCCCTGCCCCCAGTACCTGATGCCTGAGCTGCTACTAGGTCAGGAGTATTGTTAACCTGACCACTTCTCAAATTCACAGCTACTGCCCTGGGTCACTTCAGCAGCCAGTCCTGGCGGGAACTTATATATGATTCGAGCAAAGCAAAAGCAGCTCCTGGCTTGGGTAGCTGCAGAGACCAAAACTGTGCTACTATCACCAGCTCTCATTAAGAGCTTAGGCACTGAGGAGGGTGTATCTGCTGAGCTCCACAGATGCAGAAACTGGCCAAAGAAGCAGAAGAAGGGGGTAGAACAGGCTTGAGATGCCTAGTATCGGTTCTCCACTCTCTGGTACCCAATATACCCAGGACCGGTGGGTGCTAAGGCCCTGGTTAGTGGCCCTGGGAAAACACTGAAGGTTTCTTAGGGACAAGTCAGAGGCACATCAAGCTGAGGCACCAAAAGAGGATGGATAAAGTGAATTGCTCATGAAGAAAACCCAGAGGGCCAGTCCCAGGAGCACCACTGCACTCAGACCCACGTCCAGCACCTGCCACTAACAGTGGTCTCCTTTCCCTCTGGGATGATTAGTTTAAATGGTAAATTTGGCACAATTTAGAATTACTTTGGGAAGACGTCTCGATGAGGGACTGTTTAGATTACGTTGGCCTGTAGACATTTCTGTGGGGGATTATCTTGATTAACTGAGGCAGAGAGAACCTCCCCCTGTGGGTGGCACCATTCCCTAAGCAGGGATTTGGAAGTGTACAAAAGTGTTGAAAGTGAGCTGAGCACTGGAATGCATGCGTTAATTCAGTGTTCTTTGCTCTGGATGGTGGACGCACTGTGGACGTTGCTTCACGTTGCTGCTGCCGACTCCACCAAAATGATGGCCTGAGACCTGGAATTTTGAGTCAAACAAACCCTTTCTCCCTTCAGCTGCTTTTGTCAGAGTATTTCACATCTTTCCTCTATACACTGATTTCTAACCATTTCTCCTTTCATTTTTAAGGGAGGGTGTTTGTAATATTTGAGTACTGCCTGAGTGGCAGAGATAGAGTCCATGCTACTTTGGCATCCTCTGTGTGACTGCACGTGTGTGTGCACGTGTGTGTGCATGTGGAGGTCAGAGGACAACCCCAGGCGTTGTTCCTCAGATGCCATTCAGTTTTTTTTTTTCTTTTTTTTAATGAGAAAGGGTCTCTTATTGGGACCTGGAGACCTTCCTGTCTCTAACTCTGAAGCACAGGGAAAATGTATGCCACTGTGCCTGGTTTTGTTTTGATTTGTTTTTACATAGGTTATGGAAATGAAACCCAGGTCCTCAAAAAAACAAAAACAAAAACAAAAACAGAAACAAAAACAAAAAATCTCCCTGGCCCCTATTTTGTGTCCTTTACTATTTTGTTGCTTGTGTGTGACTTCTCTCCTACCATAAAATTTGCTCGGCCTCTCATTCTCAAAGAAGCTTCAATTCTATGTCAATTTAGGATCATTAACCTGGAAAAAAGATGTCTCTAAATTTAAATGAATGCACGGTAAAAAACTTAAAGTAGAAAATTAAGGATAGTTGTTAAGGTCTCGAATTAGAACCATGAGATAATGCCAAGGGTATGGATTCCACGCTCCTGAAAGCTCAGACAAGAACAGAGTGTTTTTATTCTGTAAGCTACAAAGAGAGATGAAATGCAAGTCAAATTAAAACAATATTCCACCTGGATGCATAGCACATCTGGGCACGTTTACTTGGAGGCATCTCAGGGGATAAAAGGTTTGCTCTTAAGGCACTCAAAAAATAGCAGAACACCAGCACATGTGGCTTCCAAGGTCATGCTGGCTTTCAGACATCGGATAGTCAGAGCACTGCATAATCCTAACATTATAACCCAGTGTGTGAGCAGCACCACTCACAGCAAAGAGTGGGTGCCAAGAAGGAAAACTGGGTGTGGCTGCGACTCCTTGGGGGGTGGGCAATTCCAGGGCAATTAAATGGCTTGAGCTAAGACCTGGGTACAGGACAGGGCAGTGTATAAGAAGTTCAGTCTGCCTGGAGTTCAGAGGGTGGGGGCAAAAGCCATGCATCTCCATTACTTAGACTAGCATTTCTTGAAGTGTGGCTCAGAATCCTGGGATTCTCTCAGGGGTTAAAAAACCAGAGCTGATGTTCATTTGTGTTGCTTTTTGAGACAGGCTCTCATTTGACCAGAGGCTGGAGTGAAACTGGTTAGTTAGCCCAGGCTGACCTTGAACTTGTGATGCCACTGACTTAGTCAAGGTTACAAGTGTGTACCACTGCATTCAGAAAACTTTTTATAATGATACTGAGCCATCTTTGCCTTTTCATTCTCTTGATATGCACAAGGACATTACAAAAACAATAGTGGGCAACTGTCCAATCAAACAGTGGCACAAAAAAGGTAGTGATGGTATTTGTCATTAAGACAACCCCAGATCCTCAGCACCATTTAAGAATGTCCCTGATGAGGGAATGAGATGTCTTGATCCTGAACCAGGCACCTTCACTGCACATAAATCACTTCTGTTTATAAGGAAAGAATGTTGCTCGAAGAACCATTCTTATGACTGGTGTAGCCATGGCTGAACTAGCCACTATATTTTATGAAACAACAATTTTACTTGAAAGAACGACAGATGCCCTGTGTTTATTCAGATGCAAGAAAAGAACAAATAGTAGTTCAAAAATGAACAAAACCACAAGGCTTCTCTGTGCTCCGGGGGAGCTGTGTGTTGTCAGGATTTGAGGTGAAAACCAGACTTTTGAAAAACTGTATTTATGGGTTGAAGAGTGGTTCAAAGCACTGGCTACTCTTGCAGAGGACCTGGGTTTGGTTCTTAGCACTCACACAGTGGCTAACAACCACCTGTAACTCCAGTTCTAGGGGATCTAACACCCTCTTTTTGCCCCCGCAGGCTTTGAACACATGTGGTGCACTTAATACGTGCAGTAAAACATTTGTACACATTCAAATCAAAACCAAACCCAGTGTTAAAAAGGAATTTACCCATAGCTTGTCAGCTTCCATGGCGACTGGTGGGCATATTAATATGACCGTTGGTATTTCACTGATATTTGGAAAAGCTGTGTAAATTAAGAAACCACTATGTTCCCAATGAGGAGCATGGGGTTAGAATATCACACATTCAGACCAGTGCATGAGAGCACAAGAAGTTGCCCACTGTGATTTCAGATTCCTCAGTGTAACTAAGCTTGGAGACATTACCACAGTGTAGTGTCAAAGAACGTCTTCAACTGCCCCAGAACATTAACGAAGTACCACACCCTCCTTTCCGCATACATTATTTGTGTGAGTTCAGATTTTTTCCCCATCTACTTTAATCAAATAACATTAATTGACTGATGGCAGAATCAGAGATTCCAATCCAGGGAGGGTGAGTGCCATCGGAACGCATCACACACACGTGCAACTGGACTGGAATGAATTTAATAAAGAAATCAAATGGAAAGCAACACTCCCTGTCTTGCCAATATTTTGCCTTTGAAAATTAGCTAGTTCATAAAAATATATAAACACATGATGATATATCATTATTTAAAGTAATTACTAATATTAATAAATATCAATACTTTGTTTCATTCATTTTTTTAAATTGAACTTTTGCAAATTTTATATTTTAATATAAATGTGATATATTTTAATCATATTTAAATCCCCTCTCCTATCTGTACCCCCTTATTATCCTGCCCAATTTCATATACATCTATATGTGTACATGCATAATTACACATATAGATGTATATATAAAGGCCTAGAAAGTCAGATTTGTGCCTCTAAATGCCCCGTGGTACGGGTCTAGCCACTGGAGCCTGGTTAACCTACCAAGAGTCTTACCCTTAAATGAGACTGACTCTTCCCCCTCCCAGTTACTAAGAGTTCTTCGACTAGGGTTGGGGTTTCTTACCCACTTCCCCATGTCTATGCTGGGATCTTATCTGGTTTGAGCTTAAACAGGTCTTGTGCAAGCTGTCACCACTCTTGTAAGTTGATATGAGTAACTGTTCAGTTGTCTGGAAAGCTCTGTTTCCCTGTGGTTTATTTTTATTTGTTTGTGTGTGGGGAGTGCCTGCGGAGCCTGGAAGAGGGTGCTGGGATCCCTAAAGCTGGCGTTATAGGCTGTTGTAGGTTAGCTGGGAGCTGAATTCAGGTCTCTGAGAGAGCAACAAGCACTCTAATTGCTGAGCTGTTGCACAACTCTCTCGTTTATTTCTAATACTATAAACATTCACAGGCGTGACCAATCTGTAGGTTAGCTGGGAGCTGAATTCAGGTCTCTGAGAGAGCAACAAGTACTCTAATTGCTGAGCTGTTGCTCAACTCTCTCGTTTATTTCTAATACTATAAACATTCACAGGCGTGACCAATGGAAGGTAAAGCTTTCTGGGGTCCTCTTTATGCGTGTAAATGAGTTCTAAGATAAAACAGTTCCTGAGAACAAACTGCCATAGACCAGAGGGCAAACTTTTCGGGGGCCAGAGGGTAAATAACTTTAGTCTTTGTGGTCCACAATAGTCAGCCATTATGCAAAAGCAAAGATAACATAGAAACTGTGTGCATAGTGATATTCCAATAAAACTTTATTTGTAAAAGGAAACTCCCCTTGGAATTGGGGTGCAGACAGGTTGCAGCTGCCCCTGATTGAACTGACCTTCTGAAGGTCAGATCATATCTCTACACTTGGAATTTTCCAGTGGTCCCCTCTCTCTTCAAGTCTGTGGAGTAGAGGACGTCTCTGGGCCTGCATCAGTTCATTGACTATGAACTTTCCCTCAGCTCATTCCTTCATCGCCTTCAAGTCCTTTTCAGACGAACCTTTCTCCATACCCTACTTAAAAATGTATCCCTTGCTGAACATAGTGGCACAGGCTTGTAATCCCAGATAGTTAGAAAGTTGAAGCAGGACTACAAGTTCAAGGTCTGTCTGGGCTACAGTGAGTTTAGTGTCAGCCTGGGCAACTTAGTGACTCTCTGTCTCAAAATAAAAAGTAAAAATGGCTGAGGATAGAGCTCAGCAATAGAGTACTTGTGGAACTTATGTGAGGCCCTAGGTTCAATCCCCAATATTGTTTGAAAACAAGAGTGTGTCATCCCCCCATTTATTTCCACCTGCAGCACCTTTCCCTAACATACTATGTATGTCACTGATACTCTACTTAGAGAATTACAACTTCACTTACAGTTTTGATCTGTTTTATTTTTTAAATTTATTATTACTAATAATAATATTAATAATAATGTTAGTGTGTGTATGTGCACGTGTGCACATGTGAGTGCTTAGGGGTGTGGGTGGAGCTCAGAGGACAACTTTTAGGGGTCAATTCTCTCCTTCTACTACGGGTTCTGAGTATCAAACATCTATCACCAGACTTTCAGGCAAGTGCTTTTACCTGCTAAGCTATCTCACTGGCCTTGGTTGGTTTTATTCATCAACTATTCCCTGCACTTAGAACAGCACATGGCATGTAGGGGACATGGCATCTCTTATATGCATGTGTCTTTTGGAAAAGTAGAAAGGACTGCTTTAATCCTAAGGGATACAGGTCCACGGGTAGCTGCATGGTAGTTTCAAGCTTTGAGACTATCCCAAACATTTTATATGATAAATTGTAACATTTACAATGTGGAGGAGTAAGCTTGAGTCACTTAGTGAAAATAAATAAAGTAAATCTCACCTTTAAGTCGTATTTCCTATACACAGATAAACGGTGGCTGAACACGTTTCTTGTAACAATCGAATATATTTCAACTCCGTCGACATTCAGCCGGTACATTCCCAAGAACTGGGGGAGAAGGGTGACCCCATGACATTCTACCACATACTGCGCAAGAGGGAAAGAGGAGGAAAATGTCCATCAAAACATGCTTGTACAGGTGGAAAACGCAACCTGCTATGGTGTTCATACAAAGTGAAAACTTCTGCTCTAGGCTTTTGTCAAACAAGGTCTCCTTCTAGCCTCAGCTGGCCTGGAACAACCTCTGTAGATCAGGCTAGCGTCGAGCTCACAGAGCTCCGCCTGCCTCTGCCTCTCAGTGCTGGGATTAAGGGTGTGTGCCACCATGCCTGGAGCAGGAGGTTTTATATGGAGAAAATAATCATGTTGTGTTGCCCAGTCATCAGATTTGCATTCTCTATGCCTATCCAAATTAGAAAGCTCAATTTTATCACCAGAGAAATTTTTTTCTCCAGGATCCCAAACTCATTTGCAATGTCAAAACTTAGATACTGTATAGCAGGGCAATAGGACAAAGGGCCATTTCTGAAAGTCCTTTTAAGTGAGATGACAGTCCATGTAGGTCTCTCTTTCTTTTGACCCCTGAAGTCCTGAGGATGATTTCACCACTTGGGTCAATTTCTTAAATGGTGGTGAAGTGGAAAGAAATGAGATTGTAGAAAGCCTGAGGTTTCGGTTCTTCATCAAGACTTCAACGGGCACAAAAGGGACCCCTACACTGGCCCCTTGCTGTGGCTGGACAAATCCCAGGGTTGCAACATCTCAACAGGATTTGGGATATCTTAAATGACCATTATCCAAAGAGCCACAAGAGGGAGCTACTTCCTCTTCAAAGTAGAGATCTCTAAAACAAGGGTCCCAGGACAGGGGTCTTTAAAATGGGTCAAAAAGAGCCTTTTAATGTTCACAACATGTGGGTTAAATCTTCAGGACAGCATCAACACCATGATTCCAATATTGCAAACACCCTACACATTGTACATATGCCAGATGCTGGAAGGATGCTCGCTGAAGGGCAGGAGTTGTGTACTTTGGATTATTTTGGTGTGTGTGTGTGTGTGTGTGTGTGTGTTGCACAAGAGAGTATGTGTTTACCTGTGTGTGAACATACAGAGGCCAGAGCAGGATTTCAGGGTCTTCTACTGCTCTCCTTAGACAGGCTGTCTCACTGAACCTCTAGAGCTCACCTTTTCAGCTCAGCTGGGAGCTATCAGGATCTGTCTCTGCCCCTCCATGCTGGGGTTACGGACATGTGCACCCATGCCCAGCTTTTTTACATGCTTGTTAGGGATTCAAACACAGGTCCCTATGCTTACAGAGCAGGTGCTCTTATCCACTGAACCATCTCCCCAGCCTCTATTTTGATTCTTTAAAAAAGTCACACTGAGCTAGGCGTGGTGGCGCATGCCTTTAATCCCAGCACTCAGGAGAGGCAGGTGGATCTCTGTGAGTTCGAGGCCAGCCTGGTCTCCATAGTGAATCCAGGCCAGCTGGAGCTACAGGGAGACCCTGTCTCAAAAAAAAAAAAAAAAGAAAAGAAAAAAAAGTCATACTGCTTGATTCTTTTATAATGAAATATAACAAAAATCATGAGCACATCCTGTTGAGTTTTTAGTGTTGAACACTATTAATACTCAAGTTACCTAGAGTTTTGACAAATGTTGAAGATGCTCCTGACCTCCTTTATCTCTCACCAACAAAAGTTGAGCTGGTTTTTTATTCATTTTTATTTTTTTGTGTATGAATGTTTTCCCTGCATGTATGTAAGTGCACTCATATCATGCAATGCTCACAGAAGCCAGAAGAGGGCACTGGATCCCCGGAACTGGAGATATAGATGGTTGTTAGTTGCCATGTGGGTGCTGGGAACTGAACTGGGGACCTCTGCAGAGCAGCCAGTGCTGGTGACTGCTGAGTAATCGCTCCAGTCCTGAGCTCTATTTTAATTCTGTCTCTTCTCTTCATAGAGTTTCATTTTAGCTTATTTGAAATCAGATGAGCAGAACAGTATTTCAAATCAATAAATTGGCTTGGGTTTTACTAATGTGGTTAGTGGTTCTTGGTTGAAGAGGAAATTTCCCACAGTGATTTAAGGAATGAAAAATGCATTATCCACCTCTGGTAGCAGGTAGGTAAATGTGGTTTCTTTTCCCTTTTCAAATTATTTTACTTATTATTTTTATTTTATGTGTATGTGTATTGCCTGCATGTGTGTAAGTGCATCCGTGTTGCGCAATGCCCATGAAGGCCACAAGAGGGCATTGGAACCTCTAGAACTGGAGTTACAGACAGTTGTTAGCTGCCACTGGGTGCTGGGAATCGAACCCAGGTCCTCTGCAAGAGCAGTCAATGCTTGTAACGGATGAGCCATCTCTGCAGGCCCATGAATGGGTGTTAATACATAGTCTAGGAGCATCTGTATTGTGAGAGTGAGACAGGAAGAGAACAGGTTTCTGAGCCATGAAGATGTACACATGCACCCTTAGGCTGATATTTACCTGTCATGGGGCTTTGAGTAAGTTACTAAACCACTCTGTATTTCAGTTTTTAGATAATGAGCACCAAAACCTCTATCCTGAATGCAGTTGTAGGGATGGCAAGTGACAGTATGCCCAAAGACCTCATGTCAGCTGTGCCAAACGTCAATATTCCTCAAGTGTATCTGATGGTAATGGTAATTTTCACTAAAACCTTTGTTAAGAAATAGCAATCTTGGCAGTCAACTGACACACACGGGAAGAGGTGACCTCAACTGGAGAACTGTCTCCATCAGACTGGTGGGTAGGCATGTCTGCAGGGCATTTTCTTGGTTGCTAATTGATTTAGGTGGGCCTAGACCACTGTGAGCCTAGTGCCAGCTCTGGGCAGGTGGGCCTGGTTGTAGAAGAAAGGTACCTGAAAGTGAGCCCATGAGCAAGCCAGTGAGCAGCGTTCCACTGTGGCACTGTGGTTTCTCCTGCTTTGAGTTCTTGCCTTGGCTTGGCATGGTGACGGGCTAAAACCCCTAAGATGAAATAAGCCCTTTCCTCCCCAAGTTGGTGTTGGTCAGTGTTTTATCACTAAGTAACATTGCATCTATTTGCTTCATGCTCCAAACCTCTCATAGCCACATCTGGAGGTCTGTTCTGGGAAGAGTCCGTGGAAGGTATCTGCAGCCCACAAGGCCTGGGCATTGGCTGATCTACTCTCCAATCATGTTATTCCCTTCTCCTAGAAGACCTGTGTGAGAGATGGGGCTGTAGGCCTGTGGTAGAGCACTTGTTACACATGCATGAGGCCCAAGGTTCAGTTTCCAGTACTATAACCCCACCAACTGGAAATGTCAAGATCAAAATCTTTGCAAAGCCTTTGAAAAATGGCTATTTTCATAAAATATATAACACATGATTTGGCATTATTTAAAGTACTTATCAATATTAATAAATATTATTAATAAATGCTTTGATATTTCTTATTCATTTATTTTCTTAAAGCCTTTGAGCGCCTGGCTCACAGAAGCACTAACCAGTCACATGGATCAACACGTTAAAGAAGCTTTTTGAGTGTTATACAGGAAATGACAAGCTTTTGTTTCCGTTAAAATATCTATGAAGATTACATACTACAACTTCCCTGCCTTTGAGATTAGAAAACATAGAAAAAACAACCGCCTTGGATGCACTCCATCAACAATTATCACATGCACTGCTCTCAAAGGCTCACCTTCCCTACGGGGCTCTTTGATGAATACTTTGAAAAATAGAGATGAAATGAACTTCAAGCTCCCGAGTGTATAAACACATACAAAACCACGAATGGCATCAAAGCCTACCCATGCAATCTCGGTGCCACCAGGCAGAATTTGGCACCCGCAGTTCAGAACTTATAGGCCAGAATTTTATAGGAGAGAAAATTCTATCCAGGGACCAAATTTCTGGGCAGGGGACAGGGAAAGGGGTGAGGACCACTGTGTAAGGGTCAGTGACATCAGGGCTGGGACCACTGTGCTCCAGCTGTTGGGGGCAGGTGTTAAGAGCAAGGATGCTCCTCAGATTCTTCACCAGCAGACCCAGGAAATTGCACGAAACTCTTAACACCAGTGGGTAGATCTACAAGGCCTCTTGCAAGGATAGAAACTGCTAGAGGCAATCCCCAGCCCAGAGACTAAATTCACGGCTCCAGTTCCCACTGGGGCCTTGGCATGACCCGATCGTGAGCTGCCAGGGCCCTCCCTAGTTCAGGCTCATTCACTAGCTGTGTGACCTTGGGTGAGTTACTGAACTCTTTGTTCCCCTGCATTTGGTAAAAAGGGGAACAACATTACCTAACCATAGAGTTTTCATGAAAATCCAATCATTTAATTATAAAGTTCTTAGAACAGAGCCTGAAACACAAAGAGTAATGTAGAAATATTTGTCATCAGGATAGTTTCCATTTCCCTCAAACCTTAAACATCCCCGCATCATTCCCAATATTTATTTAATAAAAAATATCCTTACTGGGTCTCTGTTTCATGCCAAGTATTGTGAGAGAGGCTGACAGATTAACAGGGAACCAGGGAGACTTGGTTCCTAACCCTGTGCAACGCATCCTATAACAGAAGGAAAAAAGGTTCCACAGGAAGGAAATGGCCCCCACTTCTCCACGTGGCCATAAGTTTGCTCCGCTGTCCATGCCACACTCCAGTGCAGGGTGACAGTGGGCTCCTGACACCTCCCGCCATTCATCCCAGGACCTATTTGGGTTCTCAGGCTCTGTCCCCTCTCAGTCCAGGATTCCCTGACCAATACCTAGTGTTTACATGTGCTACAGATTCTCACATAACAACCACTCCCTCCACTGCAGGCACAGCAGTTAGACTGAGCAAGCTCTCACTAGATGTTGGTAATTTTAAGGAATCAGTCAATCATTTTGTTAGGGTGATAAGACATGTTTCAGAGAGAAAAGTGGCCATTTCCTTTTAAATAATTCAGCAAAAATTCAAAATGGTACAACCATGATAAAATGGGTATTCTATCAATTTCCTGTATGTTTGAAATTTTTTATCATAGAGAGTAAAAATAAAGGGCTGGGGAGATGGCTCAGTGGGTTTAAGCACTTGCTGTGCAAGCGTGAGAATCTGAGTTCAAATCCTCAGAAGGTGTTGCACATGCATCTGTAATCCCTGAATCCTTACGAGGCCAATGAGACGCAGAGTCAGGCAGCTCAAGGGTCAGCTGGTTTGGTATACACAGTGGAAAAACAACAGAGACCCAGCCTCAAACAAACAAGTTTGAAGGGCCATACCCAGGATTGCCCTGTGACCACCACATGTGCTCCATGGTCACATGTGCACACCCCCCCCCCACAAGAATGAAAAGAAAGTAAAAAGAAACAGAAGCCCTTATTGGATCCCACATCCTTCTCCATCTACGACCACTCAACCAACGTCCTGCAGGATCTGTCTACACTTATTTATGGCTCCTCCTTATCTTCCATCCATTCTAGAACTTCCCCCCTCTGAATTCTGCCTTCCCACCTCTGCAGGTATCTGCCTTCACTAAGGCCATCAATGGCTTTCAAGTGGGTAAATGTGACAGATGTGGCTCAGTCTTCCATTGAGCACGTGACCTTCGAGCTCTTTCCTGATCAACTTCTACTTGGCCTGGTAGACCTTGTGTTTTCCCTGTTTTCTGCCTCCAGGTCTATGCTTTCTTTCTTAAACAAATCTACATCTGCCATGTGCCCACTCAATGTGATTTGCTCAGAGCATTGGCCAAGGTGTGCCTTCTTGCTCTCAGCTTTTAAGCACTTCGTCTCCCTTTTGTTTTTGCATCTAGCTGCATCCCAGCAGCTCTCAACTTACTATTTCCAGCCAACAACCATCTTTTGGTTTTTATTCCACACAGGATTCAACTTGCTCAATATGGAATCTTTATATTAATGATGTACGCGCCACAAAGGGGTACCGAGTATATTTCGTTCCCTAACAAATCCCCAGCACTTAAATGGCCCTAGCATGTAAAAAGCACTTAATAAATAAACAGAAAATTAAGAAAATGGCCCAAGGCATGTCTTTAAAAAAAATTTATTAGTTTTATTTTGTGTGTATGTGTATATTGCCTGCATGTATGTAAGTGCGCCTGTGTTGTGCAATGCTCTCAGATGACAGAAGAGGCCATCGGATCTCCTAGAACTGGAGTTATGGACAGTTGTTAGCTGCTATGTGGGTGCTTGGATTTGAACCTAGGTCTTCAGCAAGAACAGCCATTGTTCTTAACCGCTGAGTCATCTCTCCAGCCCCCCAAGGTATGTCTTAAAGATGCTCTGCTGTGTCGATACCCTCTCTGCTCTAATAAGCATGCCATGACTCTCACCTCTGGGTGTTAGAAATACGAAAGTTTTGGATTTTGAAATCAGAAAAAAAAAGTCCAATGTGATTTATGAGCAGGAAAGCCTAGGATTTTTCTCACGATGGCCATGATAAACAAAGGATATTACATAAGATAAAAGAAGACATGTGTCAGCCACACGGAACAGAAAAGGGGCTGTCCCATCGCTGTGATAAAATACCCCAACAAAGGCAAACTAAAGGGGAAAGTGTCTATTTGGCTCCCAGTTCTAGGTTACAGCCCCTCACTAGGAGAAGTTAAGGCAGCAAGAAGTAAATAGCTACAGCCCACCCACAGACAAGAGCGAGGAGCAATGAAGGAGTACGTGATAGTGCTCAGCTGCATTTCTCCACTCTCGTACAATCCAGGATCTGCTCCCTAGGGAATGGAGCCATCCACAGTGGCCAGGTCCTCCCACTAGCCAAGATACACCACCACAGATATGCCCTAATCTAGACATTTCCTTACTGAGGCTCCCTTCCAGGTGGATTCTGGATTGTGTCATGTTGCCAAGTGAAACTAACCATCAGAGGGTATCACAAAGTGAGGGTATAGATACAGAAATCTCATAAAAACTGCCATCACATGGTTGTTAACTTGGGGGGACGCGGAAAAGGCCACAGTTTACATGCTGGTCGCACAGGAACCCCACTCAGCCTTCTCCTGTTCTCTGCATGTGAGGTCCCCTGTGAGGGAATACGGGGGCACGGGAAGGCAAGGAGGAATCCTAACCAGGGATCCCAACGTGTCACCATACAGGACTCAGGAATTATATTTGATGGCTTCAATTCTCTCAGCTTCCTCAAATGTGCATGAACTTTCAAAATGGTGAACGACGACCTTTTAAGACACAGATGCTGAGGGTTAACCTGCAGCTGTCTCCTTCCGCAGTCTGTCCCTATTTTCACCCAGATTTGCAAGGAATTTTTGGTCCTCCACATGAGCAGAGGAGAAACCTGCTGCTTTGGAGGTGCCCAATGCGAGCTCAAAGATCTGTCTACACTTATTTATGGCTCTTCCTTATTTTGCATGCATTCTGGAACTTGCTCCCCTCTGAATTTTGCCCTCTTCAGGCACCTGCCTTCACTAAGATCATCAGTGGCCCTCAAGTGGGTAAATGTGACAGGTGTACATTAAATGTGGTGCATGCGTTTAATTCCCAAACTCAGGAGGCTAAGGTAGGAGGATTCTGAGTTCAAGGTCAGCCTGGGCTACACAGTGAGAGCCTGTCTCACTCAAAAAAGGACACTCTGTTCTGAAGAATGTGAAGACAAGGAAAGGAGACTTGCAGGTAACTAAGCAGGAACAAGACGAACAAGGTTAGAAGATCAAGGAGGGAAGAAGTGATTAGCTGCCGAGGGTGTTTTAACTATTGTTTTTTTTAAGGGGATACTCATCAAACAATAGCTTATTAAACAAAATCATAGCATTGTGGTACCTCAGCACACCCTATTGTTATTATTTTTATTATTCGTATTGGTTTTTTGGAGACAGGGTCTCACTATGTAGCTCTGCTGGCTTGAAACTCCTTCTGTAGACCAGGCTGGCCTCAAATTCAGAGATCTACCTACCTCTTCCCCCGAGTGCTGGGAGTAAGGGAGTGAGCTACCACAGCCAGTTCTCTTATTATTTTTGAAGTATTTGAATTAATTATTTTTAAAATTCATTTATGATCTTCAAAGGAAAGTTCTTAAGAGTTGTGATCTAAAAGCAGGAGGTAGCAATCAATTTTTAAATTTTTTACCTTCATTATTCAACCAAAGTTGACCCCATGTTGCCAAAATCTTTGGTCTTTGATTTCTTATTCTTATTTCCACCTGCCTTAAACTTAATTGTATATACATTTTTATCTAATCTGCTTCAAGTTATTTCTGGAAAAATGTGTTAAAATTGCCTCTCTTTGGAATAATTTTTAAAAAGTAATAAAAAATATTGTCTCACATTGTAGATAGCATTATTCATTTTTGGAAACTATTTTACAGAGATTCCTTGAAACTGCGAGTTCCCATCATACATTTAAAGTATAACCATTTCTGGGCTGGGGTGATGGCTCTGTGGGTAAAGTGCTTCCTGAGCAAGCATGAGGACCTGAGTTCAAATCTCAAGAATCTATGTAAAGCCAGATGGGATGGCATTCTTTTGAAATTACAGAGATGAGAGGTGGAGCCAGGAGACTATCCCAGAAGCTAGTGGGCCAGCCAGCCCGGTGTGCACAGTGCCGAACAACAAGAGATTCTGTCTTAAAGGTGGAAGGAAGGGACCAACACCCAACGTTGGCAGTGGTGCACACCTGCGATCCCAGCACTAGGAGGTGGAGCCACGGTTGCCCTTGAATTCGACGCCACCTTGAGTCATACTGTGAGATCGTGCTTCAGGACACACACAAAAATAGGAAAAGTGGCTATTTAATCGTCAAAGCTGGTCTTTAAGATAGCTACAAATATTTCTTTCATTTTCAAGTGGTGTCCTGTGGCCAAACAATCCTCCCCAACTGACCAAAGGGCACGACTCACCCAGGTGTTCTGTTGTACTGATGTCTCAGTTTACCCTCACGTAACCTGGTAGTGTCTTTCTAGAAAGCAAGAATCTGGGGACTCCTGTCCTGGGACCCTCTGAGTTCCCAGGGGATATCTGGTTGTAAATGCTGTTGGTCATCTCCTATGACTCAGAAATTCAGTGCACATGGCAAATCCACAGTTTACTCTCCTGGGAGGGGCCAGTGGCATCCACATAATAGTCAAGAGGGTTGCTCTCGGGGGCCCCTCAAAGCTGGCAGCCTCCCAGGGGCATTCCTCTCTGGGACTCAATGCTGTTATTTCTACCTCTCTGGTCTCCCAAGGCTACCTGTAGACCCCTCTTCTGGAACACTGAAGATGTAAAGCCCATGTGGCCACTGTGGTTTTCAGGTGCTTGTGATGGGCCCATGAGCTGAGGGCTCATCTAAACAGCTGCCAAATACTATCTCCAAAATTTCAGAGTTCCTTTTATTTTCAAATTATGTGTATGTGTGGGGGAATGTGTACATGAATGCAGTTGCCCGTGGAGGACAGAGGAAGGCATCTGATCCCTTGGAGTTGGAGTCACTGGTAGTTGTGAGCCACCCCAGGTAAGTGCAGGGAACTGTAAGAACAGTCAGTATGTGCTCTTACCCACCAATGAGTCTGCTCCACAATTAAAGAAAATAATATTTATTTTTATTTTATGTGTATGGTGTTTTGTCTGCCTGTACGTTAAGTACACCATGTGCATGCAATACCTGCAGAGTCCACAAGAGGGCGTCAGATCCTCCTGGAACTGGAGCAATGGATGGTTGTTAGCTGCCTTGTGGGTGCTGGGAACCAAACCCTGGTCCTCTGGAAGGGCAGCCAGTGTTCTTAACTGCCAAGCCATCTCTCCAGCTCCCTTGCTCCCAAATTTCAACAAGTGAACTTGTTACTCTCCATTCTTACCATCCTCCTTCTATGCGGCTAACTCAATCACGGTTCTTGGGGTCAGATCCCACATTCTAGGTATGAAATTCACTGCATGTGCTATGTTTGCATTAAAGCTACTTTTATTAAGCACTGTTCACCACACTCTGACCTGTTTGTATTATACAACACGAAGGGACTTCTGTTTTCTTCTAAGAGTGTTCTCAGAAACTTTCACATCCCAGGCAGTGACAGGCTGTAATTGGTGTTTCCAACACTAGTAACTGGTACTATGTTCTGCCTTCATGTCAAATGGTGTCTAAATGATGTCATATTGCCATCAATAAAGACAAATTTCCTTTCTTTCTTTGTTTCTCTTAGAATTAACTATGAGCTTGTTAGAACTGTGTGATCCATTGATAAACTGACATCCTGGAAACAGACTAGCAGAAATATATGAATGTTAACAGCCTCAAGACCTCAGCTCCTCTGGCTCTTGGGTGGTCATCAAAAGTAGCAAGGATTATGAATTCCTCATCTGTTGCTCTTTCCATGCAAAATGAACGTTATCCAAAGATTTACCACTTCTGGAAGATGCTAGAGAGAGGGCTCTAAGTGATGCGCTACAACAAATAAACATTTATGCTCCCCTGTGATAGTGTGAATGGGGCTGTGGCTGTTGCTATGTCTCACCTGGAGTTTTGCTTTTTTTACATTACTTTTTAAAAAATTTACTTATTTTTATTTTATGTGTATGCATGTATTGCCTGCAGGTAGGTAAGTGCACTTGTGTCATGCAATGCCTGCGGAGGACAGAAGAGGCTGTCGGATCCCCTGGAACTGGAGTTACAGATAGTTGTTAGCTGCTATGTGGATGCTGGGATTTGAACCTGGGTCTTCTGCAAGAACAGTGAGTGTTCTTAACTGGTGAACCATCTCTCCAGCCCTGGGGGTTTTGCTTTTTTAAGCATCAAATTAACACTTCAATGTAAAGTCTTGTCCACTTAGTGCTTTTGAAAGGCTAAATTATCTGTAATCCTTGCGTGTGCCTATGTTTTTAAAAAAGATTTATTATTTTTATTTATATGTATGTGTCTGTATGACTTGTGTACTCACAGAAGCCAGAAGAGGGTATCGGATTCTCTAGAGCTGGAATTACAGGAGCTTATAAGCTGCATGGGTACTGGGAACTGAACTCAGGTCCTCTGGTAGAGCAGGAAGCCCTCCTAACCACTGAGCCATCTCTCTAGCCCAACCTGTGGCTATGTTTGTAGTTGAGAGACAGAGAGACAAAGAGACAGAGAGAGAGAGAGACAGAGACAGAGACAGGGAATTTTCTTCTAAAACAATCAAATAAATAAATAATCAAAAATTTCCTTCAATTCCTGGCTTGGGATAACAGTCTGTAAGTTAATATAATTTATTTTGGCTTAGTTTAAAAAAAGAACAAAAGAATGACTATATTTAATATAAAAATAAAGCACAACTGCTTCCTTCCTTCCTTCCTTCCTTCCTTCCTTCCTTCCTTCCTTCCTTCCTTCCTTCCATTTTTTGGTGCTGAGATAGAATCCAGGGCCTTGTGCGTGTTAGGCAAGTGTTCTACCACTGAGCTACACCCCCAGTATTCTAACTTTTCCTAAGTCCAGGAAATCAGGCTTAACAGGAACCAGCATCCCTCTGCAGTGTTACAATTCTTCATCCAATGTAGTTGGAGAAGCCAAATGACTGGATGGGTGGTCACAGCATTCTTAGTACTGTGACGACACAGAACGCATGCAGGGACCAACACTGACACTCCCTGGTCCTCCTGCTACACTGCAGTAACAACCCACAGATGGCGTCATCGCTGGAAATAACTTGGGTTCTGGGTATAGCTCAGTGGTAGAGCACCTGACGAAGGTCCTAGTTTCTATCCTCACCATAGCAATAAAGAAAACAGAAGAGGAGGAGGAGGAGGAAGAGGAGGAGGAAGAGGAAGACGAGGGAAAGGAGGATAAGGAGGAAGAGGAGGAGGGGAAGGAGGATGAGGAGGACAAGGGAAAGGATGAGGAGGAAGAGGAAGATGAGGACGAGGGGAAGGAAGAGGAAGGAAAGAGAGAGAGGGAGGAAAGGAAGGAGGAGGGAAGGGGAAGCATTTGGTAAGTAAGTTTGTCAAACATCCTATGAAGAACTTTATACAATTAATGGCATTTTTTTTGCAAGTGAGGCACAGAATGAATGCCCCTAACAGGAAGCATGGCTGCTATTTCGTCCTCTAGGTTACAACTGAGGACAGAGGGGCAAAAGTCTGGAGTACATGTACCCAGTAACACTTGCAGAGCTGATGCTTGGGGTGGGGGTCTGGGCAGAACCCGACAGAGGGAGCGCAGGGCCCTAATCTCAGTTGCAAACCTTGAAGGGAGCTGACAGCCTGGCTGGGCGTCCCGATGCACTCCTTTGTCTATAGTGATAAACCGTGGAAGCAACTTCCCAGGGAAGTTCCAAGATCTTCTAGAGATTAAGCAGAAGCAAGGAAGTTGGTAGACCATCAGACACATGGGAAGGCCAGTATGGTGACACGGATGACCCTGCCACTCTACAGTGGCTGGATGTTCTTCAGCTAGCTCCTGGGTCTGCTCTACCCAACAGGGAAGCTGGCCATGCTGGAGCCTCGAGGTTGTCTCCATCATCACCAGCTTGCTGATGCTTGATAAGGCTGGATGGTAGTGAGACTTTTCCTGCTTCCAATCTTGACCCTTCCCTCTGCCCTACATGGCACTGAGCTCTGATTGGCACCTTGACCCTCAGATCTGGGTGTACATCTGGTTTAGCAGGTCAATCTGTGAGCCAGCAGACAGGAGGGGCAACAAATCCAGGCCCCAGGGATTGCAATGGTCAGCTGGCCTACCAACAACAGGCTACGAACAACTACAGATAAAATGTTTTAAACAAAGGGGCCAGGTGTGGTGGCTCAGACATGCAATCCTGGTACTTGAGAGGGTAAAGCAGAAGGACTGACTTGAGTTTGAAGCCAGCCTGAGCTACAGAATGAGAGCTTGTCTCTAAAACCAAGACACAAAGGATGACCATGTAATAAAAACCAGCAGATTCTGAAAAGTCAAGGGAATTCTGGGACAAAAGATATCATTGTTGAACTAAAAGAATAATGGGAGAGGACACTGGGGATGTAGAGTTACACATGTGTCCTGCCTTACATCTCACAGTCATACAGGACTTAAGATCTTCATGTACTTTTCAAATGTCAACTGACCACTCCTCCAGAGGGTGAACAAAAAAAGTCAGAACCAGGAGCAGTGGGACCTACCTATATAGCCTTGATTACTTAGGAGTTTGGGGCAGGATTGCCCAAGCTCAGAAGGTCAAGATCAGACCAGAAACACAGCCAAGATTCTATCTCAAAATACAAAGCAAAACAAAAAACCAAAATCGTGCCCTAAAAACCATGTACATCCTATCACTCACAGGGGCTCACGAGCATCGCTGGGGAGTCTCACAGAGTCAACTTGTGGAAAAGTTGCTAAACAACGTTTGTATGAAATGTCAGCCCTCACTGTAAACTTTCCCTGTTCAGAGCATTAAATGAAATGCCACAGGGGGAGCAAACACCCGATTAAATGGGTTCATGGAATGGAAGACAGAAAGGAGCTCACAGACAGCATAAGCCAACAGTTTGTAACAAGGTAGGGTCTATGCCATCTGACTCCAATTAAGTCTCCTTTAAATAAATTGTATTAACAGTAGTGATTCTCAGTCATGGAGACAGTTTAAATTATATTTAAAGCATTCGGTTTCCAGGAAGGAAGAAAAACATAGATGTTGGCTAAACGTGGCTTTTTTGAGTAAAGAACATACCCAAAATTTTGTACTAGCAGAGCGTGAGGAAATCAGCGCCATGAACGCTCCTGCAGAGGGTGTCAGCAACTGTTCTGACCCCCAACATATCTATGTAACTGGTGTTACGTAGACCCATGTGTTACATGGGTGGTTCTGTGTGTGCTGGTTGGTTCTGATTGTCAGCTTGACACAATCTACAGTCACCTGCGAAGACAGTTTCTCAGTAAGAAATTATCTAGCTCAGGGTGACCTGTGGACTGTTTTGATGGCTGACTGACTCAGCCCACTGCAGGCAACACCATTCTCTAGGCAGGGGCCCTTGAACTGTTTAAGAATAAAGGTGCTGCTGAGCGAGCAAGCAGAAAGGATGTGATTATTTCTTCTGGTCTTGACTGTGGATGTTAGGTTATTAGCTGTTTTGAGCTCGTGCCGTGACTTCCCCTGAACGATAGACTGTAAACAGGAACTGTAAGCCCAAGAAACCCTTTGTTCCCTCATGTTATTGTTGATCAGAGTGTTTTATTGCAACAAAATAAATCAAACTGATTTCTGTAAAGTTGAAGGATTTTGGGCTCGGGCTCATTCAGGACTGGACACCCAAATGACAGGTCACACTTTATGAGAATGGCATCACGGCTATTTAATAGAAGAATATGTTCTTATCAGTCATGAGATACCACTTTACTTTGCATGTTCTAAGACAACTAAAGCATACACAGAACGCATGGGCGTGCTATCCAGTTCCACGGGGGATGCATACGAGTGGCAAATCAAACAGCTAGAAGCAGTGGTCTGCCAGTGAGGTCATTCAGAGCCAGGTATGAGCAGGGCACTTCAAAATTTCTTTTATAACAGGCAACAGCATAAGGATGGTAGAGCAAATTTCAAAAGCAGCAGCTGCTATCAAAGATGTATTAGATGTTAAGCGAATTTAGAGGCAGACTGACACTTTTAGAAAACAAACTAGACGCAGTCACAAGTTACCAGAAACAGAACACAGCTCAAAGGTTTTTATAGACTTTACTGCAAGTGAAATGCAATCGATCACATTTGCAAAGAATGGAAGAATAGCAACTGCCAAGAAATGATCCACAGTGTTAGAGAGCAGGGCATCTTAGTCATTTCAGAGCTCACAATCCCAAGCAAGAGCTGCCTTGAAAACACAGTCGGAGAGGCTAATACTTAATAAAGTTGACTGTTTAAACTCTACATGAACCCTTCTCTAATGCAGTCAGAGACATTTTACTTTGAATTCTTCCTGTGACGGCCAATCTTTACTGTTGAGGGGAACTGAAGGCTACTTAAGTAAAAATAAAGGAACAGATGGAGTATTTGTGTTCCTTAAGAATCCGTACTATTAAACTCCTCATCATAGGTGGAGAGATGGCTCGGCAGTTAAGAGTGCATACTGCTCTTTCAGAGGACTTGAGTTTGGTTCCCAGAACCCACACTAGGCTGCTCACAACCACTGGTAACTCCAGATTCAGGAGATCTGATACACTCCTCCTCAGGCACTGATACTTATGGCATATAGTCTCTCTCATACACACACATAAATGAAAATTTTAAAAAGTTTAAAACCCTAATCACCTTTAAGTGGTAATTAGGTCTGTGGATGGGTTCCTCACAGTGAGATTTGTGTCTTTACTAAGAGGCAGCAGCAAGCTCTCTACACTTCCTCCAGGTGAAGAGACAGGGGTAGGGTCTTTACTGAACTCAAGGCTGATGGCAAAATCGCAATCTAGAACTGCACGAGGTAAATTTCTGCTGCTCAGTCTACGTGTTTTGTTAATACAGCCCAAGTAGACCGAGGCAGATGCTGAATGCAATGGTGTGTGTGTGTTTCAAATACCCCTCCGGAGGACAGTATCTGCACGTGCCATAAGACTACAATTCTTGGGGCTGAAGAGATGGTCAGCAATTAAGAACACTAACTGTTCTTGCAGAAGACCCAGGTTCGAATCCCAGCACCCACATGGCAGCCAACAACTGTCCGTAACTCCAGTTCCAGGGGATCCGACAGCCTCTTCTGTCCTCCACGGGCATTGCACGACACGGGTGCACTTACCTACATGTAGGCAATACATGCATACACATAAAATAAAAATACCTAATACAATATTTTTTTAAAAAGACTACAATTCTCAAGGTGACGTGGGATCACTAGTCACCACTACATTATAGACATCATCTTGATGACATGCTGATACCTTGTCCCCATACACTGAGTACTGAGTGTGTGTCAGCTACTGAGCTATGTTGTTGACAAGCATTTTTCTCTTTTAATTTTTAGGGCTCCATAGTTAGATACTTATATTCTCATTGTGTAAATGAAGGACACAGGTCTCAAGATCTAGAAGTCACATGGCCTGCAGGTCATGGGCTGGGAATGATCTGTTTCTGGACTTAGTGATCTTCTTACTGCACAGTGAGTGAGATCTGACAGGTCCAGCTGGACCTGTGGACGTGTACTCCCATGTGCCAAATCACAGTGGAATGTATTTCAGGGAAGAGAGAACACTGCTCCCAAGGGTAGTTAGCCTAATGTGATGACAAAGGGACAATGATTGAGGAATGAAAAGGGGCAGGAAGTGACCAGCATACCTTCTAAAATTAGAGTATTTTTGTACAGTCAGATGGGGCTGAGGGTGGGCCTTGGACAGAAAGAGCTGGTGGGACAGGATTCTGGAGTGTTAAATGGGTAAAAGTTCAGAGGTCAGCACCTAACTTTTAGCCCAAGAATCTTCTGGCAAGTTCCCAAATCTTTAAGCTCAGTGACTTTTACAGAGTGGTGAGGACCTAAACTATTATAGGGAGAGTAAACTTAAAGTGATTATGTAAGTAGCAAACACAAGCATTCTCGGGCTAACTGTCAGTGATAGCAGTCGCTTTAGATCACCAGGCTGGAGGAGACTGTGGTGTTGAATGCAGGCGCACCGCTGCCTAAGCACAGTCAGACTTTTGGCCTTATGGCAGGTGGAAATACCAAAGTGCTCTAAGTTCAGATAAAAACAGAAAGTTACCTGGTGGTACTTTTTGAGGATGTTGTGCATCTCTGCCACGTCCTCGCTGGTAATGGTCTTGATGACGTATCTTTTGTCATAGGACGTATGAAACCGAGCCCCGCTGCGTGCCTGGGAGTCATTGGGAAGGGGAGCACTTCTGGTCAAGGAATTCTTCCCGGAGGGGTAAGAGAGGGGGAGGGAAGAGAATTGGTTAAAGTGTGGTACTTGCATTTGGAATACATTGGTCGGTGGCTGATAATATTTTACAATTCTTGTAACTCAAACTGCAAGACTTTTTAATGAAATGAAAACAGTTGGGTAAGTACTGTGAGTCTAATGACCTTAAAGGCTAGTCCTGAGCTGGGTGTGGTGGTGCACACCTGTAATCTTAGCAATCTGGAGGACTGCTGCAGGATCCGGGTCAGCCTCATCTACACAGTGAGTTCCAGGCCAGCCAGGGCTACACAGTGAGACCTTGTCTCAAAACAAAAGAAACAAACAAAAACAAACAGATCTAGAATTATGATCAGTTACTTTGTTCACTTCATTCTTCTTTTCAGAGTTGGACAAGGACTCCCACTTTTCTTCGGAGTAAGATTAGGCTTCACTCACGATAGGAAACTGCGCAGTCACAAGTATTCCTTCGTATTGCACGCAGGGCACCAGCACATTCCCATTCTGGTAAGATCCCCATGCAATCTTTACCATCACTATCACCATCACTCGATAGATGACGAGATGGTTAAAAGAGGTTTCGCAAGAGAGCAAAGGTCACCCAGCTAGGAAAGGAAGAACTAGACTTCCAATGTGGCTGGCTCAGAACCCAAGGTCTCACCTAGTAAACAGTAAAGAACTTAACTAGTCACCTGCTGCCTGTGGAGGAGGCAGGAGTCTAGGCAAGTGTATTCCACAACTCACCAAAAGACTCTGGCTTAGTCCATCCCCACTCCTCTTCAGTTTTTGAGCACAACTGGGGGTGGGTAGGGAGAGGCTGTTTTGAGACTCTGCAGAAAGCACTACACCCCAGCATGTGGTTCATGCTGTCCACACTACAGCTGGGGTCCTGTGTGCCTTCTCTCACCTCAGACTTCCGTCAGTGTCTCTCTTCTTCCTTAGAGCTGCCAGGAAAGTTCCCTTGCTTGCCCTGCCCTTTTTCACACTGGTCATTTGACCAGTGGCACTGGCGAACTCCCGTATCTGAGGAAGTCTGGTTTCATAACTATGAACAGTGCCCTTGAGTAATGATGCCATCCCCAGCTGGCTCACTTGTGTGGGGAGTCAGAGGCAAAGATGGCTTTCTTCTTCGATTTCCTCTCTAAACATGGTATCCATAGGAACCAGTGCACTAAACACTGTTTATTCCAGGGGACACAGACAGCTCGTGAGGCAGACAGGAGAGCCGCCCATGAACTTTCAGTCAAAGAGACTATGCCCAGCATATCAGGTCACCTTCTCCTGTCCTTCCTTTTCAGATGAAATCCATCAAGTTGGAGCCATCCAAGGTAGAATCAGACCACAGCAGCACAGAAGCTTGAACAGGGAAATGGCCCACGGGCGTATCTTGATTTCCCAGGATGCACCTGGCACCACGGCAGTGGACCATTATATCCTGAGAGAGCGCATCTCGGTTCCAGTGTAAGCCAAGCACACCTGCCAAGTGCAGATGTAAGACTGCCAATTAACTAAATCTGCTTTCCTTAGCTTATTAGAAAACTTGAGATGAAAAAAAAAAATCAATGTAACTCCAGCAGGACTTTAACCACCAGGATTTGGCACTGTTAAATTATTCTTAAGACAACTGAAATTCATTAGGTAGACAGAGCACGATGAAAGGGATTTTCAGGATGAAAATGGCTATATTAGCAAGAGTTTAGTACTCAGTTAATTACTTTTTTTTCTTAAGGAAAAAACCCCTTCCTTTACATTTCTTCCTGCTTAGAATAAAAATGAAGAAAATCAAAGTGAATGTCCCCTTTTGTGCATAAATGCTAGCAAAAAGTAATTATTGTTCACTGCTAATGGTCTTACTGTTTTTCTCTCCCAAATATTAATATGCAAAAGGGCATTTGCTGCAAATAGAGAGATGTAGGTATTGTGAGACTGTAAATTATCTCCAGGCATAAAACCAAAGCAGAAGAAATCAACTTTGTGACAGCCAGGAGGAACAGAAAGTAAACCAGTAGAGAGACAACATAATAGGATAACTGTGTGTGTGTCGTGTGGGACATGACAGGGGTCATAAGGGACACCTGTATTCACTCAGGATCAGTTACAACAGCATCTGTTTTACATTAGTTACATTTGGGTTACTGTGACCAAAATGCCTGACAGAAACAACTGGAGGAAGGATTTATTTCGGTGCATGGTTTCAGAAGGTCCAACCCAGCTGCTTGGCCCCAGGGGCTAACACAGGACACTGTGGTGGGAGCACATGGCAGAGGATGGCTGGTCACAGCACATCACCTCAGGAAGTGAGTAGGGAGGTGAGGTAGAGCAAGCTCACTGCTGGCTTTGTCCTCGTCAGCTTCTATTTCATCTGCAGTGAGACTTTCCCCTCAGTTACTGCCCCATAGATCAGTCCTTTCTGGAAGCACTCTCTCATACAAATCTAGTCCTAGACATCTCTCAGTCCAATCAAGTTGACAAGCCCAGCCATCACAAGTTTGGTAGCTTTCTTCCTAAGTAACGTAGATGGGAAAGCAACCTTCTCCAGGACCAACACAGGAGAAAGTAACCGAGAGTTGTGCAGTCAACCAAATCACCTAGGGGCCACACCAAACTGAAGATTCTGACCCCCCGGGTTGGGACTGGGGCATTCTAAGAAGTAGATGGTACTGATGAAGCTGGGTTGTGTACCAGCTGTGAAAACTGAAGGTCTCCTGAGTAGGGGTTATACTGTGTTTGCACTGCCACACGTGGAGTGTATTCAGAGTGCTAACACACATGCGCCTTTCTTTTATTCTCTCCAACTCTAGTTTGGTTAAAATAGGAAACTACACTCAAACATTTGCAGCACTTACTGCATTCATTGATTAAGTTTACTGTATCACGAACAAGGCTGTATATAGGTTTAAAAAGTTTAAAAATGTACTAATAAAATAGTGTGAGAAATTCTTAGCGCTAACCACCTCATGCAAGATTCTTTGCCTTTCCCTCACTTTCAAAGACATAATAATCATGCACTGCAAACTTTGTGTTTGGCATATAAGAACCTTATAATTCTAATTTTGATTCTGTCTCAATTCATTTTAGCCCCAACTTATAGGATGCAAACAAGCAATTCCTTAGGCTCTGTTTCCCAAACCATGAGTAAAGTTGGGGACACTGTCAAAATTTAGACCGTCCTTTCACATCAACATAAAACGTATTAATCAAACTTAGCAGAAGCCTTATATAATAATGACTAGAAACCAGGAGTTAATGCAATTTTACCCCAAGTGCCCGACCTGTGGAATGACTCTAAGGCCTGGAAAAATCCAGCTCTTTATTTCAGATGTACAGCACTCCCATTAGGTCCCTTTCCCCACTTGAAGGTAAAAACCCTACAGATAGAGTCAGGTGTCCAGGATTCCTGCCTGAGACTTCCCCTGGAGACAAAAAAAGGGACAAGGACCATCAAGAACAAACTCAGCCATAACAGAACATTAAGTGTAGACTTCTTCTAGCCTCTGAAATAAGGCAAACTTGAGTTTCTAGGCAACATAGTGCAAAGCTGAGGATGCTAGCCAAGGATCTAAAATGTTCTCTCTCGTCCATACTACCTGCCATCCAGCATTCCATCCCGCAGTCTTTGCATATGTATTTTAGCCTCTTTGAGCCTCCATTTCTGGTTGGTAAAATGAAGGGTACTAAGCCCAGGGGGAGCCTGGATTAGCAAAACCTCTATCAAAGACCTTTTATGATTCAAAAACACATTTCCTAGGATGAGGAGATTGCTCAGTAGATAAAGTATTTGCTGCACAAGCCTGAGTACCTGAGTTGGCCTGCCTGTAATCCCAGCACTCAGAGACAGAAGCAAGTGTCCCACAGCAAGCTGGCTGGTTAGACTAGATGGATCAGGGAGACCCCGCCTCAGTAAGTAACATGGATAGTGGCTGAGGAAGACACTAAATGTCAACATCTGACCTCTACACACACCCGCAGACGTGTGCATACATATCTGCAAATACCCATTCACACAGGCATGCAATGCAACACACACACGCACACATGAACCCAGACCAAACCAGAACACCAAACCAAAATACATTTCCTGGATCCTTGCTTTAGGAAGGGCTGGAGGACAGAGGCCTTAGAAGGAGTATGTTTCTCAAGGAGAGTCAGAAGACCTTATAGTACTATCACCTCAGCAAGGATGCAATGATGGTCTAGGACATCTGGGCAAGGTTAAAGACAGGATGATAATAATTCACAGGGCCATACAGAATAACACTTCACAGATTGCAGATGCGTTCAGACAACGTCTGCAAGAACAAGTGCACGTACTAAGGGAAGGACTCGTGTTCAGAGGCACCAGCGTCCCACGGTGCCATCCAATGACACAGAACATGAAATGTCTCAGGGTCTTTGTTCCATTGCAAAGAAAAACAAAAATGCTGAACCCCAGCTTGGATAGGAGAGAGGCCAGGAAGACTTGTAGGAAATGGAGCATGGGGGTGATCTTTAAGTGTCCCAAGGGGTCCCTTCTCATAACCAAAGAGCATTAGAGATGGAAGCAACTTTAGAGATTATTCCAGATAAGAAGACAGAGGTTCAGAGGGTGCCAGCAAAGACTGGCCTCTGTTCTTACTAACCTACCAGTTAGGACAGCATACTTGAGGCCCCGGGCTCTAGGTGTGACAGGCATTTCAATGGGAAAGTTGATATTGATTTTTCTATGGTGACAAACATCTTCTAATACCAATTTAGAGTGTGAGTCAGCTGGCATGAAATCAAGCTTGACTGTATGTTTTCGATTTTGCAGAGTGAAGTGTGTAGAAAATACTATCAATAACAGCCATGGTGCTAATGCAGCCCAGATCACTTTCCTTAACATTTTTATTAATCTGCCTACAAAGCTGTTTTGCTCAACTGCACCTGCAGGGGGCAGGGGTCAGAGCTATCCTCTCTCCAGGCAAGAACCCAGACACACGTGTGTGGCAAACAAGGTTTAGGAGAATACGTGCGGCTGCACCTGGGACCAAGTCAGTTTATGCAGCACGGAGATAAGACTGAAGGACACGCAGGTTTTAACGCTTCCTATGGGTCCTACAGACTGCAAAGGCAATGTCAATCCTAGGACACACACAGTTCTGGTCCGGTGGCACACTTCATTATGACTACCTTGGTTATCACATGGGCTGAGAAACGTTGGGAGGTTTTAATTCTCCCTCCACGCTGGCCTCTATCTATCCCATCCCCT
This sequence comes from Nannospalax galili, assembly GCF_000622305.1. Classification (NCBI taxonomy): domain Eukaryota; kingdom Metazoa; phylum Chordata; class Mammalia; order Rodentia; family Spalacidae; genus Nannospalax; species Nannospalax galili. Next base: position 1,483,649 of record NW_008336953.1, read on the forward strand.
CTTTCTTTGGTGAAAAGCGCATGGTCTTCCCTGGTAGAAAAGGCGAAGAGAATAATTTTTTCACACCGGGAATGCTGACTTTTAGCTTATCCTCCACAATACTTAGCTGGGAAACAAACAGGGAAGAAGATAATGGAATTGGCAAGTAGGCCTAGGTCTACACAGAAGAATGAAGGCCAAGAGAAGGACTTATTTCAAAAATTCTTTTTCAATCACTTTATTTAAAAGCCCAAGTCTAGGGCTGGAGAGATGGTCCAGCGGTTAAGAGTTCTTCTTGCTCTTTCAGAGGACCAGAGTTTGGTTCCCAGAACCCACCCACAAGCAGGAGGCTCACAAATGCCTGTAACTCCAGTTCTGGGGGAATCTGACACCCTCTTCTGGCATCCGTGGGTACTGTACTCATGTGAACACACCCCTATACTGACAGACACATACCCACATATCCACAGACAGACAGACAGACACACCTAAAAAAAAAAAAGAGATCTTTAAAAGGCCAAGTCTGAGATTCAGATCTGATCTAGCCAAGATTGAAAAGTGTCATTTTCCGGGTTGGTTTAGTTCATCTTCCTAGTTTCCATTTTCAAAGTAAAATACTTTTCACCAATCTTATCCACCTGTATGCCCCGAGGATAAAGCTGCCAGACAAAATTACCCACAGAAATCCACCCAGGGTTGGAGAGATTTACTGTCATTAGAATCCAAATCCCTTGCCACGGACAAAGTTTAGATAGTTCTATGTTCTGTAAGAAGGTGACATTATTTAAATTCTAAATCCAGGACTCTGAACCTATCAGTTCAAAATGACAAGAGATTATTTTCTATAGCCATTAATATAACAAAGTTTCATAAGGGAATTTAAAGCATTTCATGAAGGTGTTTCAAGTTGAAGACCTCCAGCTGTTGTGGAATGCTGTTCTCCAGCACAGCATGCCTGTTACCGTCTGAATCAGAGCATCTGTAACTCTCACAAGACGGACCTGAAGAGGGTCCCATATAGAAAGGGAGTGGAGGGTCATCAGACCTCCACCAGAGATTCCTGCCACTTGATTCCGCCTGTAACACTCTCCCAGCTGTCAGTAATCCTGCTCCAGCTGTCCAAGGCTTTGGAGATGAAAGGCTGACTGCAGGGGGAGCAGGAGGGAATGGGATGGGACTCCATCTAGGCAGTTTTCGTAGATTGTCACCTGTGCTGGTGTGGGACTTTTCAGGGATGCAACAGTTTTGGGATCATCCATAATCGTTACATAAGTCCAATAAATTCATTCATTCATTAAGTTGGACTTGGTAGAATTGCTCTGAGGTTTGTTGTTGGCACCCTATCTGGAGTGAACAGGTATTTATTCACAACTCCCTAGGAAAGCTAACCTAGCAATCAACCCACAAGGTCTTCCTTCTGTCTTTGGTCTGCTTACAGCCCCGCATCCTCTCAAACCAATGAGAAAAGAGGGAGGCAGAGGTCACAGAGGGGCAGAACGAAAGGGTCTGCAGTAAAAGGCCCTAATCAACAACCATGGCCCACCACCCCAGATCCATTTATCTGCAAAGGAGCACAGCTGGACTACAAGGTCTGTCTCCAAGCTTCCTACCTGCTCCTCTAGTTAGTAACCAGGATAACTTGTGCTGTCGATCCACAGGGATTTAGGAAATGAACAATGATCTCCTGTTAGCTTATGGAACACAACACTAATGATAAATGTAAACCCACTACAAAAACTCCACCAATGGCTTCACCTTCTGTACATCTGATCATTTCACTTTATAAACTATATCACTCCTTCAATTCAGTTGTCAGTGGAGAAAAGCAGATAAAATCAATATTGAGAACAAGTCTCTTACTAAATATAAACTCAAACTCTAACAGTTTTCTTAAAAAAAGGTTATTTGTGTGTGTGTGTATGTGTGTGTGTGTGTGTGTGTGTGTGTGTAAGTGTGAAGGCCAGAGATAAGCACTGGGTGCCTTGGTCTATCCTCTCTAGTTTTTATTTATTTATTTATTTTTATTAATTAACTAATTTGTGTGCCTGTACAACTTGTGGGAAGCAGTTCTCTCCTTCTACTAAATAGATTCCAAGAATCAAACTCAAGTCTTCAGGCCTGAGGCATCTTGCTGGTCCCTACATATTCTTTTTTCAACAGCAGTACTTAGACACAACTCATATAACATACCATTCACCTAAAGAATACAATTCAAGGGTTTTGGTCCATGTACAAGCCATACAACTATTAATACAACCATTTTTAGAGCATTTTTCAAATCATACCCAGCTCCACTTGCTCACTCTCCTTCCATCCCTTGTCTTAGGAGTCACGATTTATTTTTGTCTTCGTAGGTTTGTCTGTTTCTGGATGTTTCACATAGTACAAAGGTACACTCTTCTCCAAAGGCCCCCAAACACAGGTACCATCCCATGAGGTGATTCACTGTACAACTCTGCAGGCTGCTGACAGACCCCAGACTGATGCTGGCAGAGCAAGGACACAGACACCATAGTAACCTCTGCTCATTCCAGTTCCCAGACACAGGCACAAACGTTTCTAAGGTTGCTCCTCGGCTGGCTGGGAAGCCCATGCAAAATAAACTTTTCGACAAAAGTTCAAGTTCTAGGGCAAAGCTGCTAGTTGCAGGTAAGATCCCTTTTAAGATCTATCTTACAATTTGGTATGAAAGCTTATTTAGCCGTACTTGTATTTCTCTGGTCTTATGCTATCTGATATCCCATCTCCAACCTCAACAGTTGTGTTTGAAGCTCTAGTGCTGTCAGCCCTCAACAGGAAACAAAGCTAGATAACGAAAGATGAAGTTCCCTCTTCAATGGCCTCCTCACATTTATAATTGGAAATTTATTGTCCTTTCCCTTCAGAAAGGGATTAATGGTGTTGTTCCCTCCCGCCCCCCAACAGTCAGCATTGAAGATGTTTATTTGCGCACTGGGAGGCCCAGGATTAGTGGAGCCTCCAGAAGGGTGTAGAAAACATAAAGGTCAATTTAATTAGCTTGTTCCAATCACCAGTCTTTTATAGTTCTCATAAAAATGTCTTGATTTAGTAACTGTTACTTCCCCTGTACTTTTTTGAAAACACCCAAACATTTTGCACAATTAATTCTCTTGACCTAATCACGTATTTGCATATATTTTTGCTGGTTTTCACTTTGTTAAGAGCTTGTACCTTCTGGTAAAAATGACATATAAAGGGCTGCAAGATGGCTCAGCAGGTAAAGGTGCTTGCCATCATACTTGATGACCAGACTTGGATCCCTGGGATCCACATGGTAGAGGGTAAGACATGAGTCCTGCAAGCTGTCCTCTGACTTCTACATGCATGCTGTGGTACCACTCCCCATCATACATACACATGAATAAAAAAAATAAATGCAACAAAAATTTTAAAGTCATGTATGAAAAGCTTTTAATGATAGTCAAAATGAAGGTCAGCTGCCAAGCACAAATGTGGAAAAGCCATCAGCTCAAAGAACAGCCTGTCAAAATTGTGTAAAAGAACCAGTTTTGGTCACTCTTACGTCACCAGGGAGGAAGGGTCTACTCTGGCTCATGGTTTCAGTGTTCAGTCTAGAGCTGCTGGGTCCCATGGGTTCGACAGGACGTCAGGGTGGGAGGAGTGTGTTGCAGAGGATCACCGCAGACAGGAAGCAGGGAGTGGACCTGGAACCACGGGTGCATAGAACATTCAAAGCCCCGTGGGTGCCCACCTCAGGACCTACCAACATGGAACAAAAGGTATGGAACCACAGACAGGGCAGCGAAAGCACAGGACTGTGCAGAATGCCACACGAAGACCTTTGATACCCCCAGGCTTGCCCTTGACTTAGGAGACAGAAATACCAGACACTCTGTCGACTGTGGAGATAGAAATACCAGACAACTGTCCATTGTTCATGAGAAAAGCAAACACCATGTTCAGCTTGCCAGTATGGACATTGCTGACCGTCAGCTCTTGATTGCACATCATGAGGTGCCACCCAAGTAGGTTCAGGGCAGGAAGCACCAGTGGGCAGGAAGCCTGAGCCAGAAGGTGGGGGTGGGCTGTGGTGAGGAGAGTCATTTTCTCACCTCTCAAAAGGGAAAAAAAGCAGCCCAGAAATTGGATGCCTGTGGGCTGTGAGGTGCTTGCTTCCTAGTCTCTCAGGAAGCTGAGCACCTGAAAGGGAGTACCTCAGCCCAGGTGCCTCCACGCACAGGATGGAATAGCTGTGTGGGACTCCTTCCTCTGTGAGGACAAACTGTAGACAAGGATCTGAACAAACGCAACAGCCCAGTGACAAAGGGACAGAAGAGCAGAGACAGTGCAAGCAGACACACACAGGATGGAGCCCTGCAGGTATGACTGTCGGGAGACGACCTGGAGGATTGCCATAGTACACCTGAGTGCACGCTTCCTGAGCGGACTCCTCCTGAGTGCCACCCAGGGCACCAACTGTGTGACCACCAGCCTCCTGTGGGCACTTCATAGTCCCCACCATAGCCAACCAGTCAGAAACTGAACTTTGTCCCCTCACCTGCATTAAGCTCCAAACTTCCCTCTGTATCTGCATCACTTGGTCCCTTGGCTGATCAGACACCAACATCTCCTTGGTGCCTCTCCTTTGCTCCCATGGGCCATGAGCCCTCAACTTTTCAGTTTAACTCTCAGAGTCCTATGAAGTTGTTCCCTGCTTTAAAACATCAATGTCAAACCTGGCTCTCGTGTCCTCTCCACACTTGGGGATATCTTCTTGCCTGCTGTTCCTTCTCTCCTTTACCATTCTATTATCTTTTAAAAAAGGTGTGGGGAGGGAGAGGGTCTACAGACCCTCGGTGAGCTGGTTGCTCTTCTAGAGAACCAGAGTTTGTTTCCCAGCACCCACATTGGCCAGCTCACAACTGCCTGTAACTCCAGCTCCAAGGGATCTGATGCCTCTTCTGGCCTCGGCGGGCACCTGCATACACACAGCATTCACTCGCAAAGAGGCACACACATAAATAAAAAGAAAAAGAAATCTTCAAGAAATTATTATTTCTAAAAATCCCATAGACTCCAGGGGCTGGGAGATGGCTCGGTGGAGAAAGCATTTGCCCTGCATGCTGGAGTGTGGATCCCCAGCAGCCACATAAAGCTAGAAAGGCATGGTAGTCACCTACAATCCCAGCTCTCAAGAGGCAGAGACAGAGGTACCTGGGGAAACTGACTGGCTAGACTAGCTGAACCACCAGGCTCCAGGTTCAGTGAGACCTTGCATGAGGGAGAGGGACTGAGGAAGACACCCGCTATCATCCTCTGGCCTCTACGTGCACATACATAAGCAAACACACATACATACACATGCATGCAAAACACATACATGCAAAAGCTCAAAACACAGTCTCCATTTCCGCATCTGTGTCTCCCACAATTCCCTTACTAACTGCTTTACGATGCAGGAATACCCCTGCCTCTAAGATGCCTGCTTAGCTTTGTGGAGGGGAGTGCTTGTTCTCTCTCTCCCTCTCCCTCTCCCTCTCCCTCCCTCCCTCCTCTCCCTCAAGGTCTGCCTCGCTACTTTCCCCAGGGCAGGTAAGCAGGGCAGTCACAGTTCAAACCTTCGGGTGACTTAGGTCAGCTTGAGAGAAATCTGCAGTGAAAAATATCTTCATTTGAGAGATCTGCCGTACCACAGCTTCTGGCAGAGCCCCTCCCCATCCCTGAAAGTTTACTGCACTCAGAAGGTCTTAACAGTTTAGAATTTGAAACTTAAAACAAGAACATCAAAAGTTTAAAATGTTAGCCTTAAAATTAATTATTTTAAAATTAGAATTCTCTGTTACAAACACAAAGAAAAAAGGGCATCAAACACGAATAATGAGGAATTCTAATTCAGGAGGCGCAGTAGAGGAAACAAAACCTGGTATTATCCAACACAATGAACAAGAGGACTCAGTCTCAACCCTGCGCTGTATTTAGGCTGAACAGCACTGGCTCCATCCTGTGCAACTCTGGTTTCTGGTGAGCCAGCCTCTGGCAGCTCTAAAGCAGACTGAAGCTTCCACCGACTTCCCAGGACTGTCTTAGAGGTCCTGATATCCCACAAGGCTGGAAAGAAGGGTGCAGGTTTTCTTGAAGCTAATTAAATACCTCTTTAGCACCGAATATAGAGTTCAACGTGTTTAAAATCAGTGATTGCTTTACTCTTTTGTCTGTATTCCCAAGAATGTCTAAACCTGGGGCATCAAATGTGCAGATGTAGTTCAGGTGGGAAAATACTTGTTTGGCACGCACAAAGTCCTGGGTTTCATCCCCAGCACCACACAAAACCGGGTGTGGTGGCATGGGACTATAATCCCAGCACTCGGAAGGTAAAAGAAAACAAAACAAAACAATGTTTAGAAAGTCTGGTGCAGAATCTGAAGCAGGAACAAATAAATACACACTGAGTCCATTGACATGAGTGAAATGGTAACCAGGCAGCCAGGGCTTGAGGTGCCAGGAGTGCAGAAAAAGTGGTGGTGGCTCTCCTAAGCAGCACTCATCTTTAAAGGCATCTAGAAAGAAAGGCTGTGGGACCAAAAAGTAATCAGGAAAAACCACTCAGTCTGATGGTCACAAACTAATTATGTAGTTTAAAAAAGAAAACTAACGTACTAAATAAAGCCCAAGTCTGACATCATGAGGTGTCCACATGCACACAGGTTTCCATATGTCAGGTGGCTATGACGCATCCCAGGAAGGCTCATGTGTTGAAGGCTTTGTGCCCAGTTGGTAGTGCTCCTGAGGGCTGATGGAGTCTTGTGGGTCTGAACTAATGGATGGGTTAACCCACCAGCAGAGCCATAGTCCAACGGTATTATTAGATGGTGGTGGACTGGGAGGGAAGGCCCAGCTGACGGAAGCAGGTCATTAGGGGTATGCGCCCCTATTTCTCTCTTTCTCTCTCTGCTTCCTGGATGTCATGAGGCCAGCTGTTTTCTCTACCACCCACTTCACAGCTAAGATATTCTGCCTTATCTCAGGCCCAAAGCATCATGGGTCTATAACTTCTGACACCATGAGCCCAAATAAATCCTTCCTTCTGATTTCTCTCAGGAATTTCATCACAGCAATAAAAAGTGACTAACATGGATGGTATTGTTAACTAATGATAAATATTCTAGAAAATAACTGTTGCTTGAACTTGTCTTTTAAAACAAGGAAAAGCAGTTTGCTTTATTAATTTTTTAAAA
>NW_008336953.1:1490873-1508535 GCF_000622305.1 Nannospalax galili
TATTTATTTTTTTGAAAATTTCTTTATATGTATGAGTGTATTACCTGCATGTATGGAAGTACACCTGTGTCATGCAATGCCCAAGGAGATCAGAAGACAGTGTCAGATCCCAGCAACAGGAGTTACAGACAGTTGTTAACCACCATGTGGGTGCTAGGATTTTAACCTGGGTCTTCTGCAAGAACAGTCAGTGCTCTTAATCGCTGAGCCATCTCTCTAGTCTTTTTTAATTAAGCTTTTAAAGATTTATTTATTTATTTATTTGTGTGTGTGTGTGTGTGTGTGTGTGTGTCTGTGTGTGTGTGTGTCTGTGCGTGTGTGCAAGAAGGCCAGAAAAGGACACTGGATGCCCTGGAGCTGGAGTTACTGGTGGTTGTGAGCTGCCTGACATGGGTGCTGGGAACTGAATTCAGTTCCTCTGAAAGAGCAGCAAGTGCTCTTAACCACTGAGCCATCTCTTCAGTTCCCAGTTTCAGGGTATTTTTGTTCTGTTTTTGTTTTGAGACAGGGTCTCCCTATAGCACCATTTGGCCTGGAACTCACTATGTAGACCAGGATGGCCTCAATCTCACAGAGATCCACCTGCCTCTGTATCCCAAGTACTGAGATTAAAGGCAGGCACCACCACACCTGGCTGAAGTTTCAGTTTTAAAAAAGACACTCAAGAAATCAAATTCAGAGAGAGGACACAAATGTTTACTGGCTATTAAAGAATGATTTTCAGTTGTTTTAAAGAAGTTTAAGTTCAAAGACAGAGCTCAATTAGGCTGGCTAATCACTTTGTTGTACTTTATCAAAGTGACCTCTGCTAAACAACGCTGCTTTTTATGTGGAGCAGGAAGGTACCTGCACAAGTAAACCAGGTGATACTGCTCCTTACCGCCACATTGATTTAAAGTCACGTGTCCAAAATGCAGACACAGAGAAAGACCCAGCCAGCAATGGTTACTCCCTATGAGCAAGCCAGTGCCTCCAAAGCACGATGCAGGCCAGGCTGCTGACCCAACACGTCCAGTCAAACTGGGGCGTATCCAGGCAGCTCATGTGGATGGGCTTAGAAAAAGACTGCAACTTATTTATTTATGTATTTATTTATCTATTTACTTTGGTACAGGGGATAGGACCAGGGCCTCACACATGCTAAGCATATGCTCTAACCATAGCCTAAGTTTTATCCTTCAGCACACAGTGTTCAGGAACCTGTGCTTGCCTAGCAAATGCACAGCAGGCTGGGGGAGGGGAAATGAGGCTGCTTTTAGCCACTCGATGCTCACGTGCTGATGTTAGCTATGTGGGCCGGCTGGCTGGACTCCTCTGGGTCACAACCATTCTCTTTTCTGCTAAACTTAAGTAGTCAACAAACTGGATTCAGCTTCACCTCTACTATCCTGTCTTTAGCTGAAATTTGGGGTTCAGCCACTTCTGTATTTTTTTTCTGCTGCTGGGGATGGAAGCCAAGGACTTGTGCATGGTAGGCAAGCACCCCACCGAGCTACACCCCCAGTCTGCTGACAAGGCTTTAGGAAGAAAGTACATACCATGGAGAAAGAATGAAATTATCGAAGTTACCCTGAACACCCACTTCAAAAAGATGAAATTAGAAATACAGTTATCAAAGAGAACGCTGCAGTTTACAATTCAAAGCAACAGGAAGACTTGAAGGAAGGAGGGTGTTCGGACGATTAATTGCTCTCACACCGACTCCCTCCATACTGGTCTCTCATGCTCTGCGTTCAACAGACTTGCCAATTAGTTACTCGTGAATCACCCTTGCTTGCCTCATTTCCCTTCCGAGTTTGTACTAAGTGATTTGCACATAGTTAAGTATCAGCTTATATGGTGCTGATTTTAGGGGGATAAAGTGGTGTCTTAGTATTTCAGCAATAAAATTCTCATTTTAGAAAAGCTTAAAAACTACTTTCCTGGGCTGGAGAGATGGCTTAGCACTGGTTGTTCTTGCAGAAGACCTGGTTTTGAATCTCAGCACCCACATGGCAGCTAACAACCGTAACTCCACTCCCAGGGGATCCGACAGCCTCTCCTGACCTCCGAGGGCATTGCATAACATGGGTGCACTTACCTACATGTAGGCAATAGATGCATACACGTAAAAATTAAAAAAAAAAAAAAACCTACTTTCCTCTGCTGCAGTGTAGAATTCAGAACATAATGAGGTAATTTTTGATCTAACAGGATTAATGAGGAGAAACGTAAATATTTCATTTCTGTAATGGACCAAGGAACCTAAGAAGACACTGTAGCAGGGCCCTCAAATGTCAGTTTCTGGGAAATGACAGCACAGCTATTTTTATAATTACTTTTGTTATCTGAGTGTGTGCAGTACATGCATGTGATATGTAGTATGTACATGTATGCATGTGCATGCAGATGTCTGTGTGTATGTTTGTGGATGTGTACAGAGGGTGTCCTCTATCTCTCTTCACCATATGTTTTGAGGCTGGTCTTCACTGCACCCATAGCTCATGGATTTGCTAGGCTGGCTGGCCAGTGAGCTCCAGGGACCTGCTGTCTCCACCAACCTCACACGAGTGTTGGAGATTCCAGCACAGGTCCTCTGGCTGGCATGGTGGGCAATCTGCTGACTGAGCTGACTCCCCAGCTCCCAAACATTTTCTAAGGAAAAGGAAAGGAGAGGAAAGATGGGTTATAGGAGGGCACACTCAGGCTTGCCTCAGAGTCAGGCAGAGGGTTCCTTAAGATGTGAGAGTCATCTACTGTCGATTCTTTGTAAAGCATGTGGTTCACTTTTATATGACCTGTTTATATGTAGCAGCAGTTCTCAAGTCACATGAAATCATCCTTTTGTATTTAATACAAACCCCTCTTTTTAGTACTCCAACAACTATTCTTTTTTTAACGTTTTTTTTCTAGAATTTCATACACAAGAATTGTATTTACATCATTTCTGCCCTTCCCTCTCCCCTCTCCAACTCCCCAGGTGTCCCAACTCCCTCTCAAATTCATGACTTCTCCTTTCTCTCTCTCTCTCTCTCTCTCTCTCTCTCTCTCTCTCTCTCACACACACACACACACACACAACCTACTGAGTTCATTTAATGGTGTTCATTTGTACATGTGCTTAGGGCTGAGCATTTGGGATTGGATACCCTATCAGGGGCTTCGTCCCTGGAGAAAACTAACTTCCCCTTTCCCAGCAGCCATTGACGGCCTATTGCTCTTCATCTAGGACTGGAGCCCTGTGAAAGTTCCCCCATCCACACAGTCGTATTGACTGGTGTAGTCACTGTGCAGGTCTTGTTTAGGCCACCATACTGTTGAGATTTCATGGATATGGCTTCCTTGTCACGTCTAGAAGACACTCTCTTGCAGCAGTCCTGGGTCCTCTGGCTCTTACAATCATTCTGCCCCCTCTTCTGCAATGTTCCCTGAGCCTTAGGTGTAGGAGTTGCATTGTAGAGTTCCAAAAGGGGTTGGGCATCCCATGGCCACGTATTCTTTGCATTTTGACCCATCTAACAACTATTCTTTAAAAGTTACTTATTCTTTCAACCATAAACATCAAGTCCATAATTGTGATCTAATTCTGTTTTATCAAAGAAGTCCAAACTTGAATGCTGGGGTCAAAGCTGTTTGAGGAAGGAACACCCATATCCTTCCTGAAACACCCTCTGCCCCTCAGCCTTGGTGCCCCATGTTTCAGTTAGAACCTGGGCCTCCGTGGACCATGTCCCTGCTCCACAATAAAGGGTCATCACTAGTGGCCTGGGCAATATTGTTTTTTTCAAAGCATGGCAAGAGCTCATGCCTGAGGAAACATGAGAGAAATTCCTGCAAGTTTTCAAGTAGAGCAGCTGGGGAAATGGAAGCCTGATCCTTAGAAAGGTACACTAGCAAGCTGTTCTTCCTAAGGGACCCTATTCTTTAATGGAAAATATAGCCAGTGTTGCACTTGAAAGGTCACCTGAGGTAGCAATATGGCACTTACTGCAGGTTTTGAATTTAGGGTAAGTTAGAGAAAGTGCTTATTCCATTTAAGAAGACTTAAAACAAGTTGGTACTTAGATTTCTGCTTTAAAAAAAAAGCAAAACCCTTAGCTGGGAATGGTGGCACACAACTTTAATCCCAGTACTTAGGAGGCAGAGGCAGGCAGATCTCTGTGAACTCAAAGCCAGCCTGCTCTACAGAGTGAGTTCTAGGCAAGTTAGGGTTACAAAATAAGACTCTGTCTCCAAAAACAAAAACAAAACAAAAACCCTTTAGGACTTCTGCATCTGCTGTCTATCTGAAGCTCAGGGCCTTCTCTGATCACAGCAACAGGGATCTAAAAAGCTACATCACATTTCAGAGTTAAAATCAAGGCTGGGTAAGTCTGGCAAGAGATGCAGGTGTGCCCATTTGCACGTGGCAAGCACAAGAGGAGGTGCTCCAAGAATTGTGCCAGGCTTAGTAGGTTCCTGCTCATAACCAGAGCAAGCACTGTGACAACTCTACAATCCAGCACTGTGGCGCTCAAAGTGCTGTCTGCCCAGGTTGTTGTGGCAGGGGACAGTTTGCCAACCTGCAACGCAGCAGATTAGCTAGAAAACAGTCTCTGAGATTCCTAAGTGGTCTCTGCTAAAACAGAAAAATGTGGATTCAACACACACACACACACACACACACACACACACATATGCGTGCATAGGCTGGGGACATACTTGACCCCAGAAAGCAGAAGGCAGCTGAGCTGATAGAAGCTTGTCCCTGGAAATGTCAGTGTTCAAAGACTGCTCAGGTCTCCTTCCAAAGAAAATGCTTTTTTTCCTAAAGACCTCTCACTGAAATGATAATCACCCAGAGCCCATAACTGAATGTTTAACTTCAGAAAGAACATTGAAGTTTTTGCATGCAAAATACACTTGCAAGGACAAAAACACAAATCTCACTTTCAGAGCAGGCCCATTTCTCACTTGAAGCAAGTGTTACAAAAGCAGCTCACCTGGAAATCTTGATCATCGATGCCAAACCTCTCCCGTAGATTCCGGAAGACCATTGGGCAGTATTCCTTAAACTTGAAATGGCTGGGCATGTTTTCTCTGAAACAATCACATTGTAAAATAAAGCTCAGACAGACTTAAGTTACCAGGCTCCACTCTGCCTGCTTAGATCTATGCGTAGCAGTGAGGTGGCTAGAGTTCACTGTCCACAGCAAGCACGGAGGATTCCACAGACCCTGGTACAACCCAGTAAGCTCCCACAGGCAAAACAGACAGATCAATTATACCATCTTTTTTGTCTCACATGGGACTGAGCTACCCTCTAATCTTGCCCGTACACAGCATTCTCCAAGGAAGAAGAGGGGTGGAGGGGCAAGGAAGAGGCAAGTAGTGAAGGGAAGGCAGAGAAGCTGGGGGAGGAAGGGCAGCTGTGCAGCTCCTACAACGATACCATGGCTTACGATGGAGAGCAGCGGAGAAGGCGTGTCCTCATACCCAAGACCACATTCTAAATCTGCACTGAGAACATGCCCTCAAAGTCAACCTCTAGCCAAGATCGGTGGTGCACATCTGTAATCCAACACTTGGGAGGCATGTGCAGGCAGATAGCTGTGAGTTCCAGGCCAGCCAGGACGACACAGTGAATCCCCCCCCCCCCCACACACCACACACACACACACACACACACACACACACACACACACAAATGGCACATGCCTTTAATCCTAGCACCAGGAAGGAAAGCAGAGGCAGGTGGATCTCTGTGAGTTTGAGCTAGACTGGTTTACATGGCAAGTTCCATGCCAGCTGGACAAAAAACAAGGAAAAAAAAAAGAAAAAGAAAAGAAAAGAAAAGAAAGAAAAGACATTCATGGAGGGTTGGGGTGAGCTCAGTGGTAGACCACTTGCCTAGCATGCTTGAGGCCCTAGGTTCTACATGGGTTCTAGTACTGAAAAAATAGTTCATACTTAATCCTGATATGGGAGGGGTCTCTCTAAGGCACATCCCAATCCTGCAGAATTGCTTTCCTTTGTATTCCCAAGGAACTGTGGGTATATGCATGCATAGCCCTCTATTATTGTGTCATTGCAGAATGACAGTAATTTGTGCATGTGTTAGTTTCCAGTTTGAGGGAAGGGCCATGCCTTATAAATCATTGTATCTCCAGTTCTAGATGGACCACTTAACAAGTAATAGGCATCAACAAAGATGTCATTTCAATGAAGACCATGCGCAGTGCCCAACATGACATCCAATTCTATTTTGTGGTAACATACCTTAATTCTCTATTGTTCTATAATGTAGTCATGTCTGTTCTTAGCACTATTGTTTTCCAAGTTTTGTGTAGAAGAGCAGGGGTTCATCACGGCTCAAAAGATCCAAGTAATTTACAACCCCCCACATTTAAATTGTAATGAGGATATCACTTTTAACATATAAGATATTCATAGGGAACTATATGCCATATGGCAAAGGGATATTATCCCAGAGGGCCTGCTGTTGCTTCTCTGAATATGACAGATGGTTATGTTTATCACAGGATCAACTCCATCAGCAAAACTTTACTCCAACCCATTGAAAAAATTATGATTACAGAAAGCTACAAAAAAATTCTATTCTGAGCAGCCATGAAAGTCTCCTGAGAGGGTGCACTTGTACTTACTTGTTAAAAAGGTGGTTATCCACCTTTATCTTTGAGTAGGCTTTGAAGTCATCGGGCATCAACATAACAGGGATCTGAACATGGCTCAGTTCATTGATCTAGGAAAATATAAAATAGATGGCACCAGTTATTACCAGGCTGACGGAAGGGCATGACGTAAGCCTGGTGAGCACAGGAATTCTCCCCTAACCCAACCTCTAGCTGAGAGTGCCGGTGCCCACCTTTAATCCCACACTTAGGGCGCATGGGCAGGCAGATAGCTCTGAGTTTGAGGCCAGCCTGGGTTACACAGCATGTTCCAGGCCAGCCAGGGCTACGTAGTGAGTCCCCCTCCCCCATAAACTCTCTTCCTGCCTTCCTCACGCTCTCACTAGACTTCTCCAATTTCTACTTCTCGCTCACCCTGTGTCTGGGCTGCCAACTGATGTTAGTGGTAAAGGAGGACTCCTGGGCCAGCCTTCAAGGTGAGTTGTCCTTTAGGGAGGCCTCACTCCAAGTCTCTCACCCTCCTCCCTTTCAGGCCCTCAACTCACAGCTCCTTTGATCCCCTTTCAGAGACAAATCAAAAATGTTACCCAAGAGATCTTCGAGGTAAATATTTTTTGAATTAATACACATGATTTGTTGATTAACAGAGGTGATCTATATTTGATACAAAGAATGATACTGATAACTGTGTGGTCTTTCCTTTCTTACTGGAAGTGAGTTTAAAAACAAATATTGGGATGGGGCGTGAATCTGCTGGCTGACACCTTCACTTTGGAAGACAGCTTCACAGGACTCCATGAGAGGGAGACAGGTTACACAAGGGTTAAGAACAAAGGAGAATCAGGGGTAGTGGTCTATACCTCTGATCTCAGCACCCAGGAGCCTGAAGGAAGAGGACTGAAAGCTGGAGGCCGGCCTGGGCTACATAGCACTATTGTCCAGAAAAGAACAAAGCCAGGCATGGTGGCGCGTGTACCACCTTTAATCCCAGCACTCGAGAGACAGAGGCAGGCAGATCTCTCTCTGTGAGTTCAAAGCTAGCATGGTCTACGTGATAAGTTCAGACCAGTCAGGGCCACATGGTGAGACCCTGGCTTAAACAACAACAAGAAGCAAGGACAGAATTCCAGGGGGCAAAGCCAAGAATCCAGTTTCATTTATACTCCAGTAAGCAGGGATGGACTTGACATACGATTTCGAAACTTTGGACTTTTCTCTTGGTTAAATGTTTTTGCATCTTGACTTCCCACACTCTATTTTCTCCTTTGTTGCTATCAATAAAAAACACTTTAGAGATTTATTTATCCAACAGACTAGAAGATATCCTGAAGGGATCTCAGTTCCAAAAAGCAAAAACAAAACCAAGTAAACAAACACACAACAATGAGTTCCTTGATACAGCAAAAATTTTAACACATTGCTGGGTTCTTGGAAAGTGAATACAGTGTCAAGACCCCATCCTTCCTGCTGGAAGTCCAGTGCACGGTGATCGGACCAGTGTGGGAAGACTAAGCTAATGTCAATACTTTCTTGTGCAAAATGGTAGTATAGGAGCTTAAAAAGTCAGTGCAGAAGAGGAGCGAGCAAGTCTGAAGGAATGAGGCTTGGCTTCTGGCAGAGCTTAGAGTCTATTTGTAGTGTGAGTCACAGTGGTCAAAGGGAACTGACAGTGTTCATGTCAGTAGAATTTGGTCTTAGGGTAGAAACATAGAAACAGATGGCAGGGGGCCCTCAGGTGGGAGATAGTGAGGACAGGGGAGCAAGGAGCTGCAGGCTCATCTCTCAGAAATGAGAAATCAATGTAAAACACAATCCCTCATACAGGGGTTTCCACAAGAGTTGATAGGCAGGACATCTGACTCCAAGGGTCCAGTCTACAGCAATTAGCAGAAATGTTGGTCTAGACAGTAAGCACCTAGGAACTCAGGGCCAGGGTCACTGGCACAGGTGGGTGGGTGAAGGGCTTCTTGGAGTTAAGCTGATACTGCTTGGGGGTAGGGGCAGGAAGCTCTGAGCATGTCATTTCAGTTCATACTTTTAGTTATTTCTGAGTCCCATCTCTGTAAGTCAGACTGCCCCAATAGGAGAGAGTGCTTGGTCCTTGTCATTGCAGAAGACAAGAATCAAAGATAAAGACACCAACTCCCTGGCTAACGACAAGGTGGCCACTGTAAGAGAATCTCAGGGACTTTGAGGTCCACCTCGCATTTTTCAGACATTATACATCCTGGTTCAGCTACATTTCCACATTTTATTATTTTGGTGTCGGGGGACTGTGGTTGTGTGTTGTACGTGCACCTGTTGGTGCAGGTATATGCACGTGCGCAGGAGTATGGAGGCCAGAGGTCAATCCAGTGTCTTCCTAAATCGCTTTCCGTCTTTATTGTTTGTGGACTGAACCTGAGGCTTTTCCACATGGTTAGGCTGCAATGGACTTCAGTGATCCACCTGTCTCTACCACCCCCACTACGGGGGCTGCAGCCCCGGCTGTTTATGGGGTGCTGGGAACCCTGGGGATCTGAACTCAGGTCCTGGTACTTATGCGACTGGAGCTTTACTGATTATAACTGAGGACAGGTTAACACTGAGGTATATTAGCTACTGGATAACCACTTTATCTTTCTTTTAGATTGCCTTCTGTTTACAATAGCTTTTATTTCCTTTCTCTCTCCTCTGTCAAATTATTCTCCCAAATTTCCAGGTGAGTGGCGATAATCACCTGTGAATGAACAGCAAACCAGAGGATCTGCCACTCAAAGCTTTTAATTAGTAATCAATACCTTGTCAGTAGGGTCTCCTGGGCCCCTACTGTTTCGCCTGCAGGCTAGGTTCATTTTGTGGTTTATGCAGGTCAGCAGCCATCCCCCTGCTTTACTGGGACTTACCTACTTCAGCCTGCCTGATAACTCACGGCCCACTCCACTTCCTGGGTGAGCACGTACCCTTTGGCCCATTGCTGAGCCAGAACACACCTGAGAGGTATGCTTCTTTCTAGGTTGAATTCATGGTGCAGTACAGGTGGTGACGAGGTGCTTTCATCTTGAATGAGGTGAAACCCATCCTCCTTGTTACCTTCTGTACTTCACAGGGGGCCCCTGGCTACAAGCTTGCGGATTCTAGAACGCTGGGTTTCAAAGTCTTCAGTTTGAGAAATAATAATTTAAGATTTATTTTATTATTTATTTACGTGTGTCTATGCACATGTGTGAGTGTCTGAGGAGGCCAGAAGAGGGTGTCAGATTCCCTGAAGCTGAACTTACAGGCAATTGTGAGCTGCTCAACGTGGATGCCAAGGACTGAAGTCTAGTCTTCTGTAAGAGCAGTGTACATTCTTTAACCACTGAGCCATCTCTCCATTGCCCCCAGCTTGAGAAAAATTTAACTAATTGGCTGGGCATTTTACTACTGTGTAGTCATTCCTTGTGGCCCACCCCCAAACTGAGAGCAAAACTGATAATGGTTTGTTCTCAGTATTATTATTTCTTTGTGCGGTGCTGGGATGAAGTGCTCTACTACTGAACTACACACTCAGCCCTTATCAGCATTTTTTAAAAAATACCGTCTTTATAAATATTTAGATTGCAAGCACACATATATTTATGTAGGTTATATAATATTCATGAAGGGACACAAGATTTGTGGTAACTATTACTATATGGAAAGTATAGTCCCACCCTTTCAGAATAAACATACATTATAAAATCCAAATAGTCCTCATTTATGGAGATAAGAATGGTTTTGGAGTTTATTAAATTTTTTATTAGGCTAGTTAAACAAGCTGAAAACACTGGTTACATTATTCAGCGCACACTTACAGTCCTTTTGGGCTGCAAATATTTAATGAACTCTCGTAACCAAGGGCAAAGCAGCATTCACACTGGTGAATTACTACAGCAGTCAAACCACTCTGGCAAAGCCCATTCCTGTTCTGTTTAGACAGATGGTCATATTCGCCATGCCACACAGCTTATAAGTCTATCAGAAATACTTCCACGCAGAGAGGCCACAGGTCTCCCTGTACACTGGGAAGAGCCTATTGGTCCTCCTGTTTATGCTGTACCAGTAACCCCTGCAAACAGTCTTTCTGGCTAGCCATCAGGTATGGAGGCTGACAATAGGTGGGGGTGGGGTGGGGTGGGGTGGCTCACATAGGGCCTGAACTAAAGAAGCTTGTTGTCAACATCAATAGAATCAAAGCCAAGGCTGGTGGGGAGGGTTAGCACAAAGGTTTATGAGTACCAAGTGCTGAAATGACCAAACTGTATTACAGTCTATGACAAAGAGATACCATATTATGGCAATGCCTGGATAAAGATAGCCTGACTCTCTGGTATTGGTTGGAACCAAGAGTGGGCCCAATCTGTTCTAAGAACCTGTTCCTTCAAAGTGTCCCTGAACAAAAGGATTTGTTCTCTTTACTGAAACATCACATGAAAAAAACATCACATGAAAAAAAGAGGAATCTGGTTTATTGGAGGATTTCACCCTTTCTGACCAGAACAGCACACACAACCACAAACAGACACCATCAATCTACTCTCACAGGTTGTTTGCAACACAAATGGGATAATTTGTTGCTTTCAGCAATATTCCATGCTTGATATTTCCACAACACACACACACACACATTACTCTGGGTCTGGGACAAGGAAGGGTCATGAGGGATTAAAGGTGTATGCATAGCTTACAGGAGGAGTCTAAGCCTAGTCAGCATGTTTACATTATAAACCAGCCGAGACAGTGTTAAATGATCTCAACATAAGACTAACTTTCGTTACAAGGTTAGGTAGGAATCTACTTGCTACATCAGAATTCTCAGAAGTCATTCCCACAATAATCCAAGAGTCAAGGAAGTAGGAAGGTAGAGAGGAGTTGGCATGGTAGGAGGATGGAGGTTGGGGTTAGGGAGAGCTACTGAGAATCTTGTCTCAGCTCAGCTTTGTCTGAACTCACTTTAATACTTGACATTAATGTCACCACTAATATTTGCTGGACATGTACCAAATACTACTTTGAGCTCTCTGGACACAGGATCCTATCTGATATTTATAAACCAATAGTGTAGGTCCTATCATTATCCCTATTTTCCAGATATGGAAATTGAGACAGTGAGATCAGGTAAGCCACTTGCTGTGCCTGGAAGCTAGTCCATTGCAGTCAAGACTCCAATAGCCAAGACAACTGTCCAGAATCCCCAAATTCAGGGTCCTTTCACATCTATCCCAGCCCAGAAGGTGACAGACAGTTCACATCAAGGAGTCATAAAATAGCTACCAAAATTTATGTCTCTATTGTGTTAAAAACTTTTAAAGATTTTCTTTGTTTGAAATAGTAAATCAATAGTAAATGTATGCTTAATTGAATATGCACTGTAGCCTACAATTATACCAGCTGTGGTTTCAATAGCACAATCTAAATCTAGATCTGTCACTCAACAGTCATCACGCCTGACATTTCTTGTCACTTCAGACAAGGGGAAATAAATATTCCTTCATGTGTGTTTAGATTGGGATGAATTGTAGGCAGTATCTTTGAAGGATGCAAAATCAATTTCCATAGCAATTATTTATTAGAGACAAGTGTCTGAGTTTTCCTTTATTAAAAAAATGATAGTTAACACAGAGCACAGTGCCATTTCTAGGAACTTTTCTGTTTACAATACCAGATAACTGCTTAGAAAAGGTATCCTGACTTCTTAGCAAAACCTTCCAACTTATATCATGTGCAAGTCACCTCCAACACTCTAAAACATGGGTCTATTTACTTTCTGGGTGGGAGCTGATGACTGAAGTCACTATCAGTCCTGCAGATGTGCAAGTGAATTCACATCGGCAACAACATGGAGGCTACGATTCAGTGGCAAAAAACTGGGACCTATACACAGCTTCTGTAGAAGGAACAAATAAAGGAACCCCAGCTGGTAATGGTAAGCACACAGATGTCCCCCCAAAGTTGTTCATGCTTAGACAGTTAAAAAAAATATACCTAATATAAAATTTTTAAGCAAAGAATCTGTTCATAAATTGTAAGGCATTATTAGTGACAATTAATTTACATAGATTCACCCTAAACACCATGTTCTCAGGCTAATAACATAATTAGCAAACATTTTTTGGATTTTTATTTTTTTGAGACTGAGTCTCACTATGTAGCACAGGCTAGATTCAAATTCCAGAGATCCACCTGCCTTTGCCGCCTCTGCCTACTGAATGCTGGGATTAAAGGTGTGCATACTACACCTAGATAACAAATGGCTTTGATTCAACCGAGAGTATACAAATGTACTTTTGTACACTCTTGGTTCAATTAAAACCCCAAATCTGTCACATGTACAGGAGACAGATATTTAATCTGATTATATTAAAGAGAATTCTCTACAAATCATGACATAAAGAGTTGAAACAGGAAGCATCCGATGTGGACAGCTGTGGGCTACATTATGAGTGCCCTAGGGGGCACTGATGTCTGGGGCAGTGAGTGCACCTAAGACTGGGCAACACTGGGGGTGTCAACAGGGCAGTGGGAAGGGCCCCAAGATGTTCATTCCTTCTCTGAATCTCAAGGCCTGCATGGAAACAGGCTCATGTTCTCCACCTTCTCTCCCAAACAACGTTCCTACCACTTACATAGGATGCCTGCTTTACAGCACAATTCAGTAGATACCTACAGGGCAATAAACAGGAGAATAAGCACCAAGGACTCCAGGCCAACCAGGACCAAGAGGAAGAGGGGCTACCATGCAGAACTTGACGCGGTTATTTTGGATACTATTTGTCCACTAATTAATTTCTTAGGGAAATCAAATCATAAGCATGCCGTAGCAGACTCCCCACACTTTACCAGGTTCCCAATTGCATCTGGCTCTAACAAAAGGATCCTAGCTTCACAGTTCAAACTCTATTACTGCTAAAAATCCACCCCCTCTTCCATTATTTCTTCGTACCATTATTTGGAAACATCGATATTTTCCACTTACTGGCACCATCCTTAAAAGAGAAAAAAATTCCTTTGTGGTTATGAAACTGATAAAACACAAAAATTTTCCCTGCCAAATCATTTATTTTCAGCATTTTCTGACTGCAGGTTTGTTTGGAAACGAATGGAAATGAAGAGAAAACTGAGACTCTGGCTGTGAGGTGAGGAGTCCACTATTTACAGGAAATAGCTCAGAGCCAGAGGGTCTGACTTGTTCTACCCAGTTCCATACCAGCAGGCTACGCACAGGTAAAGGGGAACATGCACTGCTCCTGAGTTACACAAAATGACCCCCAGTGCATTTCCAAGAAAATAGCTTCCCCTGTGTGATCAAGAAACACTGTCAAGATTACCCAATCCTTCCCCAAGGTCTTTGGGAGTAGCAGGGAGTGTGAGGGAGGGGGCTTGATGAGGACAGGCCAAAGAGAAACACAGCTCTGAAGGCTATAATGATCTTCACTTGCCCCAGCCTAGCAGTTTGAAGCTAATTTGAGCAACACAGACAAACCTTGTTTTGACAAAACAAAACAAAGTAAATAGAACAGAACAAAACAAAACAAAAAGGAAGAAAAAAAAAAGGAAAGCAGCATAATTTTCTCTTGCTTTTTTTCCTACCAACTTCCTTAAGTTTCAGGAGAATTACCTAAATATTTTAAATTAGATTTTTAGCATCTAATTGATACCATTTGTAGTTGGTCATTTCTATGGGGAGTGGGGGATAACCAACCTTTCAATAACTTGCAAATCATTTGGAAATAATCTTTACAATCTTGTAACAGACAGTTGAAACAAGAACTTTCAAAACTGAAGTCCCTGGCTCAGGCATGGGGCTGGCACTTGGAGTGGTTCCCCATTACAGTTGATACTGCAAGCTGAATAGCAATTTGAAAGTTTTGAGGTTTTAGAGGGACAGGCAGTGCGAATTAAAGTCAATTACCAAGGTAGGAAAAAGCAGGCAGCTGAAAATCTGAAGTGTGTTTTATTTGTCTTAGGGCAAGAGATCAGTTTTCCACAGTGGCCCACTAACATTCATTTTCTGAAACCATTTTGGAAAAGTTAACATCTCTGCATTTGCAGATAAGAGACTATGAGATCAAGTGTATTTTAATCAAAACCTTCAGAAATGTGAGCTACCTTCCAATATCTAGAAAACAAATGTTTCATTTTGACAAGGCAAATGAAATCGTGCTGGGACCCAAGGCACAGAAGTCCATCCCTGCCACCTACAAACTCAAAAACCTGCATGAATACACTTATGGGGGATTGTTCTCTTGAACAAGAATGATTAAGTCAAGTTTTTGATTAATGGCTACTTGAGTAAACTGAATATATCAGCAGAAATATTTAAACTCTAGCTTAGAGCTTTAATTTGACAACAGACACAAACTCTAAAAAACGCTATCATTTAAAAACGCAGTGCTGCCGGGTGTGGTAGCGCATGCCTTTAGTCCCAGCACTCAGGAGGCAGAGGCAGGAGGATCTCTGTGAGTCCAAGGCCAGGCTGGTCTACATAGTGAGTTCCAGGCCAGCTGGGGCTACAGGGAAACCCTGTCTCAAAAAGACAAAAAAAAAAAAAAAATATGCAGTGCTCACAAGTTCCATCATAGAGCTGTGTGTGTGTCTGTGTACACACGCACACATGCCAAAGGTCAGCCTCAAGTACCATTCTTCAGGAGTCAACCGCCTCACTTTTTGAGACAGGTTCTTTCACTGACCTGGAACTTGCCAGCTGTCAGTGAGCCCCAGGGATCTGCCTGTCTCTCCCTTCCCAGGATAGGGATTATAACTGTGTACCCAGTTTTTGATGTGGGTTGTGGGGACTGGATTCAGGTCTCCATACTCATGTGGCAAGCACTTTACCAACTGAGCCATCTCCCCTGCTCCATCACATAGAGAGTTCTGATGGACAGGCCTCACCGACTGGCCCATCACCAATTTTGCCAAAATGAATGGATTTATGTTAAAATTTTACCATCCATAAAGCAAAGAACCTAACATTAAATTACTGAAGGCCAAAAAAGGAAGACTTTGCCAATGAAAACAAGTGCTCATAAAGTGGCCAATTCAAAAGGTCTCCAGGCTGGTCTTGCCCCTGTTTTGGGGCCCTGACTCTCTTGATCTCACTTCATGCTTTTAAAGATGAATTTGAGAAGAGATGTCCAATGATGTGCTTTTTGGCTCAGATAGTGATTCAGAAAATGCCTAAATTAATTACCTATCTTTATCAGACTGAATTTACACAAAAATCTGGACTTCTGACTTCTTTCAGAAGTAGGAGGGGATGATGTGGTATTCTCCTGGCATCATAAATCTGGTATGAGCACTTGCAGGGATGCACCCCGTATTGGGCAGGGCTCCCACCAGTCCCTCATCTCCTGCCTGGATGGCACTGCCTGTTCCAGGGTTTCAGCCACCACTGGACTCCAGGGCTTCACTCTGATAAGGCAGACCTGTAAAGACAAATGCATCACAGTGACTTGCCAGAGTCTGTTTCCTAATTCCTAGAAGATACAGATGATCTCTATGAGCTTTGCTATATGGATGAGGCCAAGCAGGGACCTAAGAGGGAGGTTAAGATCATGCACCTGCAGTTGCCTATAATCACATCTTCAGCATTGTTCAGCAAGCTGCCTCTAGAGGAGCATTGGGTGGTACCCAGAAAAAAAGGAGACAAGAGGAACGAGAGCCAATGGCGTTGGCATCATCCGGATCCCCAGGCCAGCTGGCCTCCAGGCTCCTCCCAGATAGAGAAGCCAACTGCTACAGTTGGATCTGCCATATCTCCAACAGGCTTCTATGCTTGAAGGCTTAGTCCCCAGCTTGTGGTGGCTCTGTTGGGAGACCACGGAACCTCTGGGATGGGGGAGCTAGCTGGAGGACAGAGGCTACCAGGTTAGGCCTTTGAGGGCTAAACCCACCTTTGCTTCCAATCCTGTTCTGTATTTGCTATGCAAATACATCCCCACCAGGATGAAAACTTGAACCAAAATAAACCTCTCTTCCCTTACTTTGTTTCTGTCAGGTATTTTGTCATAGCCACAACAACCAGAAAAGTGACTAATACACAGACCAAACCTCTAAGCTAATGAAGTTACATTTTTGCTACTTGCAACTGAAGATGTCCAAATAGAACAGCCAAACGCTTGGTGGTTGTCAAATGAACATGAACTTCATGCCTCTGGGTGACATACATGCTTGTAATCATCCAGACTCTGGAAATGCATCTAGGAAGTTTCAAGGGAATATATTTTTCTTTTAAATTAATATCTACTTCCTGGTGTCTTTCTGTATACTCGTCTTGTTATGAGGACACCCCAAAACTGTGCTCTGTGAGAGTGGGATTCTATCAGGCATTGGTCGATGGGGTGCTGACAGTAGTTGTGACAGGGGGTCCTAATTCATAGCCCCCTGGGAATGGGTTCATCTGGCTGTGCAGAGGGTGCGCAGTAGTTTCCTGTCACACAGTGGTCCCATCGGTGCCCTAGAGAGCCATGTGTGTTGAAAAAGTAAGCAATATGGGACAGCCATGCATCCTGGAGAGCTGATCACACATGCACCAGCAATAAAGCCTGCCAGATGGTGGGGAAGGGGTGGGCTCATACAGCTCAGCACCTCCTCTGACAGTTTCCCAGCAGATCCCATTACTGGGCCTATATTAAGGTTCCAGAAGGGAAGTGCTGTAGTCCTGGTTCTGTCAGGGTGGACTCCTGTTTTCTTTTCCATGCACAGAGCAGCTGGGCTCACTGTCCAAGCTCTGCTCCCAGAACACTAGAGGAAGCCTCCTTTACGCCAATGATGGCGCTTTCCTGGGTTCCCACTAGGAGCTGATAAACTGAATGTGCATTTTCATCTCTTTCCCCTCCAGAAATGCCACTGGAATGACAATAGAGGAAGTGAAAGATGGGGAAAAAAACAAAGCAAAACAAAATCAAAACCCAAAGCCTAAGACAGGGCAGCACAGAGAGCAGAAGAGGAGAAATGTCACAGAATTTTTAAAAGGCAAAAAAGAAGCAGAGAATCATTAGCTGACGAAAGAGGCGAGAAGCTGCCCTAAGGGCAAGCCTCCACACCTGCAG
>NW_008336953.1:1508567-1570846 GCF_000622305.1 Nannospalax galili
GGGGTGGAAGGGGGGGTGGGGTGGGGGGGGCGGGGGGGGGGGGGGAGGGTGTGTGCGTGCTTGTCACCTGTACATAGAACTTGCACAGCAAGCCCTGGGACTGTGCCTCCACCCTCCACCTTTCTGTAGTCACACCTGTAGCCCAGGCCACTCCCTCAGGAACACTGAATGACTCCTCTCTGGAAAAAAGAGACCAGAGAGAACTCCACCCTGAGCAACATTACAAAGGCCAACCAGCTCTCCATCCACCCTCCAGCCAATAAGCACTGCCCTCTGAGCACCTAGAACTCATCACCTGGCCTCTAGTGCCTCAGGCTGAAATCTGACTGGACAGCAACAAGCTGCTGGATACCTGACTTTTTATTTCATGCATGTCCATGTAGTGTGCATGTGTGTATGTATGTGTGAGTGTGCATGCACTTATGTGCATATGCATGTGGAGGCCTGAAGTTGACACTGGGTGTCCTCCTTGATCACTCTCCACTTTATTTTCTGAGGCACAAATTGTCACCATTTCTGGCTGGTCTAGCCAGTCAGCTTGGCCTAAGGTCCCCAGTCTATGCCTTCTGGGCTCTGAATTACAGGTGGCTGCCAGACCTGCCTAGCATTTTTCTTGGGCTCTGGGGATTTGAACTCTGGTCCTCATGCTTGAGGGGCAAAATGGTTTATCCATGAAGCCATCTCCGTAGGTGCCTCACTGTTTTGGTCAGTGATATTTAACATCATGCAATACCAAAATCATCAAATTTAGTTACTTCACAAAAAAAACTAAAGAGTCACAGCAAGGCAAACACTACTATAACCAAAAGCTTTGTATTTTCCAACTAAGAAGAAGAGTGGGAGAAGAAAAGTGGAGGTGCAGGAGAGCCAGGGCATCACTGGCCATGTAGGCAGGCACAGACACTGACAAGTCACCAGCAACAGCTCATGCACATTACCTAGCAGCACAGAAGTAAACAAGGGAAGATAACTGTGTGCATGAGAACTAATATGGAAGTAAGGAACACAGAGCAGTGTGTGCATGCATGTGTGCACACGGTGTGAGGAACAGGTTCATGACCATTGTGTACATGTGGAGATCAGAGCAGGGCATCCGAAGCCTTCCTCTACCACTCTCTGCTTTGTGGCTTTGAGACAGTTTCTCACTGAACAGGAAACTCACTGTTAGGCTGACCGGCCGGCCAGTGAGCTTTTGGGATCTGCCCCCATCTGTCCCCTAATGCTGGAGTTACAGGTACGTGCTGCCATACCTGGCTTTTTACGTGGGCACTGGGGATTTGAACTCAGGTCTTAACCACTGAGCCATCTTCCCACCTCTAATATAGATGTATTAACTTCCTCCTTTGGAGGGTGTGCAGGGATGCTAGGGATGGACCCAGGGTTTTACATATGCTAACTACAAGCTCTACCACAGAGCTATACCCCACCTCCTCCATTTATGCTTCTTTTTTTTCCAAGTTTATACATTTATGCTTTTTTTCCCTATGAAACTTACTAAAAAGCATATACAAAGGAGGGGGAAGTAGACTTATGGAACTGGGGTGGGGTGAAGCAAATGTGTTAAGTGGACACTTCTGCATGTTTCAATTCTCTGTTAATCATATGCTCATCTTTTTTTATAAAGT
The DNA here is from genome assembly GCF_000622305.1 of Nannospalax galili. NCBI lineage: Eukaryota > Metazoa > Chordata > Mammalia > Rodentia > Spalacidae > Nannospalax > Nannospalax galili. The sequence continues at coordinate 1,510,193 of NW_008336953.1, forward strand.
ATTTTATTATTTTTATATGTATGAGTGTTTTGTCTGCATATATGTAAGTGCATGTGCTCATGGGGTCAGAAGTGGGTATTGGATACACTGGAACTGGAGTTATGGATGTTTGTCAGTGGGTGCTGGGAACTGAACCTGGGTCCTCTACAGGAGCAGCCAGTGCTCTTAAATGCTGAGCATCTATCTCTCCAGCCCCCCACGTGCTGTTCTTAAAATGACAAAGGAGATGAAATCCAAAGCACCCAGGGAGCACCTGATGCAAGGACGTGGCATAACTAAGGGGAGGGTCTAGGTAGGGGTGTGTGCCCCTGGGAGGAAGGAGAGAGTTCTTTTTTAAATTCCTATTTACTTTTTATCTGAAGGACTAGCCTTCATATCCTGGGCTGCCCATCATAGGGGAGACATCCTGGGGAAATGGTAGGAATCCCATTAAGGCTGTAGACATCAAGGCAGGACCCATGTCCTGTGCACTGTATTCAATGCATCGCAGCTCAGTTTCTGAGTGCCCAGGTTCTCGGATTCACATATGTACCATCTGGCTTTAACTGAGCCAGACAACTCTTGCACAACAAACAAGTACTTAAAAGGATGTCTGCAAAGAAAGCCAAGGTTTTACTGCTACTAAATAACCAAACAGCAGTTAACAAGGACCTGTGAGAGATGGCAGCGCTGACCTCCTGCTTTCCCTCCATCAGTCACATTATGGGAGCCACGTGCTAATGACTCCATGGATAGAACTCTTCCAGAACTGAAACAGGAAAGTTTCATTAAGAAATATGACTTTCCATTCATGTTTGCTAATGATAAACCTTCCCTAAGTGGACACTGTACCTTGAGGTATTCGCTGAAAAAGGCACGGAACGATGGGAAAAGGCTTAGACAACGTCTGCAGTCTTTTCAGTAATGCACCTTATGTGGTACTAAACTACTAAGTTTAGTGCTTCATAAAACTTCATTATATTTCGTGATTAATGTATATAAGCTTCATGCAAGGTTCCATTAGAAGCAAAAGTCCAAAAATATCCTCTACATTACCACACTCCCTCCCAGGTTAGAAATGGCTGAGGGTGTATGAAAACCAATGTGGCACCAAACTGACATGAATCCCTTTGTCAGCTAATATCTGCTGTTGGCAGATGCCCTCAAAACAGTGGTCAATATTTCAAGACTTAAAAATAGAAAAAATTGCATAGTCAGGGAGGTTTGCTTTATATTTGCATCAAAATGAAGTTGAGCCTAGCAATTCCCTGCTTCGGTATCGCTAAAGTGGTTGCTACATCTGAAGAGTGACTGTGTGGTTGAGAGAGGCCGAGAGCAGCAAGCCCTTACACCTAGAGTTTCAAGGATGAGTCACGGCTTCCTTTAGACACTGGGAACCAGCCAGGGGTCAGAGATGCCTCTTAGGAGTTTGCTACTTAGCAGCCAAAAATAAGAAAATAAAAGCTTCCTTTTAGAGTAAAGGTGAGATTCGACATTAAGTCAGAAAGTAACAGCTTTTCAAGAGAAACCAAAGTTTTTATGAGAGAAGTGTTTCCACTCTTGCCATCTTGCCCAAAACAATTGGAGGTGGGCCACCTATGAAAGCTCTCAATCTAGTCAAAACTGTGGAGGTAGAATGTTCTAACTAGCCCACAAGAAACTCAGAGTTGCCATCCATTTACTAACTGGTTTTGAGCGCATTTGTTATACTTTTAAGGATGCAAAAATCTCCTGATCAGCTTTGAAGTTTTACTATCTGAAAGTCAAAATATAAAACTTCTGTAGAGATTGGGCTGAAAAGATTACATGGTGACTTGCTGGACACAGTCACTGGCAGTGTTTATCTTCCTGAGGTACAATTTTCAGCAACAAAGCCATTAAATCCAAGAAGAAAAATGTCTAAAACTTAAGAGCTGGGCTTAAAACAAAACAAAACAAAACAAAACAAAACAAAACAAAAAAAAACACCATTAGAAAATTTTTAAAAATTAAACCTCTTTCACTCAAAAAACATTTTTAATGAAAGCAATAGAAATAGGCTAGTGTTCAATCCTTTCAAAATACTTAATTGGGCTTCTAAAGGTTCTAGATATGCTGCAAAGTATATTCACATTCGTATTTATATATAAATATAACTCAGCACATGTAATTGGTATGCTCAGAACTTACATGGTCACATAGACCAAAAACCTTGCAGTCTATAAGGGAGACTTTTCACATATCTTTACCCATCTATCCCTGGGTTGAGAATGGAAGCTTGGCAGTGGGTTTTGGGAATAAAAAGCTCACTGATCTTTCTGATACAGCCCTTCTCTGGGCACTGAGTAGGCACACCAGAGAAAGAGCGAGCCCATGGGTTCACACTGGCAACCTCAGGCCTGCTCCAGTGCATCTGCATGTGGCCAGGGCAACATCACCTTTTTAATCAGTGTCAAAACCTTTCCCATAGGCGTGTTTCTTCCCCTCCTAACACTGAAGTATGTGGATTCTCACTGAGCAATAATGGTTAAGAAACTGCAGAGGTGGAAAATAACTTTTCTCGGGTTGTGAGAAGAAAAGGTAGCATTAGACTCCTTTCTAACGAGCCCAGACTCTGGAGTCTGACACTGGCTTCTTGAGTCCTTCCCACTAGGACTTAGAGTCCTGATATGGGGGCCAGCCAGACAGAGGTGCCACCCCTGTGGTCCAGCCACAAGGAAGCAGGAGTCCAGTACACTCTTCTTCTGTGGGCTTTTGCGAGTTGGTATTCAAAGAGCTTTCAAAAACCTCAAAGGTGTGGGATATAAATTGATTTCAGGGGGTTGGGAGGTGAAGCTCAGTGGTGTTATATACGCTTAGCATACATGATATCCTGGGTGCCGTCCCTAGCAAAACACACACACACACACACACACACACACACACACACACACACACACAAATTAGAATTGATCCTTAAAAGACACCATTGATTGCATGGGTAAACTTTTAGTTTATAAATCTTAATTTTCTATGCTATGCTAATTTCTTCTCCCTCTATTCCAAAGCATGAAATCGCTTGGCTGTGAGATCTGAACTTTTCTATGGAATATGCTAGACTAGTCATTTTTCCTAGTTTGTTACATTCTGTAGCCTAAAATTATTTCAAGCATCTGTACATGCACTGAGGAGAAAAAGAGACAAAGAAGGCTAAGAGGCAACTCAAGTTCCACCTAAAAAGAAATAATGGTTTAGCAAATATTATTTCAAAGCTATTGTATTCAAACAAGGCATCATTATTTATAAGGCATACCAGATTACATTTTTACACAATTTTCTTTTGTGGTGGAAAATATTTCTGAATATTGAGGCTATCCTATTCTTGTAAGTCATTCTAAAAATTTTTCGGCTTAGGTTTTAACAAACCTACACATATATTATCACACTAGTCTACAGAAACCACTATGTATAGATACAACTTTAAATCATTTATTTCTTTGAGACAGGGTTTTGTGCAGTCCACAGGCTAGCCTTGAACTCTCAGTGTAGCCAAGGATGGACCTTGAACTTCTGATCCTCCTGTTTCCCACCTCCTAAGTGTAGGGATTAGGGGATTAGAGACTTACATCACCATGTTCGATTTTATGTGGTGCTGGGGATCCGGCCCAGGCAGAGCTTCACGGCTACTAAGCAAGCAATCTACCAACTGAACTACATCTCAAGCCCCTGTTTTATGTATTGACGCAAAAGACAGAAAGACAGGTATGTGGTTAAAAATTGTGTGTGTGTGTGTGTGTGTGTGTGTGTGTGATTAAGCCCAAGGTTCTGTGTATACTAAGCAAGTGCTCTACCTCTGAGCTTACACCCCCAACTGTAAAATAGAATACTTTTAACCTTCTTCCCAGATGCACACACACTTACCAATAAAAATACTGACGTGCTTTACAAATAACAAAAATAATGAGCAATTTTAAAAACCTAGTTAAAAACAACTCATAGTTTCATGACTCATTAATTTTTAAAAACATGCCACTAGAATTAATATATCTTCGACCCACAAACACTCCTATTCACAAACTGTCAAAAGAACACAAATGCTGCTGTTTGTATTCATTATGTTTGTAAAAAGAGCACTTGCAGGCACATGAGTTTCGCATAAATAATTCTTTCCCCTCTCCCCACACCATTCTATGGATTTTACCAACTATAAAAATAGAGGAACAAATTAACCAAAGAATAAGATGACAGAGAATCCCAATTCCCAACTGATCAGCTGACATTAATTTCTCATTCTCCATATGCCATGGACATGAAGTAAGGATACAATCCACCCAGGCTTAATCCAGGCAGTTCCCACTGGATTTTAAATGTGGAAACCTCTAGGAGTTTGAACAGGAAACTGTATTCTCAGCTATTATAGACATCTAAAATGTCTCGTCGTAGTAGATAGAGCATCTTTGGGAACTTTTTTGAGTCCTTTGAGGCTGATTTCTTTCATTAAGACAAAGCAGAGACTGCAGGCATTTAACCTAATCCTTCCCCTGCCCCCAACATTAAAGACCTGTTCCTAGGAACAATATACAGTTACCCTCAGTGCTCTAGCAGGGGTTATGAAAAGGATGTGGATTTTGAACAGCACCTTCGTTCCCTTACTGCTCTGCCATGAATGCCTGTCTCTTTTACATACACTCTGGGCAACCTAAGGGACAGTGCCGTTTCCAGCTCATCTAAGAAATATTTACTTGAAATGGCTTTTATTTGTTAAGCCAGAATCTAATATCTAGAGAAAGACGGGGAAAGCCACTTGCTAGGATACATGACAAGTTACACTTGGTACTGCCTCCATGGAACCATGCAAGAGCTCTGCCTGTGTGGACTGAAGGATTCCCATGGTATTCAAGCACAGCGGTTATCTGAAGGCTCCACTGCCTCCTTATGTAAGGACCACCGAAGGAGAACAAACAACAGAAGCAGCGACAGGATAAAGCATACGTGTCTATAATGAGAGAAGAGCTGGCTTTCTTCTCTCCAAGATTACAAGCCTTAAGGATGGATGAGGACTTACGATACATCCATCTGTCCACATTCCTGTCCATCCCCAGGAGCACAACACAGTGAGCTGAGGAAGACATTTTCCCTTTACTTGTAAACTGTAATGGTGACTTCACCATTACAACCAGCAAAGATGAACCCTTCATGTTGGCCTTTCAGAAAACCCAAAGCTGCAATTTCATTGGTTAAATCCGTGTTTGCCAAGTAAAGTTTGATCTGATTAAACACAAGAATAGTCACCCAAATTAAGTGACACTTATAGAAGAATAAACTATTTACCACACGCTAATTCCATCAGCAGAATAATTCTTGAGGAAGATGTTTCTTTGTGTGTGTTTGCATTACATTTTAAATGTAAAAAGAATGTCCATAGCCACAATTAAAATCATCTTTATAACTTCCTGGACCTTTATCATCATCCATAGGCCCAGAAAACCTCAGAAATAAGGTACTCTGAACAACTTAAAGTGTATGCTAAGAAAATAGTAGTCTATATATTAACCAAAACCAGTAATAATAATGTTTTTTTTTGTCTTCCATACAGTCTACTGATAGCCGATCAAACAACAGAGGACATTTTCAGAGCAGAAGTGCCTAAGATGTGTTCAACTTTAATATATAAACACCTTTAAGCATGTCGTCTCTAGGGCTGGGGATTGAGGGTAGTTGTAGACCTCGTGCCTCCTCAAGGGTGAAGCCCTAGGTTCAATCTTCTAGCATGGCAACCACCATCACTGAAATAATAATAATAATAAGTACATTCACCATCTCTAAATATACACTACCAAAACTTTGAAAATAAAGTAGCAAGAGCTATCAACAGCACGTTTTACTTAATATCTTTCTTACATATTAAACTGTCAATGTTTAAAGTGCTGCCTAGAAACCTAGAACGATGGCTCGGTGGTTAAGAGCACTGGTTGCTCTTCCAGAAGACCCAGGTTTGGTTCCCAGCACCCACATGGCAGTTAACAACAGTCTATAACTCTAGTTCCAGTGGATCTGATGCCTTCTTCTGGCCTCCACTGACATTGCATGATGCAGGTACACTTAACATACATGCAGGCAAATACTCATCACACAAAAAATTTTTAAAGAAATTTTAGAGAGCTACTTAGACCTGTCAGTATTTTATGTCAACAGTAATAATAACTCGATTAGTGGAATAACTTCAAGAAAAACCATCAAGTGAGCTAATTATAAAACAGGCTATCCTTTTTCAAAATCTCCACAATTCTGTACTAAAAACTAAGAGTGGTTTTGTTTCTATTTTATTATTATTATTGTGTGTGCATGTGTGTGTATGCATATGTGTGTTCATGTGTATGAGTGCAGGTGCACATGTGCTACAGTGCATGTATGGAGGTTAGAAGACAACCTCAGGTGTCAAGCCTCACCTTCCACCGTTTGAGATAGGGCCTCTTTGTTGTTTACAGATTGCATACAACAGACTAGCTGGCTCTTGAGCCACCTGCGATTTTCCTGCCTCCATTTTCCATCTTGTCGTAAAAGCACTAGGATTACAGATAGGCTTTATGTGAGTTCTGGATAGAACTCAGGTCCTCATGTCAGCACAGCAAGCAATTTATCTACTGAGCCATCTCTCCAGTCAAGGGCAACTTCTTATGTAAGTAAGAACTGAAGATAAATTTAAAATACAAATAATGTACCCCACAAGTTGAATTTCCAGTGGTTTACCACTTCTGCTGAGGAGACAGTAACCCTCAGTAAGCTTTGGGAAATGCCATTGTCCTAATCTGTGCTTGGTCAACTCAGTCACTTAATTTATTCTGAACACACCAGGAGGAATATACTTTGTATTCAGAAAGGAAAGACAGAACCTGCAGCTACTCATGACAATATAGAGGATGGAAAAAGAGACATGTATTGGATGGTCAGCTGACTGCATGAAGCTCTCAGTGTGTACAGTGGGCTCTAAGTGACTGCAAACATGCACACAGAAGTAGCCTCCAGCGGCCTCGTTCTGTAATATGAAACAGTCAGTGACATGGAGCCATTTCCTCTACCCAACTTATAATTCCAACAATGACTTACACCATCCCAGTGATCACAATATGCATTATGTGGTTTGCCCTGTTTCCACTAACTTTAGGGCACAGAACACTGAAACTGCAAGTCCTGACTGTGTTTATTACATACTTGAGTTTAGAAGCATTGTGTCAGATACACTATTCTGTAGTTATTTGGAACATACTGAAGTAACTACTTAGTAAGACTTGCTAAATGAGTATTAAAATGGTGGTAAGAATGAGTCTTCCATGCAGTGGAGATTTGGAAATGAAATTATGTTCCCTTGTGCATGTGAATCCAACTTGGCAGCTTCTAGAAAGGTTGTGCTTGTTCCCTTTAGGCCAATGGCACGACAGTTTTCAGACATTAGTAAATAAAAGATTATCAGTAAAAGGCTAGAATTGAGTCGTAGATATTAAGGGAAAAAAATGAAAATAACAAAATCCTTATCTTCTGAGTCTTGGTTTCTGGAACCCCAACACCCCTTAAAGCTCAAGGAAATTCAGACTGAAGGTATCTATCACTTCTGCACCAAGCCTGGGTCCAGCTAAGCCAGGGCAGGACATGCAATTCTCCCTGGGTTGGGGTTGGGCTCTAGGGACTGCTTGCTTAACATCAGCAAGGCCAGGGTTCAAGTCCCCAAAACTCCCTCCCACTTACACAAATAAATACTAATGGTCAATAATGGAGAAACAGGGGCCAAGGGAAGCAGGCAGGAACTAAGATGTCAGTGTCTCCACAGTGCCCGCATGCCCTTTACATTGTACTGACAATCAAGATTCCTTGCTTTAGTAGTAATCCTTTATCCTTTTTTTTTTGTTTTAAAAAATAACTTTATAAATAGTATTAGTAATAGGTTATACCTATACAGGCTTAATGTTTGTCTGTCCCTAGCCCCCAATCACATATTCCCCAATGTAAGGACATTTGGATATAGAAACTTTAGGAGGTAAGGAAGATTAAATGAGGCCATAAAAGTGGGGGCCAGATCCAATGGGATTAGTGTGTAAAAAGAGACATCTGAGAGCTTCTACCTGTATCTCCCTATACCTTCAGTTAAGCATAGAGCCTTGGGAAAGCCTGCATAAGCATAGTTAGAGAGTGGTTGCGTACAAACCAATCAGAAAGCCCTCGCCAGAACCAGCCTGCCTGAAGCCAACTGATCTTAGGTCTCCTAGCCCCCTGCGCCGTAAGGAATAAACCTCTGCTGTCTAAGACACCCAAGCTATGGTATACTGTTATGGCAGCCCAAGCAGGCTAATATGCTACCTGCAAAATAAGAATCTATGAGTTCATGTTTGATTGATTGAGTTTTTGAGACAGTGTCTCCCTGTAGCTCAGGCTGGCCTAGAACTTACTATGTAGACCAGGCTGCCCTCCATCTCACAGAGATCTGCCTGCCTCTGTGTGGCGTGTGCCACCAGGGCTGGCCCTCATGTTTATTTTCGTTAAATTTAGGTAAGTAAACAAAAGGGAAAGGAAATGTCCTCCTTACAATGGAATTCCAACTAATTAACATAAAAATGGTAAAAATATGAAAAAAGCAGTAATCTGCGAATACTACAGTAGTAGCTTTTTCAGGTTAAGAATCAGCAATGGATGCTAAAATGGATGCAAATGTCTGACAAAGAAGGCTAGTCATAGCATCTCCAAGAATCTCCCCTCAAGATTAAGAGCAAAGGAAAAAGTGATTTCACAATGGAGAAAGCTGATGTCACCCTAACAGGTACTGCTGGTTACCTGAGATGGGTGAAGAGCATATGGGGGTTCTTTGTATTCTTTTCTGCAACATGTTCATATGTTTGGAATTACTTGAAAATGTAAGGTAACAAAGGTAACAAAGATTCAAATGGTATTTAATTTTTTTAAATTTATTTTTTGCCTGCTTGTATGTAAGTGCATCCATGTTGTGCAATGCCCACAGAGACCAGAGGAGGGCTTCAGCTCCCCTGGAACAGTAGTTAAGGACCACTGTTAGCTGCCATTGGATGCTGGGAATCAAACCCATGTCCTCTACAAGAGCAGCCAGTGCTCTTAACGGCTGAGCCATCTCTCCAGCCCCTCAAATGGTTCATTTAGTTTAATGAACACATGATTGACCCTCTCTCTAATAAATAGCACCATGCTTAAGAGATGACAAGTTGGTCTTAGCTGTTTTCATGCTGAAGAATGCCATCGAACTGGAATATTTCATGTCCCACTGGGTAAGCAATATCATCTGTTGTAGTCCACAAGCAGGAAACCCAGAACTCATGTGTAGGAGACACATCTTCCTAGTATCTAGTTTAATACTGAATGAAGAAAAAAACTTTTATAGTTTGTTTTCAATAAAAATTATGAGGGAAAAAGTAAGGGGGAACATCGTTGGGCAGGTATTGTTCTTCTGTAATCCTATCACCTGAGAGCCTGAGGCAGAAGGACTGTGAGTCTAAGGCCAGCCTGAACAGCACAGAAAGTTCACAGTGTACCAGAGCAACAGAGTGAGATATTCTCTCAAAAGCAAATAAAAAGCAAGAGGGTGGGAGTAGGGGGGAAATACCGGAATAGAAAACCGGTATTCTTTGGTTTTCTATTCCTACAGCAACTTTTCATCCTCAGCATGCATGTTTCCTGAAAACTGAAGACAGCACTACACTGCCAAGGCCAGGACTTATTTAGGACTCCCAATACCCCAGGTATCTGCTAACTGATTCACAGCCTCTCCTGTGCAGTCACCTTAACAACCCTACAAAATGGGCTCAACCACTACACACCCCACCCCTTCACAAGCAGGAAAGCCAAGGCTAGCACTGGGAAAACCAAGGCTGTGGGTCAATGCTTCTGCATGCTGCAGCCCAATCCATCACTGTGCCTCCGGAACCCGGGCTCTTGGCCATGGCTCTCAGGGACCTCTTGTTCATAAGCACATAAATAAATGAAAAAGACATCCATTTTATAAAGAAATAAAACCTGCTAGGCTACTTAAAGAGGGCAGAAGAAAGCTGCTTAGGGGTAGAGGGCAACTAGATAAAACACAAAGTCTCCATGAAAACGCTCACTTCCTTTTATTAGGGCTATACAATTCTCTGCCTTTTATACTTTACCTACTCATGAAAAAATTCCAGCTTTGCCCCAGTTGCTAAGAAACAGCAGGGAAACCATGTTCCAGTCACAGCTCAGGACAGGATGAGATTTGGGGGGTCCCTAAGGGAGGGGAGCAAAGGGGGCAGTGTTTGCCCTACAGCAGGGAGAAGGTGCTGGTGAGCAGAGGCAAAGGGACAGGAAGCAAAGCAGGTAAGACACATGATGGAGGCTGGGGATGGAACCCAGGGCCCTGCACACGCTAGGCAAGTCTGCTGCCACTGAGCTACAAGCCCTAGCTCTTGATCTGTTAAGATAGGTTCTCACTATGCAGCCCTGGCAGGCCCTGAACTCAAGAGCCCCTTGCCTCTACCCCGAGTGCTAGGATGACAGGAGTTCACCACTATGTTCCACTTTAGACTGCAATTTTTTAATTTTTCTTTCTTTTTTGAGCAAGGGCCTCACACTACAGCCCAGGCTGGCTTGAAGCTCACTAAGTAGCTCATGTTGGCTTTTAATGTGTCGCAATTCTCCTGCCTCGACCTCCACAGTGCTGGGATTACAGGCAGGAGCCACCATGCCACTTCAGACTGCCATTCTTTACTGCCACACTCAAAAGCTCTTCACAATGTGTCTTAGAAACATGTCCTAAACTGGGCACTAAAAAAAGGGACAGCCCCAGCACTCAGGAGCAGAGGGAGGTGGATCTCTGTGAGATCACAGCCAGCCTGGTCTACATAGTGAATTCCGGGTCAGCTGGGGTGATAGGGAGTCCCTGTCTCAAAAAGACAAAATAACAGGGAGGGAGGGAGGGAGGGAGGGAGGGAAAGAAACAAACACTGAATGCAGTTTTCTCAAATCTTCACCAAGGTATGGTAGCATCTGGGCACATGTGAGGGACCAAGCAAGGCGAGTGCAGATCTGCACATGGAGCAGTCAGGGCCTCTCAGGTGTAACCTCAGGACCATGGGTCTCTAGCCTATGTGCCTGCGGTTGCTGTGTATACACATCACATCTACAACAGAGCCTGCACACAGCAGCATGCCTACTGTCAACTGCCATCATTGCTCTGTGTAGACACTAACTTTATCTTTGCTGACTTTTATTGAAAACAAAATGTTGTTAGACCAAATCCAAGTCATAATTATTTGACTTGGAGCCATGAGTTTGTGACTAACCGGAGAGGAGCAGCTGGTTGTCCACAGGACAGCCATGGACAACTGAAATCAATACAGCTCACTTGTGAAATGCTTGTTCAGAAAAGACAGGCTGCACCAGAGGGCTCAGCAGAGGCGTGACCACAGGGGGCACTTCTAGGATGACTTTGACTATCTCCATAGCATTAGCAAACCTAAAGGACCATGTGTCTTACCTATTACTCTAGGAAACTGTAAAGTGTGTCTGGAATGTCCTCTGTCTTCCCTACCACACTGCTTGCTTGCTTTCTAACTTTGTTTCCTCAGTGGCTGAAGATTTGGGGGAACACTGAGATACCTGCTAACAATGCTGCTAATTTTAGAACTCTGTATCCTTTTTGGTTTAGCTCTTTGCAAAATACTCTGCTGTGTCTTGAATATGTTACCATTACCATGATTGGCATTTATTTATTATAATGAAACAGCATCACTTAAAGATTATTTGTAATTATAGGTATATGCATGTGGTATGTACGAGTGCAGGTGCCCATGGAGTCCAGAAGAGGGTGTCGGATCCACTGGAGTGGGAGTTATAGACAGTTGTGAGCCACCTGATGTGGGTGCTAGGAACCAAACTTGGGGCCTCTCCAAGAGCAATGCATGCTCTTATCTGCTAAACCCCTGAAATAGCATCTTTTAAATCTAAATTTTTGTATATGAGTGTACTACCTGCATCTATATAAGTACGCCCGTGTAGTGCAGTGCCCATGGACCTCAGAAGACAGTGTCAGATCCCCTGGAACTGGAGTTACAGATGATTGTTAGCCACCAGGTAGGTGCTGGGACTCGAACCTGGGTCCTCTGCAAGAACAGCCAGTGCTCTTAACTATGGAACCATCTCTACAGCCCCTTTAATTGGGATTTTAAAGATATATCTATGTATGCCTATCTTTATAGAGCTATGTTGTAAGAGGAAACAAAGATGGAGTGAGGACGTCTTAACTGAGTGACTAACACAGTCAGATGATGACAGGAAGGGTTTAGCAGCTTTAGACTAAGGAAGGAACTAATTCATAGAGAACGGCAGGTTTTTCTGACAGTGAAGCTGTTCTTTGTGACCTATGATGGCGGGTACATGTCTGCTTGCACTAGTCAAATCCTCAGGGTGCATAGCACAAGTCTAATGTAGACTATCACTCTGGCTCATGGTGAGGTGGGTGTAGGTTCATCACTGTATCCAACCTCTCTCTCTAGTACAGGGTGAGCTGTTGAAGGTGAGGGAGGCCTTGTGTCCAGAAGAGTATGGGGGAACTTTCTGCACATTTCAATTTTTTGGTAAACCTAAAAATTCCTTAAAGATTAAAAAGTCTACTAAAACTAAAGTGTTGATGGCATGAAGTGTTAGACTGGAAAGGGACAAGGCAGTTATTTATGAAGTTTGTCTCAGCAGGGGATTCTGGAAACAACACTAAGGAGGGAAAAGAACTTGGGTTTGGATGAGAGAACACATCACTGAACATAGGAAATGCCAGTGAATGGCTTCAAGGACCAAACTAATGAGCTGTAGGTGTCTGGCTGAGCCACGGGCATAAGGAGCTGGGAGGGTGGGAGATGGGGGTTTAGAAGCAGTTACATGCCAAGGGAATCCCAGAGTTGGCTCAGTGTGTGTGAAACCATGGGGTGGAAGGATAAAGGACGAAGACTGGATGCCAGGGGTTACTGAGCTGGCCTGCGTACCAGCTGGCACAAGGTGGGGCAGGAAAAGGGCAGGGGAAAGAAAAGCAAGGACCCAGAATGCTTAAAGTTTCAACTCTGGCCACTAACAGGGAAGTTTTGGCAAAATAGGAGAGAGGTGAATATGGGGCCAGTACAAGACCATTATTTTGGAGTGAGAGCAAACACGTGCTGAGATGTCTAATGTGCAGTTATGAATGTGCTTCTGAGGCTAGAAATACTTGAAAGTAATCAGCAAACTGATCTTAATTAAGCTTTGGGAAGAGCCATATAGAGGAACTGATGACATGGATGAAAGTGACCATGCGTGGCTGGAAAAGGGCACCACAAGGAAGACAGAAGAGGATTCTCTGAGAAAGAATGAGGAGGGAATGGGGGTATCTCTAGGTCATGCTCTGGAAAGCATGGACCCCCCTCCTACCACCAGCCCTTTATTCGGTGTCCTCTTTCATTTCAGGGACATGGATACTGTTAGGCAAAAGCCACAGTGTTACTTCCTGGGACTGTTCAAGTCAGGGCAGGCCATATACACTGTTCTTTAAGTCTGAAGGACAGACTTCCAGAATACAAGTTAAAACTTTAAATGTGGCCAACTGCATAGTTGCCAAGGAATGACAGCACCCTCCAACACTGACTCTACTCTTTGCTATGAAGCTGGCTCCGGCCAGCAGCACGGCAGCAGGTAAGGCATAGACACAAGTGTGATAAACACCAGAGCCCTATGTGGACTTGCCCTTCTGCAATGCTGCTTTTGTGACAGTCCCAGCCACATCCAGGAGTTCGCAAGTGGCCACAGCCAGGTAAATGAGACCCTAACCAGAGCCAGAGCCAGAGCCAGACTTCAGAACTGTCAGCCAGCAGCGGGGTAGTTTGAAGCCACTAAAAGTCTGGAGTGATTCACTGTGTAACAATGGCTACAGGGCATTTTAAAGATGGGAACAAAGAATGTATCTATAGAAAGGCAAAGAAGAGAAGTTTTAGGTTTGAGAGGAACAGTTATATATAAAACACCACAGAGAAGGGCTGGAGAGATGGTTACGAGCACTGGCTGCTGTTGCAGAGGAGCTGGTTTCAGTTCCCTGCACCATATGGCAGCTAACAACCTCCTATAACTCCAGTTCCAGCGGAACAAGATGCCCTCTTCTGACTTCCATGGGCACTGCACGACACGGGTGCACTCACATACATGCAGGCAATATAGTTGTACACATAAAATAATAAAAAATTTATTAAAAAAAAAAAACCAAACACAGAGAAGATTGAAGATAATCCCATGTTTTGAAACCTGGGTCAATCCTCCTGGTCTGAAAAACTTGCTACTGGGACTTTTAAAATTGCTATATCCTTGGATCTTTTGGTCCAGATCAGAATCCACTCGCCCAGTGTGCTCAGGGACTATGAAAACGTTTTCTGATCCATGGGAAGAATCTAAATGGAAAATTTGAAAACTGTTGTGTCCTAGATCTGTAAATGGAAACCATCGCTTCAAAGTCTGCCTTTTGGAGATGCTGCATTTTGCAATTGCTCCCGTCCCTTCTTTTCCTAGCAGTCCCCTGGGAGCTGGACCACAGTGGCCCCAGCAGTAAAGATCCCCAAGGGCTCCAGGAGGCTGAGTTTTAGATAATAATTTGCACTTTGAAGCAGGTTTCATCTTGGTTGACTGTACTTGCTTAGAATGAATGACTATAATTAAAATGGCAAGCGCTTGGCTTTGATTAAAAAACATCCTATATAATGTAAAATTGGAGTTAGGGACATTAAAAGCACATCGTACTAAATGAACTCTGCTTACCTCTTCCGTGCTGCCCCTCAGCTTGGCTCTTCTTTATGACTCTTTAGTAAATTTCTCTATATGTATGGCCATAGTCTTTGGTTAATTGGACCTAAACTTACAGACTCTCTCAGTAACTCTTCAGAATCAGTCTTCTTGCCTTCCTGTCTTCGATTATTTTTAAAGTATATCTTAAAGAATTCCTATTTAAGTATGAAAACAGAGGGCAGGAGGAATCTAATGGAGCTCACCCCCTTGCCCTCCCTGTCCCCCAACTTTCTCTTGATCCTATCTAGCACTTTTCAAAATAAACATGTAAATAGAAATTTTCTACTACAGTTCTGCTAGTAAGCAGGGGTAAGTTTTTAAAAGGGAGGGGGGAATCTCTCTCCTTTGTTGTGCTATGTGTAGTTGGAATTTTCTAACACACTTGTTTTACAAGAAGTTGTGCTCAATTTTGATATTCACCGAAGACCTTAAACTCATGGTGTTTTGGAATATTTGTCATAGTTTTTCTGAAAGCATAAATGCTAGTTAGGTACATACTAAATGTATCATACCCATGTTAGAATCTCGGTAGTCATTAGCCATATTTAAATCCTCAAATGTCTTCAGCACTTGTTCAAAAACTTTTAGAACGGATTATCTATGTTACATCATCCTGAAGGGCAGGTGGTTAGCCAGGACTCCAGTGTTTGGCTGGAGGGTGTATCCGAGATGCCTCGGCCAGAAGCACCTGGACATACCTTCAAATTAGTTTGGTTATATTGAAAGGAAAAACAATTACTCGTGGTCAGACCTGTGGTTAGGAGATAGGAGGAAAAAGAGAATTCTCAACACTGAGAATCCACCAAATAAAGATTCGAGACAGACAGCAGAAAGCAAACCAGTTAGGGGGATGGATCACATAAGGCCTAGAAAATCAAGAAAGAAGAGCAGAAACAGGATAGTGACTGCTGTCCTCCGCCACACAGAGCCAACGAGGAAGGGCAGAGGCACTGCTGAGCTTGACAGAGGCAACTACTTACTGTACACCGAAAGACAGCGAAGGAAGCTTGAAAATGTTTTAATTCCTTTAGAGATATAAAAAACGTATTTTTCTTAATTTCTCCATTCAAGAATTGAGTATGTATATTTGCAACCTTTTTTCTTTAAGATCCAAAATGACTTAGAAATGAAGAGGAAGAAATTGGAAAATGCATGAACACAAACTAGTACGAGTGCAGGGGGCACAATTCCCAGAATATCCACTTCTAACAGTTCCCTAAAATTACAGCACAACTTTTCAAGGCAGGAGATGTGTCCACTGTCTCAATGCACCTTCCCAAATAAGGAGACATTAGTCAGTGGAAACAAAATTACAGTTACACAGAAGGAATAAATTTTTGCATTTCACAGCAAGGTTATATACTAGGATAAATAATGTATTTCAAACTAGCTGAAAGAGGATGTCCTCACTGCATTGAAATGACTAATATCTGAAGTGATGGACGTGCTGATTACCGAGTTGATCATTCCATAATGTATCAAAATAGCACACTGTATCACATCAATATAAAATGACTATTTGTAAATTACAAACAAAAAGAAATCCTTAGAAACCCTATGGGCTATTTCCTATAGCTAATAAAAAGAGCCACAGTTTACAACTGAATGTCTTTTTAGTGATCTCCACTTCCCTTCCATAAGTACACATAGCTTTTTATGAGCATCAACAAAACTAAGAAGCTGTCTTTAATTCATAAACGCAGGAGCAATTAAGATCCTGCAGGTCTTCATCAGCATGAATTCACAGTCCCGGCTTCAGAGCACGCAAAGGAAATCATTTTACTGAACTTCATCCAATATCCAGTCTATTTCAATTTCCAAACAATTAAAACTGGAAGTTGCACTAAGAAAAATCAAATTTCAATCAAATGGGTGTACTGTCTTTAGTCTTTCCTTTTTTAGGAGAATGCGAAAGGAAAATCAGGATATCCCAACAAAGGATTAAGAGAGCTTTGATTAGAATTTAAAGCCGTAAGTTAAGCAGGTGTTTTAAATTATCACTTTGATTAACACAGGATCTTTTACAAGAAGCTCACTGGATTTTTCAAATTAATTCTAGAATAATGAAGAAAAACGTTTGTCTGACTTAATAAGGACTCATAAATCATGGAAGGATGATGACAGTATTGCATCCTGGGAAATTCTCTCCTTCTATATCTCCCTTGGTAGCACTGGGTACTTTAGTACCCACAAACCTTAGTGAAAACCAAGTGATCTCTCTATTGGCAGAAGAGTGCTTCCCAGTGGTGGGGTGGGGTGGGGCTAAGTGGGAAGCAGGAGCCCTTCTGCAGAGGGCTGGGCTTGTTTACTGATACCAGGACTTGTTCATGAGAATGAGGCATCCAACTAAGGAGCAGCAGAACTGGCGGATGGAGCAGCAGCTGGGGCAGGGAAGCAGGCTGGCCAAGACCCACTGTCCCACAAAGGACCCAAGAGAGGATTATGCTGATGTTGTGTAGTAAGGCAGCGCGTCCAGTGACCCGTGCAGAGCCCCGGGGACTAGCTGCCCTCTTCATGGAGTTCTGCTGAGGGAGACAATGATGGGCACATCCTGATATTCAGCTTTCTCACTAGATCCAATTTATTTACCTTCTCCTCGGCCTGGGAAAATAGATTCTAGACTCCATGATTGACACTAAGTTGCTTAAACACGCCTCGGTTTTGTATTCCCTAATGCAAAGGGGAAATGAAGTGCAGTTGCAATTGAAAGGGAAGAGCTTTAATATTCTTTATAAACACACAGCAAGGACGTGGAGACTAGCAGTGATGTAGGGGAAAATGACTAAGCCAAAAAAGTAATCAGCAGCACTAAGAAGCAAAAGAAAGATCTGGATAAAATGCAAAATTGTATTCATCTTCTATTTGGGGAGGGGGAGTCTGCAAATATATGCTCAAGCCCTTATCACCTAAACAAAGCAGAGCATGCTTTGCAGCGGTGTTTTTCAATTCATCACCGTACCGTTAAATGCTATTATATAGTTAAATACTATTATATTTTATAACATGTGGTGCTGTGGACAGACACGCCTGGGAGGGAGACCACCTCATCTAACCCCTTGCATTACAAATGAAGAGACTGGGCCCAAGATCACCCATGGAAAAGCTGGGTGAGACTCCAGGGAACCCCCAAATAGAGGGCTCTGCCTTTACCCGCAGCCTGTGCGAAGGGTCTTGAGCTGACAGAGGCCACTGCCACAATAAAGAGTTGTGTCAGAAAACAGGTCCTCAGTAGCCCACACTGAAGTGTTGACTTACCACATGGAATGTGTATTCTCTTTAAGAGACTCCATGGTTACTTATTTAATGTATAATGATGTATTTAATGTTGACCGTTCTTCAATGCTCAGCCCACACCTGTATCCTACCTTTCTCAATCCCCAAATCTACCTGCTTCTCTCTGGAGTAATAATAAGCGAGACTCTGTTCCTGGCCATCACAGAGCTCCTCATTCCTTAGCCATCAATTAAACAGTTCATGGCTGCCCAAGACCCAAGCAGGTGCGACGAGTCTTTGTTCCCAGTTTCTATACTGGGAACCTTCCCAGCAGCCTGACCCCACCACCCTATGCTGAGAAACAAGAACAGAGGTGCACAGTGTCCAGTCAGGCTAGCAGGACACAGGAGGTAGAGGAAGAGAGGGAAACAGAGAGATCCTGGCCAGCTCTGCATTTACCACCCAGCTATGCTACAGCTCCAGTCTCGTGCCTCATTCTGGGCCCCAGGAACTAGCCTCAGATCCTGGAGATAATCTCTCCTTTCTGCTTCAGTGAACTTGGGTTTTTAACAAAACCCGAAGTTTCATTGCTTTCTGTTTTGAGGATATTTGGCATCTAGTGCATGGTATGTGTACAAATAAAAGATACTAATAAAACAAAATGAGGAAAGAGCTAGCCAAAATCAGCCTTATCACTCAAAATATAACCAAATATATTTTTGCTGGTTTTATTAAAATAACAATATGAAGTAATTTGACCATGTTTAACTTAAGAAATTTAAATATATAGTATTATATTCTCAAATTAGGAGAAATTATAATTTACAGCAGTGTTCGTAGATCTGCTTCTCTATGAGTTAAGAAAATAGCACATGCAGTGGGCAAGGTGGAGGGTGCCCATCATCCGAGAAGGCAGGGGCAGGATGATGACGAGTTCAAGGCCAGCCTGGGCTACAAAGAGACCATGCCTCAAAAATAGAAATAAATAGAAGATAGTAATTCACATGTAAATATCTAGAACTTGAGTAGACCAATGGAGATTCTGCAGCCTAGCTTACAGAAGGGAATTGGTCTTGTTCACTAAAACTCCAACTAACCTTCACATTTCCTAGATAGTCTGTGGTATTTTATTATCACTACTAAGAAATTTTTTTTCATGAGACTTCAATATCTCCTTTTGCATCAAATCTGTCTCCTCTTTCCCATCAACTCTGGAGATGACACCTTCCTGACTACTAGTCTTGAGGCCATCTGCCTCTTTTATTAAGCTATTTTCTGACTGCTCCCACTGTAAGGAGGATTAATGCAAATGCTTTCTTTTGCCAGAGGAGATGGACACCTGGAGGATGCAGACAGATCAAGAACTGGGAGCCCCGAGCTGGAGTTTCCCACCTCTAGTCTCAAGTCATCATTTCCCAACATCTTGTCATCCTTCTCCCAGTTATAAACAGCTAGCCCAGTGGGTTGGAAAGCTATGACCTTTAGGCAAATCTGGGTGCCTGCTGCTTGCGTCAATAAAGTTTAATTGGAACAGTCATAACCACTTGCTTCCATATTACTTTTGGCTATACTCGAGCAACTGACAAAGGCTGTATGGTAGTGATGCCTGAAATATTTACTGTCTTGGCAGAAAAAGTTTATTCATGAATCTGTCTCGGGAAGAGGATTAATCCTATCAGAACATCCACACTTGGTTAGTTTAGGTAAAAATCCCAGCAACTAATGCCATCTAGTGACTTCAAAGATCTCCTAAGCTAGAGCTGGGTATAATAGTATTCTCCTCTGATCCTAGCACTGGGGATGGGGGGTGGGGGTGGGGACAAGAAGACCACAGCAAGTTTGAAGCCAGCTTGTGTAAGGAGTTGTAGCATTCTAGACAGGCAGGATTACAGAGTGAGAGCCTGCCTTGGGAGGGAGGGAGAGAGGGTGGGACCTAGACTAGTGCTAGATATGCAGGCAAGTCATCAATATTTGATAAATTAACAAGTTCAATAAACTGATTGATCTAGTAACCATTATACATAGATAGATGATAGATAGACAGACTATTATATTTATTTTTATGTGTATGAGTATTTTGTCTGCATGTAAGTACACTATGGGCATGCAATGCCTGTAGTAGTCAGAAGAAGGTGGATTCCCTGAAACTGCAGTCACAGCTGTTAGTTGCCATATGGGTGCTGGGAACCAAACCTGGGTCCATTGCAAAAGCAGCCAGTGCTTTAACTGCTGAGCTATCTCTGCGGTTTAAGAGGCAGCTCTCCCTAAGATGAAGGAATTATTTTCCATAGAAGGAAAATAATTGCTTCTGCTAATTTCCAGATATGCTTAGAAATTCTAAATCTATAAGACAGTGGACAGACAACCTTGTGTACCGGGGCTTAGAAACTATAGTTTTGCAGGAATACAGACACATGGAAGAGAGTACCACAAACTTTGCTGCAGGTAGCAAGTGGAAAACGTCCTGAAACAATGGGCCCATCTGCTTCAGTATTAATAATGTAATCAACCCAGGCAAACCAGCACGCCCAGCGGTGCACAGAAACAGGCCTGGACTCAAACCAGCTCTGCTAGACCCTGGTAGGAGCAGTGGGCTTGGGGAAGCCTGGCACCGCAGTTCTGAGAGACCTACGCTGTGGCAGGTGATAGGTCTCAATTAAGACATCACATATCCCAAATGGGGCCAGAGAACTGAGAAAAGGGGAGATTGCGATCTTCATGAACTTCTGTCTCCATTCTTACCTCAGAGGACAATTTGGACACTTTGACCGAGTTCTTAACTCTTCCCTCATCTCAGAAAATAGCTCGCTGTGACCTAGCACCTCCTTTTGTGTCATGTCCAGTCACCTCATCTTCATTTCAAAGGTGGTGGATCTCAGTATTTTTTCTCACAAACAACCTTGAGCTCTGAGAGACAGGAAGTCATCGGGTTTGACTGGCACAACATCAGGACCACCCTTGCTTCTGCTGAGAGGCACTGTCTGGACTGTGACCTGTTTAGTGAGTAAACGCTGCAGAGTCTGTGCCACACTGGAAGAGGTGAGGGAGGGGCTCTTCCTTCCCCCTGTGGTTCAGTCAGGGTGTGGGGGCCAGAGGTGGTCCTCATTGGGTGGCCACTGTGGGCCACCTTGGTCCTCCCCCTGGGAGGGGAGTCTGTATAGCCCCACCTGCAGTGAGGGATAGTGAGGCCCACCCAGTTTCAACCACTAACTGAAGAGACAGGAAGGTGTCAGTCCTTGGTCAGGTGGGCTGAGATACTTGCCCCTTTCATCACTGCCCTTGATTCTGGGTAGATCAGGTAAAAGTGGACTCTTCTTACAGGAAAAAAATGAGCAGGGGGGAAATCGGGAGGCAAGCTGACGGGGGCATTTTTCCTTAGAAAAATCAACCAAATGTTTATATATACTGCAAAGATTGCCAACAAGGAGGGAAAGCAGCTGAGTAAGAAAAGCTTCATTGCTCTCTGGCAGGGTAGGAAATACAATGGCTTATAAGGATTATTATTATTATTAACTATTATTATTATTATTTCATGGAATGAGAAAGGGGAGGAGGAGAGGGGGAAGAGGGGAGGGGGAAGAGGAGAGAGGAGGGAGGAAAAGAAAGTGAGAAGGGGAGAGAGAGGGCAAGAGAGGAGAGAGGGGGAGGGGAGAGAGACTATGACTGCAAATGAGCCAGGTGAGATTTTTCAGTTGCACAACACTGGGCAGAAGAGTCAAATTCTGTCTTTCCGGATAATTCTATATCTAAATGGCAATGCGTGTTTCCTGCTCTGTCTTAAAGTAAACATGTTATTTGGTGAAGGGTTAGAAGGACAGGGGCAGAAGCGGGGACACAGATAAGATAAAAAAAGGCAAAGGAGGAGGCAGGAGTTAAGAGAACACTCTCCTGTCCTAAGCCCAGAGACCCACCTGATCCAGACACTGTGGGACACAGATGGCTCGTGTGACAGCTGGCCTAGAACACTTCTTCCTACAACCACCCATTTCACCATCATCTTGAGTATCAAGAGACATACCCCCACAGACCACAGGGGATGACAGGATAGTGGGATTTTCTGCCCACCAGGTTGAGGCAGGGAGCTCAAGATGAAGCCAGCAGTGAGTGACCCCTGAAAACATGCTACTGACAAAGACACATGAGGAGTTTTACCCAGCAATGCTGCCAGTGAATTTCAGGAGAATTCGGCATCAGGCCTGGATGCACAGAGAGCTAATCAAAACCAAGTATCGTGTGATTAAAAGAGCAGTATTCCAAGAAAAATATTTAGGAAATAAAACACACCAAGTAGAGTATCTCAGGCACATCTTTCCTCATGATGACCTACCCATATCCAAAGTCCTCCAGAATCCTGCCTTAAGTCTGCTCATCCTTTAAGGCTGTTTAGATTTCATTTCCTTCACCCTCAAAGCCTTCCTGAAAAATGGTAGCCCTGTCTGATCTTTCTGCCAGCCTCCCTCCACCAGTTACTAAGATGATTCTGTGGGTTTATCTGCAGTTTTTTTCCTTTTCTACAAAGCTTCTATCTTACAATACAGAAATATTGTAAGTTTTTTATATAATATAATAAGTTTTAATAACAATATGTTTTTTTGAAAAAATCCCAACAATGAATGATATTATACATAGGAAATATTCAGAGAACAACAAAAAACCCTAATAGTTAAAAAGTAGGAGAGGTGTTTAATTCCTCAACTCCCCAGGGTTGACAATTGTTAGTTGCTATTGTTAGTTGTTATTACCGTTCCAAGAACAGCCCTGCAAAGGGTCCTTTTCCTACAAGGTGGCTTGTGAATGCCTCTTATGCCAATTTTATATGTCTTTGAAAGCATTTAATCATATGTTCTAGACAGTGAACGTTTTGCCCATTCCCAAGTATTTTCACTCAGACTGAAAAATGGTCATGAATATCTGACTTTTTTCTTGTTATTTCACACATCTCTCTGATTGTCCGCGAGAAACCCTGACACACACGATCTTTACTTATGCAGTTTCTCTCCAGGAAGTGCAGAAAACAGAGCAACCACAATCAAACATAAAAAACTTCCCTTGCTCTTGTGGTCTCTAACAGGCAGTCTCTTTACGTGCTTCCAGGCAACAAATATAATTGAATGTAGCTATTTAAAACACACTCGAAGCCTAATGAGAGAGAAGTGGCCTTGCCAGACCACAATGTCTTTGAGAGATCAGTTTAGCCAATAAAGGCTGGAGACTACACATATTCTTCAAACGAAAAGAAAGCTATTCCACAAAGAGGTTATCTGGGATCATCTCACTGTAGCCCAAGATGTGCCACCTGCCCAGGGAAGTCAAGTACATTCTACATACCAGCCTCTCATCTTCAAGAACCAGTCCTCTGATTTCTCTCAAAGTATCATTTTTGTAAGTCAAAGAGCCCTAATAAAATGAACCCATGAGTTAAGTCATTGTAATATTTTCATTCAAAGTTCTAATTGGAGCTTAGCAGTCTGTTGCCCAGTTTATGAGAATAAAAATTTCTCTAAAACTTTTTGCTGTTGTACATTTGTTTAATGGCTTCTAGAAGGCCTTGCCAAATTCTAAAATGTTCCATCATGCATTTATTTACCAGTTATTAGGCAACTTATGAATAATTTAACATTTTCCGGTATTTCTCTATCAGATGGGTCTACAATGTCTGCAAGATTCTCTCTCCTGGGCTGAAGTTTCTTTATTGTTTCAAGCTTACTTTTTACTTTTGGTTTGTTCTGTTGAGACCTAGTCTCACTATACAGTTCAGGCAGGCCTCAAACTTTCGATCCTCCTACCTCAGCCTCCCCACTGATGGGACTCCAGATGTGCACCACCAATGCCTGACGTTCGTATTTTAAAGCTATTAACTTGACCACCACATGAATTATCTACCACACAAAAGGGCAGTGATTGGATTTACCGTTGAGTTGGTGGGAAAACATTCTGGCAAAAATACAGTTGTCATTTCTTTTCTATGGACATGCCACCCTGTAATGGACACAGAGGGTGACCAGACAGCAGTGTAAGGACACATGTGCCCTGTTCTCCAAGCCATTAGTGAAGTGATGGGGGGGGTGACCTACGCATATGAGGAATGAGGAGTTTTGAAAGCAGACAGGTTGCTAATGGTTAACCTAAACAACAGCAAGCTGGTTTGCTTCCAGGTATGAGCATGCTCCAGCAGCTTTGGAGCCCCATGGGAGGAGACCATGACCAAGCAGTCCAAAGTGAGTAAGGTAGTCCACTGCAGGAATCAGCCCTAGGGTAGTTTCATTCTTCAGTCAAGGACCACCAGCCTCACTCCTATGGTTCGATTTCCCCTACAACCATTTTAATCCCCTTCCCCTCCCCTCTAGTCCCAAAGGCCTCCTGTACCCTGTGCAGAACATTAGGAACAGCAAGTTTATCTGTACCGGCGTTACCTTTCCCTGTCGGTCCACAATCTCCTTGGAGGACAGAAAGGAAATTTCAGCCATCTATGGGGCTGGCTTGATAAACATTGTACTAAGCCAACACACGGTCAGACTGTGTCCCAAACTTTTCTAGGCTGTTCCTCCATTACAAATAGCCTTCCCGGAGTCCTAGTCCCTTAGAGACTTCTCAGAGACAGATGGCCTGACAATTCACCACAGGAATTTATACGTGGCTCTAAGCCTTTCTCACTGTCATATTACTCTTTTTCAGCCTCAGTTTCCTTAAGTATACAGTGTTTTGAAAAGGAGCGTCTGCCCTATAAAACTTGCCATGGATTATCAGAGCACACTATAACAGTGCTGTGTAAACAGGAAGACAGACGTGAGCTCAATTTTATGTTAACAGGTGGGTTTCTGGCCTTAGATACAGACCCTCAGATTATTTGGGTATCATTTGTATGTCAAGGCAGTACTAATATTTTTTTTTGCATGTGTTTGTGTGTGGTATGTGTATCTGTGTTTGAGTATGTGTAGGCACAAGTGTTTGTATGTGTGCAGATGTGTGTGTGCACCTATGGAGGCCTGAGGCTGAAGATGGGTCTTCCTCAGTTGTTCTTCACCTTCTACACAAAGGCAGGGTCTCTCACTGAACCTGCAGCATTCCTCAAGGCTAGCCTAGGGAGGCAGCTCGACCTGAAGTCTCCTCCGCCTTCCCAGTGGGGTGAGTATACATGTGAATGTTGGAGATCTAACTCCAGTCCCCAGGCTCTGCTCCTCCAGCAACTGTTTTACCCACAGAGCCACTTCCCCAGCCCCGAGGCAGTCAATGCTGGTCTTAAAACAGCAATCCCTGGCTAGCTGCAAATTAACTTTCTGGGTGTGGTTTGCTATCAGGATTGACATCTATGCTTTCTTGACATGGTTCATTTTCTAAAATTACAAATATTCCCTTCGAAGTAGCTAGTTTCCTCTTCTGGGAAAGCCTCTTACCTGAATGCTCTCTGCCTTTTGGTGCTATCCCTGCTCTGACTCAGGGTCTCATGCCCCTCTGGCTCCCTTTCCTCATCAAGGCTCTATAACATCTCATCTAAATGTGTGACTCCTGGGCTTGTACTCCGGCTCCAGACTATTCTGTGCAATGGCTTTGCTGATATCTGCACTGAAGGCTCAAAAGCATTCTCTCTCCCCAACTATTAATGCAGAAATAGTAATTTTTGTCTTGTTGAGAGTTTGCATACTCTAGATCCATCCCCCCTGCCACCAACCTCAATCCAGTCACCAGCATTCATCTGGACTTTGCAGTCTACCATAGCAGACTCTTATCAGCTGGTCTCTCTCTTTTGCTCTGTCTTTCCTCCAAGCTGTTCTCCAAATTGAACCTGCAGTGACAGTTTGCTGTTATTCATGAACTCGAAAAGACCACTTCCATTTGCTACTAGGAGAGATCTTTGCAATCATCTCAAAGCCATCTCTAGACTTGCACAATGGTTCTGTCTTCCCCAAACCTCAGACACGCCCTAGGAGTCATTTGCTCACCAACCTCACATCTGCTTCACCAGCCAGCCTCAAAAATCTTCATGCCTCTACTTAGACACTTCTTCCTCATGTCCTTGGCATCGTATCACTGTTGAATGGATGCCTGTGCTCCCTAAATAGCAGACATGGTGAGACCCAAGGCAGATGTGTTGCAGATGTGCCTTCCCTGTGGGCTTCCTGCTGGGCTCAGGCACTGAAGCTCAGAGGTACAATAACAGCATCATAATTCCTACCTCCAGTTCAGTCTCAACCTACAGCCACTTCCTTAGTATGCACTAAGAGTCTCTGAGTCACTAATACTCACCAACACAGTTAAGTCCTTACTATCAAAATCAGCTATGGGAGATTCTATTTTCTGTAACTAAACTCTGACTGATACAGCACTCAACACATATTGTACATGCAGTAATTAATATTCATGAATTTATAAACTACACGTGACAACTCTTCTTATCTATCCCTCTCAGTAACTGACTTCTAGGGCTGCACTGTGGTATTTTTGGTGGCTGACTCCCTCTGTGAGCAGCGTCTTCACTGTGGTGGATGCTGTGGCTGTAATAATCTAAGAAATAAGTGAGATTGGAAAGTTTAAGTATCTATGATAAAAAAATCATCAAGCATATTATTTCATGAGGGAACAGCTGTTTTTACAATAGTCGAATGTGTATTAAAACTGAACATGGAAAAAGTCTCTTGCTATCTGATAAATTCAATCTTATAACTCAGGTTACAGCTAGTGTGGGCAAGCCAGGGAAGTAGAAAATGTTATTTATTCAGTGAATACTATTCAAAAGAAAATCCCAATTGAAAAGGCTGCTCCTGGTTCCACTTAGATATTGCTTTAAAATGTTTTCCAGCAAAGGCCATCCCTAGGGGTATGAATCATGCTGTAAATTAAGCTCAGGGCCACTCCAAGGACAGGTCTGTTTGCCAGCAGAGATAAGGAAGAATGTATAGAAAAGAAGGAAAGCCTCCCCAGCCTCAGATATGGGGGGCGTGGGAGATAAGGAGGCAGAACTTTCCACCTCAAAGGGAAGCCATTTCCTTCCCATGCTCCCTGCCCTCTTCTGAGGGCGCTTCAGTCCCTGGGGTCACAGTGATGAAAACATTTGCTCTAAATCCTCTTTTCTTCTCTTCATAAGCTAGTTTTGCTGTGGAAAGTAAACCCTCAGCAACTACAGGCAGTCTGGTTACCTTAATCTTTCTCCTGCATTTGAGGCAGCAGATGCATACTGGCAATGCTCAGTGTGGGGAACAGACAGGAAGGGAAGACAGTCCTGCTCTTCAGTGAACCACAGCATGGTGGGTTAAAGAATTGCTGGGTTAATCCTGTCCCAAGAGTGTGTGTTGGGATTTTCACCTAGACTGCTTGCTATTACTTGGGTGGTTTTGGTTTTTGCTTTGAGATGAGGTCTTGTTACATTGCCAAGACTATTTTTGAATTTGTAGCTCAAGTGACCTTCCTTGTCTCAGACTCTGGGGTGCTGTTACCACAGATGTACCCCACAGCATCTGATCACCTGCATTCTCAAAGTTAGAGAAGCCTTAGGTAGCAGTCTGTGTTCTGAATGACTGGTGATCTGTAGATCAGAATTCACATCAGGAGGGAACAGCTGTGGTCACCAAGGTACTTGGGTATCTTTGTAAAGAGTGACTGGCTACATAGTACTCCTGCCTGCTCACACCCCAGATTTAATAACAAGCAGGAAAGAAAACCCCACAGTGAGAGGTTCTGGAATGGTAAATGATTTTACTGGGCACAGATGCCCAAAGCCATTAATAATTTCAATTTAATTGTGAAAAACAGACGTTTTAGTAAAAATTTTAAGAAAATTTAATTACATAATTATTTCCAGAAATGCTATGAAAACATTCCTGGAGGATAAATTATTTTATATCCTCTGGGTTGATCAGTCAGTCACTTAGCATGTCCTGAATTTCCACCCAAGGAGAAAATCAACCCTTAGGAAAATGGAAAACACAGCTTTCATTCTCCAAGAATTTATTGGGGAAGGAGAAAAGGATGTGCCAAAATAGAATCTGAGGGCAGACAGCTGATCCAACTCACAAGGCATAAAAAAATCAAAAACAAAAGAATATATTAACAATGGCATCTGTGAATGGTATGAATGTATGTGCACATGCATGTATGTGCATGATGGGTATGCATGCTGCCCACAGAGAACCTGCAGAAGCAGTTGCAGAAACCTGTGAGTGTCATGTGGGTTCTGGGAACCAAACTCAGGGCTTCTTGCAAGAGCAAGTGCTCTTAAGTGCTGAGCCATCTCTTCAGTCCCTGTGACAGGCATTCTTAACATGGGCTTCAGAATTTTAAAAGGCAGAAAGAGGGACGGTAATTGTGTGGATGGCTTTTGTTGTCAACCTGACATACCTGGGCAGAAGGAGCCTCATTTGGGGAATTTCCTCCATTGGGTGGACCTGGGGTCATGTCTGTGGGGCATTTTCTTGATTATTGAGTGATGTGGGAGGGGCCCAGCCCACTGTGAGCAGTGCCACCCCTGGCTAGGTGGTCCTGTGTTGTATAAGAAAGCAGGCTGAGCACCAACCTGAAGAGCAAAAATCACTAAGCAGTGTTTCTCCATGGTCTATGCTCCAGCTCCTGTCCCGCCCTGAGTTCCTACCTTTCGAGTGCGTCAACTAAGTAATGAACTGTGACCTGGGAAATGTAAGCCAAATAAATCCTTTCCTCCCCAAGTTGGTATTAGTCAGAGTGGTTTGTCACAGCAATCTAAAGAAACTAGAACAGTATCTAACTAGGCTGAATGGACAAGTCAGTTATTCCTGAAAAACAGAGTCATCAAAGACAGGCAAGTTTTAAAGCAATATCAGGGTGGTTGGTTGTACATGTAATTTCCAGCAAAGAATGTGCCCCTCTTCCTGGCCAAGTCTTCCTTCAGGGAAGAGGCAGTGAGGGCCAAAGAGTTCTAACTCTAGGGATGACCTGGGTTTTGGAATTTTAAGTAAGTTAAAAACCAAACAGGGTATCAATATGTAAGTCCATGCTGTCCTGGAACTTACTCGGTACCCCAAGCTGGCCTTGAGCTTGGAGTCCCTCTTCCTCAGTCTGTTGAGTACCAGGATTACAGGTATGAGCTAGCATATATCCAGGTCAGTCCTCCCACTTTTAATCAGGAATTAACACTGATTTGCTATATCACAAGGTATCAAGTGAAGGCTGGGAGAGATGGCTCAGAGGTTAAGAGCACTGGCTGCTCTAGCAGAGGAGCCAGGTTTGGTTCCCAGCACCCAAATGGTGGCTAACAACTGTCCGTAACTCCAGTACTAGGGGATCTAATGCCCTCTTCTTGCCTCCATAGGCATTGCATGCACATGGTTCATTTAAATACATGCAGGCAAAACACCCACACATATAAAAACTAAAATTACAAAGGAACAAAAAAACTGAGGTATCAAGTGAGATCTGAAAGAATGCTTGGCAAGGCGATGCCTGTGAAATTCCAAATGAAAGAAAGTCAACAAAGAAACCTGTGGCAAAGTGGGTCTGAGGCTTTACTAGAGGAAAATACAGGGACCAGAAAAGAGTGGAGAAAGGAGTCAGTGCCTCAGCCAAGAGGGGAAAGGCTGAGATGTGGGGTACAGGGTGGTGATACTGATAGGGAAAGTGAAGGAGGAAGGTGCCAGGTGGAAAGTAATGCGTGGGTCAATATGGAGAAGGCAGATTTCAGAGGACTCTTCACAATACTAATACTCCAGGAACTGCCCCTGCGTATCCGGCTGCCACAGTTTTCTGGCCTGGGGCCTCTGCGAAAGCTGGAGGCCTGTTGTTTGTGACAGGTCCCACGCCTTCTGGAGCTGTTACAGAAGCCCACTGTATGTCTAATGCACTCTCCCTTTTACAACCTTCCAGCTGTGTGGTCTTAGGTTTTGTTTTGAAATTGCAGGTAAAATATGAAGAACAGAGACAAGCGCATATCTTCTTTGATGTATTTCTTTCTAGGCTTATACAGCTAAGTAGTCTGTATATGACTGAGTTCATATTGTAAGCAATTCTGTAGCCTTGTTTCTCTCTCTGAAAAACTCTTGAAAACATTTTAATGAGTAGGTGCTCAGCAACCATTTACTGAAATGTAAGCATGACTAGGTGGAAAACACCCAGTGTGCATTTATACCACAACTCACTCACAGAATATTGTTGGACCACTCTCCAGCCTTTCAAATCAAGAATTCCATTTCCTGGCTCCTGGGCCGGCCTTAAGGGCAGAGTCCTTTACACAGTGTTGCACTGTTCCACTTCAAGGTCCCACTGGAGGATCCCAAGGGGCTGGCGTGGACATCATCAGTTCTGACACCAAGCATCTTCTCATTAGCATCTTAGGAGAGTCAAGCCCAAACTGCACCTATCTTTAATCACATGCATTTGCTCTATGAAGCTTTTCCTGCCCCAAGGACTCCAGTGCATCTGGCATATTTAAGGAAATAATATATAATTACTGCTTTGTTTTCTTCTCTTGGGCCCTGGCTGTTGGATCCAAGCTGGTCTGCTTAGCATCTACTCAGCTCCTTCTCATCTGATTCCCAATTCCCAGCCCAGTTCCAAAAGCGGAACTTAACCAGTATCCAGGAAATAGATTCTTCTGTTCCCTAAGAACATGGTAGCTGCCTCCAGAAAAGACAAAAAACCCTATCTGGACCAGTGGCTGTCAGGCCTAAGACTTTGCTTCACACTGTTAGGGGAAGACACAGCACCCTGCTGGCCCCAGTGATGGAAAGAGAAAGGCTGGGGCTGTTGAAAATATCTTGGTTTCTTAAGGGTACTGATAAAACAATCACAGAGCGCAAGCCTGAAGCAGGCAATGGTCAACGATGTGCATCTCTGGCTGGAACAGCACTTGGATTTTTAAGCACACAAACCAGCAAGTAATCTTTCTGATTAGAACAGTTTATTTTTTGCCACTTGCAAAAACTGATTTTGAAAGCTGACTCCCAAATGACTTGCCAATTGGATGTTAAACTCCCTTAGCCTGACTGAGCATCCCCTAGTTCCCAACAGTATAATGTGCATCACAGGTCCAGGTGCAGTTTTATTTTGTTCTACACCTGCCCCAACACGTGGTACTGTGACTGACAGGGCACAGAGCAACTATTCTTATGAGAACTCAGGCCTCCCATGGAA
Source organism: Nannospalax galili (assembly GCF_000622305.1). Classification (NCBI taxonomy): domain Eukaryota; kingdom Metazoa; phylum Chordata; class Mammalia; order Rodentia; family Spalacidae; genus Nannospalax; species Nannospalax galili. The sequence goes on from NW_008336953.1 coordinate 1,541,270, forward strand.
ACACAGCACCCCCACATGCATCAACTACAGCCCCACCAGCAAGGACAGCTCTGCTGTCAGTGGGGCACTTCCTGCCCTTTGGACAGGAAGCTTCACCTTCAGATGTGTACAGAGAATGCTGGGAACCATCCCAAAACACTTAGGGCAGTGAATGACTTTCAGGAACAAAGCCAAACATCTTCCATAGGCACTTCCGTTATTCACAAAACTTTTATTTGACTTTTCAAGGAACTTCATAAATGTTATTTATTTATTTATTTATTTATTTATTTTGCTTTTGTGTGTGACAATTCCTCCACAAGCAATTTCAGAGTTTTCTCTCTGTCCAAAAGACTTCCAAAAGGATGCTTTCAATCTCCTTGGCCCAAAGCAAAGACTAGATGAAGAGAAAAACAGGCTAAAATCAATTTTGATTACACACTGGCAAATATCAATGTGTTTTTCCTATTAAGAACTGTCTTCTTTTTCTCCTTTTTTTTCTTTTCCTGATACATGGTCTTACTATTATTAACACTACTAATAAAATGTGTATACTTGTGCTAAATTTTAAATTTAGGGTGTGTGTGTTTGTTTTGACAGCTATACAAACTAATACTATTGAAGAAAATCATTTTTCAGTTGGACTTGGAAAACAGGTCCCACCTATTCTGGGGGAGTACAACCTCTGCTTGTGTCGCTACTACAAAAATATGTGGCGCCAGACGCACAGACAGAAAAAGAAACATGTCATTTTTTTTTTTTTTTTGTCTAAGCAATCGGCTATGAATAAAATGTGCAAGTACTTTACTGACCCCACAGGAAGATGGTTTCCTAAAACTTCCTCTGTTGTCTTAGAATTACACATTTGAAGGTTTGCTCTACTCTCCGTGGCAGCACAATGCCATGCCCCAAGATGAATCATTCTAGACAAATTACTGCTAATTAGAAAATGTAAGTTACAGAAAATGACTAAAAATATTGAATGTGACATAAACTTGGAGGGGATAAAGACACTGGGCCAGCAAGTTTATTCCTGGAAATAATTCAAACACTTTGCAATATAATGCCATGTTAGAGAACATCTGGGCTGTGTGGGCTAATGGAGAAGCCACATGTGGCATACTGACGTTTTATGTACATAAAGGAATCTGAAAACTTATTTAAAAAAATAATAAACTGATATAAATAAACTCAGAAAAAAAACAAGAGTAGATTTAAACTACCAGAAGACCAACATACAAGGAGATAGTGGGGTTAAGGTAAGCAATTAGAAAAAAAAAATTCATATCCATTTGAAAAAAAAAAAAAGCCTCTTTAACCAAGTTTTCACCAAATCTCCATTTCATCAATCCACTGGCACCCCATGGTTGCTATGTAGCAACAGATCCCAAAGAAATGAGGGTGTCCCCCCTTTTTAACTAACTCTAAGCAGTTACCCTGAGCTCAGTCGTATCAAATGACTTGTTACATACATTATCCCAGGCTCTGCAGAACACTTTCACTAGGTATGGATTTTATCTCTATTCTTAAAAAGACAAAGTTTAATAACTCACCCGAGGTCATATTTAATCCTGTAGATATCGGACAATCTAGTCTTGAGCTTTCCATATGTACTCCATAAAGGCTCTATAATGTCTCTAAGTTTTCAGGCTGCCAGGGACAGCTCATACTAACAGGGGGATCTAAGAAATGTAGAAACAGGTCTCAGCACCCTCCCTCCAACATGGAAAGAGTAGCGTGGACAAGTCTGCCTGCTTTCAGATATAGTAGATGAACTCTATTCAAAAAATCTAATTTTCTCTAGTCTCCTGTGATTTCTTACCCTTTACCCCACAGGCTCATAATATATGTCCTTTGAGCCACAGGACAGTTCCAGCCTCAGGTCTCCTGTGATTTCTTACCCTTTACCCCACAGGCTCATAATATATGTCCTTTGAGCCACAGGACAGTTCCAGCCTCAGGTCTCCTGTGATTTCTTACCCTTTACCCCACAGGCTCATAATATATGTCCTTTGAACCACAGGACAGTTCCAGCCTCAGGTCTCCTGTGATTTCTTACCCTTTACCCCACAGGCTCATAATATATGCCCTTTGAGCCACAGGACAGTTCCAGCCTGAGAACCAGCTAGGCAAAAGGCTTTTATTTAGCAGCCATGAGGGACATCTTTCCCAGAGAGCTCCTTCTAGAGGTTCCAGTAGGGTTGGTTCTGAGTGAATTGTGGAGCTTTTCCCGCTAGGCCTTACCTTCACACTCACAGCAGAGCTCAGCTTAAGACAGTGTCCTTAAATCTCCTTTAATGAGTCTTTCCAGGACACCCCTGCCTTGCTAGACATTAGTTCCTGGGAGGCAGGAACACGTCTCCTGTATCCCTGTGACTTTGGTACCCCGTTGTCCCAGTGCCTGCATAATTAGTGTTCCAAAAATGTTTACTGAATCCTGAACCTTTTTGTTTGAAAGGGGGGTAGGAAACTGCATGCTCTGTGACTTACAAGATCCCATTAAACAAAGAACAGGCACAGGAATATATCATTCTGCTTAAGAGATGTGTTCCTGGAAGGCAATGAAATTTCTAAGTTGAGTCAACTCTGCTCTAACTCCCATTATTCTTACATGCTTTTCTTTCATAATCTCTATCCCTCCCGGCCTTTTTGTTTTGCTTTGTTTTGTTTTTTGAGATAGGGTCTCACTATGCAGCCCTGGCTGGTCTGGTACTCACTTTGTAGACCAGCCAGGCTCTGAATTCACAGAGATATACCTGCCTCTACCTGCTGGGATTAAAGGCGTGCTCTACCAGGCTCAGCTGGCATCTCCCTTTTGGTATCAATAAACTATACCTTTTAATTAGGGAAATTGTACAGGACATTTTAAAAGCCAAAACTGTGTGTGTAATATTAGCACGGTAGATGTCTGGACTTGCATATTCAACAGGTGGATCCTTCACTATATATTTGTTCAGATCCCTAGACAATTAAGTGAACCCTGGGGGTTGGAGAGATGGCTCAGTGGTTAAGAGTGTTTGCTGCTCTTTCAGAGGACCTGAGTTTAGTTCCAGCAATCCATGTGAGGCAGCTCAAAACCACCTGTTATTCTAGTTCCAGAGAATCCTATGCTGTCTTTGGCTTTTGTGAGGGCATCTCCCTCAGCCCCCCCACATAAATAATAGTAATAAATCTCTTTAAAAAGTGGACCCTGATGTGAACTCTGGACTTGGGATGGTAATGAGGTGTCAACATATGTTCACTGTAGTAAGTCTAACAAGTGAGGGAAACTGTTCACATGTGGGGACAGGTGGTACACAGAAACTCAATTCCAATTTCACCATGAACCTAAAGTGGATCTGAAAAACAAAGCTGGCTTTTAAAAAGGGCCAGGGGACATAAACTGCCCCAGTGAATCTACCTCATTGACAGCTGGGTGCTGTAGACCACAGAGTCTTCCTTATACTTACAAATCACACTGCAACAAAGCCATCATTATCGACACACACCTAAATCACAAGGAGTTCTGCTGTGACTGATATATTTATTGTCCAAAGTCATCTTGTTCTTAATTTAGGCCATGGATATTAAGTGACACCTTTCTGTCCAGATGCTTTTTCCATAGGAGAGCAAAGGCAGGAAATGTCACCTGTTCTGAAATCACCCATGGAACATGGTGGTGTCAATCAATGAGGCTTAAACAAGTTTGAGGAGAGATGGTGCATAGACCATGTAAATGTTTCCTACTGATGAAAAACAAAGGAGGGAGTAGGGACAGGTAGATTGTAGTGTGTGAGGGCCAGCAAAGGGAAGCAAGCACTCTAGAATGGTTAACCCTCCCTCTAGACGGCAGCCATAGCTGCACAGATGACCCTGTACTACCAGGCCCTCCTGGCCCTTTCCCTCTCCCAAGTGTTCTCATGAATGATGAGCTCACAAGATCCCACTGCCTCTCATGCTCTAGCACTGTCCTCACTTCACACACCTTTAAACTGTAAGCTCTCTGAGGACCAGGGACTTGTTTATTAGTGCTTTGTATACCCAACAAATGATGCTTGAATGAGTAAATATTCCTTTCTTTTTTCTGAGCAGAAAATTACAGATACTGGATGGGGAGCCATGTGTGGAGGAGCAAAGAAAAGGAGCCAAGAAAACTAGTCACAGTAAGAAACTCAAAAACAAATGCTAAAAAAACAAGGACAGGAAAGGTTATGGAAAGAATGCTGGGGAACTTAGGGACCAGACACCAAATGGTCCCATAATTTGTGAGAATTAAAATTCCTTATCTAGAAAACACACCTGGCAAGAGGGAATCTTAACTGAGGAACTGTCTTCCATCAGATTGGCCTGTAGGCATGTCTATGGGGCATCTGCTCAGCCCACTCTGGGAAGTACCATTCCTAGGCAGGTGAACCTGGGCTGAATAAATATAACTGGATGAGCCGGGTATGGTGGCACATGCCTTTAATCCCAGCACTCAGGAAGTGGAGACAGGTAGATTTCTGTGAGATGGTGGCTAGCGTGGTCTACATAACAAGTTCTAGGTCACTTGTGGCTATAAGGAGATGCTGTTTCAAAAAAACAGAAAAAAAAAATAAAGAAATGGAAGGGAGAGAGGGAGGCAGGGAGGAAGGGTGGAAGGAAGGAAGGAAGGAAGGAAGGAAGGAAGGAAGGAAGGAAGGAAGGAAGGAAACTGGATGTGAGCCTGGGGAGCAGCCAGTAAGCAGCCTTGCTTTATGATTTCTGCTTCAAGTTCCTGCCTTGAATTCCTGCCTTGGTGTCCCTTGAGGATGAACTAAAACCTGTAAGAGGAAATTAATCTTTTCTTCCCCAAGTTGGTTTTGGTCAATTTTTATCACAGCAACAGGAAGCTAACTGGAACAGCAGTTTCTTACAACTCCAACTCTGAAAAGCTGGGTGCAGGGGGTGACAAGAGGAAGACACGGAGCTGCCACAATTTACCTCACAGGAAGCGGAAGAGGCTGGCCGTGCTCACCAGCCTCGCTTGCTCCGTGCTCCACTCTGAGCCCACTGCATTTTCACGCCTACAAACCTGACAGATTAATGGAGGCATCAACACTCCTCTATTGGGCTACATTCTACTGGCAGCTGAACCTATCTGTTCACACTTTAAACCTTCTGCAAAACCCCTTTCTTAAAAATAATTCAAAGAACTGAGAGCCTTCCATAAGATCTGAAGACATTTTTCTCTGGTTTAGTTCAGCATTTCAGAGAGATTCTGCTGAATACTGGAGACAGTTTCTGAAACGTTGTGCTGTGAGCTTTCCAAAGGGCAACCTCAATTTGATATTTGTGTGCACGCCAACAGACTCAATTGAAAACATTTTGCACATAATTACGGGTTCTTGCCTTCTGTGTTCAGCTCTGCCCTTTAATACACAGGGTACACCATTGTTCAATTGGGAGAAAAATACACTTTTCAGCTAGCTTAAAATCTTATTTGACAAGATGTGAAGTCGAGTAAATGAAAAAGGAGGTTTCAGCCAGATGTCCACTTGCAGGGCTTAAAAACTCATAGGCAGAACTAAAAATGGAGAATACTTCGAGTCTGGGCTCGGGGTGGGCACATTAACCTGCTTGGCTTAGGGCCAAGGTTGGCAGCCAGGTTAGGCTGGCAGCTGATAAACCTCAAAGTTCTGGAATCAACTTGGAATTAGGGTACACATTATTTTGGCTTCTCCTCTTCCTACTGGGGTGAGGGTGAGAATGCTGACAATTCTGGCTGATTTTAACCCTGGCTTTCCACTTAACGAGCTGTGTCATTTCAAAGGGCATAGTTATGAGACTGTTTTCTTGCCCGTAAAAAAGGACTGTTTATTGTGACTAACATAGCAACAGATGTCCAATATGAAGTTGCTAAATCAGTAAATAAACAAATACTTAATTAAAATAATGTCTGTGAAAAACAGGCACACAGTGAGTGCCTAATACATTTAACCTTCCTCTTTCTTGGCTTTTACTTAAAGCATCAAATGATTTTTTTCTAATTATTAGAGTGATATATGTTCATTGTAGAAGATGAAAAAAATCACACATATTTATAAACTGAGAAGGGTGTCTGAATGTTGGTAGCATAGTTCATTAAGGGTTTTGGCTTGTCTCATAATGTTAAAACAATGCTAAGGGTGGGGGAAATCACTGTTCTTAAAATTGTTTTATCTTATTATTTGTGTGGTGTGTGTGTGTGTGTGTGTGTGTGTACATGTGTATGCAGGTGTCTACATGCTATGGTGCATGTATGGAGGTCAAAAAACAATTTCTGGGAGTCAGTTATCTCCTGCCATGTGTTCAAGGGTTGAATTCACATTAGATTTATGCAGCAAGCACTTTTACCTGCTGAGCCATCTTAATGGCCTGATTCACGTATCTTCCTTTTTCTTTTTTAAGATTAAAAAAAATTTTTTTGCAGGGCATGGTGGCACACAACTTTAATGCCAGCACTCGGGAGGCAAAGGCAGACAGATCTCTGTGAAACTGAGGCCAGTCTGGTCTCCATAGCAAGTCCCAGGCCAGCTAGGGCTACAGAGAGGCCCTGTCTGAAAAAGACAAAAAAAAGCATGTGTGTGCCTGCATGAGTTTATGTACATCATGTGTGTGCAGGCACTCTCAGGGGCCATAAGGCACTGGATCCCCTGGAATTGGAGTTACAGGTGGTTGTGAACTATCTGATGTGGATGTTGAGAACCAAATTCAGGTCCTCTGCAAGAACAGTTTGAGTTCTTGGCCACTGAGCCACCTCTCCAGCACCCCAATTCACTATGATGTGATATGTTAGACTTTTTTCTGTGCTTTACAAAACATTTATTTTATTTTTATTTTTTATGTACATGAGTATATTGCCTGCATGTGTGTAAGTGCACTCATGTCATGTAATGCCCAAGGAAGTCAGAAGAAGGTGTCAAATCCCCTAGAACCGGAGTTACAGATGGTTGTGATCCACCATGTGGGTGCTGGGAATTGAACCTGGGTCCTCTGCAAGAGCAGTCAGTGCTCTTTAAAAATAATAAATAGCCGGGTGTGGTGGCGCATGCCTTTAATCCCAGCACTCGGGAAGCAGAGGCAGGTGAATCTCTGTGAGTTCAAGGCCAGCCTGGTCTACATAGTGAATTCCAGGACAGCTGGGGCTACAGGGAGACCCTGTCTCAAAAAGACCAAAAATAATTATTACTTATCAGTAGCCCTTTAATGATAATATTTTGAGTGGCTCAGCAGTTAAGAGCACTAACTGCTCTTGTAGAGGACCTAGGTTCGATTCCCAGCACCCACATGGTGGCTATGAACCTTCCTTAACTTCAGTTCCAGGGGAATCTGAAGCCCTCTTCTGATCTCCAAGGCATTGTATGACACAGGTGCACTCACATACACGCAGGCAATACACTCATACAACATAAAATAAAAATAATAATTTTTTTTAAAAACGAGCAGTCAGTGCTCTTAACCACTGATCCATCTCTTCACCCCTGTGCAGTGTTTTATAAATATTTTTATAAAAATGAAAATCACGTGTGCTATTAGTTCACTGTTAACTTTTAAAATCAATATTGTTTTTATACATTTGTAATTTCCCCTTCATTTGGTCATTATAAACAGGTTGTATCATAAACAAGTTTCTAATTACCTGAGTCATGAAATACTCCTAGGAAAAGAATTACTGGATCAAGAAGACAGAGAGACAAACAGCCTTTAAACTGTATGTATTATATATTATGTATGTATGATATATGTATTATATTATGTAGTTAAATGCTATACATATGCATGTGTATAAAACATAGTCCCAGGATCTGTCCAGCCGTTTTCAGCTATGTATAACTATTGTTTCAGTTTACACTGACTGTTACTGGGACTTTTTGGTTATTTACATTCCTTCATCAGTGTTTTTCCCTGCTTAACTTCTTTTTCACTCGTTTTCTATAGAATTTTTTCTTCTTGATCACATACACAAAATAATATGTTTTTATGTTGCCAATTTCCCACATCCTTTCTTTTTTATTTACTCACGGTAAGCACTGAAAGTTTTCATTTTTATCTGGATCAATCTACCACTTTTCCCTCTATTTTCAGTTTGGTATTTGTGTACTTTACAGACAAAGATTCTACAACTGGGATACCTTGTTTTTTGACACTAACCAGTAATGTTGAGAGACTTAACACAAAGAAATATTTAACTTTATGGATTCAATGCAAATTGTTACTGAAGAGCCATAGATATTTTCTTTCTGTGTCTACCAACATTCTGACTGTGAACCAAGTACTGCGTTTATATGTAGACAGCCCAGAACTGACAATCACACATAACTGTTCTCTTGCCCCTGCTCCATGAGGTTTTAATTTTCTCTCATACTCTATAAACACAGGGATCTTCAAAACTTCAAAAAGACAAAAATGAGGAAAAAACAAACATCCTCTAATACCAGTACCTAAGATAATCACCAATAACATGCTGATCATTCTTGTATATATACACACGAACACACAGGCTTGCATAAACAAGTAACTGGCCCTTGGCTGTGTGCCTTTATCACTTTATTTCACAGCCAGCATTGGCAGCTTGGCTGGTGTACATGATGATAAAATGACAGAGAAGTGTCTTTGTTTTAAAAACACGAAATCTTACGACATACGTCTTTGAACGATCCTTTTCCTCAACGAGAGCTCACAGTTCCCTCCTATTCCACTCCCCTGGAGTACTCAACTTTAATTTTTCCTTTGTATGAATACCCCAGAGTTGACCAGGCAGTTCACTACTGAAGTTCTCACTTTGTTTTCAATGCTTTGATGGTGCATGCACCAACGTGGTAAATAAACAGACCTGTATGTGTTACACATGTGGACACATCTCCATACTAACTACTATTTCTATGGATGGATTATCAGGAATATGACTGAGGGATTAAAGGCTTTGTATTTTTAATATTTTGATAGCTACTTCCGAATGGTTGTTCTAGGAGGACTGCATAAACAGAACATTCTCTAATGGAGCTCTATGAAATCTCACCAAGTAAAGGCTGGTCAAGTATTCTGAGAGAAAAACATTACTCACTGAGCACATCTTAATTCTTCTTAATTCTTCTCTCCAAATCCCAAAGATCAGGTTCTGTGTTTCATTTACTATTCCCCTGGTTTCCCAGTGATGACTTATATAATTATTAATTTACATATGGAAGTGCAGCAGTGGAACTGATCAGTTTTTACCATGAATTTCAAAATAAACATCTAAAACTGACAGCCATCATGACTTTAACATCTAACTTCCTTATTCATGTTAGTCCTCTAAACAAGGGGATGGGGACCTAAAGTCCTGAAGTGAAACCAGTCTTTCAGCGCTGCTTTTCCCCCATTTACCAAAGAAAAGACAGCTTTTTATACAGCAGGACAACATTCATTTATGAAGCATGCTTTGGAAAACTATCAACCCCCAAAGATATAATCAAATACTTCAGGAAAACCCCAGAGCAGCTCTTGAATTTTACCCAGGATGCAATTCCGGACACCAGGAACACAGCCATTCTCCAAACACAGGGTTCATCCACACAAACCCTGTGGCTATTCGCAAGCGCTCAGCACACTGTTTCTGGGGCCTCTACGTTAATAAAATGGCCTCACTGGAAACAGAGTGCTTCAAACAGACATTTCATCTGACAAGTTCTCCTACCCCTTTGCTCCCCCAACACACATTTTCCCATTACTTTTGTAAAAAAAAAAAAATTAATAATCCTAACAGCCAACATTTGCTCTTCTGAAAAAAAACCTGATGATTGGTTGATGCCTTTCTATGGGGCATACATAAAAAGACAGGTGACATAAAGGACTTGGGAGCATAGCTCAGTGGTACAGTGCTTGCCTAGCATGTACCAGGCCCTGGGTTCTCTAATACTTTTTCATTCTCTGTATCTCTCTGTCCCTCTCTTGTCAGGTGAATCCATTCACTGTTTAGTAAAACTTCCTTCTAAGAAAAACTCACATCTCCAACTTACAGACTATAACTTTGGAAAACTTATAATGTATTGACTGAATTTAGTTTTAGAAAAGATGCATGTTTCCAATCATAGATTATAACTGCATAAAAATAATAATGTGCCTGGCACAGAAATCTTCCATCAGCGTCAAAATAGAAGCATCCACAATCACATGAAACACTTTAATTGACCAGGGAAAAGCAGGTACTAATAATGATTTTATGAGACGCAGAAAAGACCCAGATCCTGATGGAACAGCAGGAAAATGAAAATACCTAGTTCCCACGACATTGCATTTTAGCCTCAAACTATTTGCTCATCTGGAAAAAAGAACAGGACCAGGAAGATGTGGTCTGTGCGTGCAAGCTCAGTACACTACTGTTGAAACACTGCACAATTTCTTCATGGTATATCAGATCATAATTCTGACAGCAAAGACCTTAAGATTTTACCCTTTGTCCCTGAATGTGTTGTGTTCATCAAAAGATAAAGTGAAAATGTCCCATTTGTGGAGTTTTACTGAGTCTTCAACAAACTGAAGATCATTTATAAAATCAGTCATAAAAAAGTACATTAATGCTAACAAATGGAATACACCTCATGTCAGAATCCACAGGACACACATTTGGTCATACCCCAAATCACCGAAATTATAAAAGTGGACTTCCCTTAGAAAAGTTTATGTTGGTCTTTATGCTAGAAAATGCGTCTTTCACGTACATTTCTCCAGAGACTGGGCATTTAAGAAAAGCTTTGACTAACAGCTTAACATTCGTCCAAAAACTGTCACACTTTCAAAGTTGATAGTGATTCCTGTCCACAGGAGATTCTGAAGTGTTCTAAGTTTCTTTGTAATGTGTTTGTCTTTTAAAACTCCTGCTTTGAAACATTAAAAATACTAGAAAAATTTCTCAATAGGATCTCGCATCCCAGATCACTGCCAAAAACAACAACAAAACCACTAAGTGGATTTCAAACCAGAACCTTGATCTTTCTGGCTAATCAGCAAAAGCTGTGCTAAGTAAACTAGATACTTCTGGGCTGCACTGGAACAGGGTACCAGTAAACGCACTGTGTTGGCTTATAAAGTAGACAGCACGGGTGCATGACTGGGCGATGTTTCAAAGTGAATTTCTAAGCTCATTATTTGAAACTCAGAATGCATGTTCCAGAAAATTCAGTGTTATGAATAGAGGCTAGTTGGCTAAACTAGTCTCCAAAATTATGACGCACAAAGTAAATGAAATCTGACGGCACGTGTGTCAACACAGAAATGCTAAGATGTAATTTCCTTTTATAAAAAGACCCATCCTTTCAGAAACATTAGTCTAAACAAAACACTTAAAATTCTATAAGATACATTTACTTCTCCTGAAGCCTGCTGCTGGCAGAAAAACATGAATGGGCTGGTTTTCCCTAAAAAAAGAGTAAGTTAATTCAATAGCAAACCCTGGGGCTGCATCTTCGTGTTTTAGTGTTACCTGTTTTAATACATGTTTTGTTTTCAATAAAACACCATTGGTTTTGATACCTGTCCTTTTGTTGCTATTTGACCATAAAGCATCACAATTATGTAATGAATTATTAGTTTAAATTTAGCATTTTTATTTATTATTTTTATTTTATGTGTATGAGTATATTGTCTGCATGTATGTAAGTGCACTCATGTTGTGCAATGACCATGGAACTGGAGTTATGGATGGTTGTTAGCCACCATGTGGGTGCTGGGAACTGAATCCAGGTCCTCTGCAAAAGCAACCAGCACTCTTAATTGCTGAGCCATCTCTCCAGGCCCCAGTTTAAATTTATTGAGGAAGCCATTTGAACATGTCTATGGAGACTTAAGAACAACATATTTAAACCTTACACTTAACTGCAAAATATATGGTTGTGAAATTCTTAACTGTCATGTTTTTCAACTAAAATCAAAAGGCATCTTTTGGCACACAAAGAGAATGAATTAAACAGGAAAATAAGAGGGGCTGAAGACCAACAAAGAAGGAAATCTATGTATGGAATGTGTAAATGGAAGGGTTAAAAGCAAGCTATAAAAAAGCTAAACAAGAAGAGTGGAAAGGAGGGCCATTCTTTCTCAAATCCTGCATGGAAAAGCGATGGCAGCCTGCGGGCACGGAGAAGCCAGCTGGGGGTGTGCTGTTTACACCTCCTGCACCTGTTGCAGCAGCAGTGCATGCTCACAGAACGCAGGTGGCTTCAGCGTGCCAACTTCAGGATACAGAACACAGGGCATCATAAGCTTGGAAGACTAAGCAAACCACTTCTAAAGAATTTTAACAGACAGGGACTGGAGAGATGGCTCAGAGGGTAAGAGCTCTGGTTGTTCTCGCAGAGGACCCAGGTTCGATTCCCAACATCCACATGGGAGTCATAACCATCCATGATTCCAGTTCCAGGAGATCCAACATCCTCTTCTGACCTCCGAGGGCAATGCACGACACGGGTGCACTGCATGTGTGAGTGCACCCGTGTCGTGCAATGCCTCGGAGGTCAGAAGAGGGCTTCGGATTCCCCTGGAACTGGAATTAAGGAAGGTTCGTAGCCACCTTGTGGGTGCTGGGAATCGAACCCAGGTCCTCTGCAAGAGCAGCCAGAGCTCTGAACCTCTGAGCCATCTCTCCAGCCCCTAGCCTTCGAGGTTTTTTTTTTTTTTTTAAAGGCACTATGTTTGTGTGATGCCAGAAACAACCATTTTATTACAGTTACAGCGAAAGCTGCAGTGAGAATCAAGCTCCTGAAATGAATGCCTGGAAACAAGAGCAGAGCAGTGAAAGCCCCGGCACCATCACACCACAGCTGAAGGCTCCCATGGGAGGGAGTGCTCTCCTCTACTGAGCTCCACGGTCACCAGCAGTCTAGTTGTTTGCTACTCAATGCCTTTGTCAAGAAAGAACTATAGAAAGAAATATGAACGAAATTAACTGCAAAGAAAAAAGGAGGTAGAAAGATCTAATGAACCTACCGATCCCCTATGGACAGACACAAAGCACCTCTGGTTGATTTTTAATAAGAGGATATTGGGCTCCATGTAAGCCTTCTGGTCCAGCATGGCTCTAAGGGGTCTCCTTAAGCCATTTCATAGAGACTTTGAAACTCACCTTCAGGGCGTATGGCTGGATAGTACAGTCCTGACTGTGGGCCTGCAAAGATGCTAACAGCAAGATGGTCCACGCCCTACCATGAAGCCATGAGAGTAATTATAGTTAAGTGAGGTGTTGCCGAGGGAACACAAGGTACTGTGGTACAGGGGTTACAGGGATCAAGGAAGGCCTTCTTACAAAAGAGCTATCAGAAATAGGCCACTCTCCACTTCTACCCAGATTTAGTTGGAATCTGCATGTATGCACATGTTCACACACATGCAAATGTGGTGGTCTAAGACTGGCCTCCAAGAATATTTTTCTAGCTAAAGGTCAAGATGCCATTGCTCATTCATAAAGTAGGCAACCTATTACCACAAGGAAACATGAAAAATATTTGAAAAATAAATAAAACAAAATTTTAAAAAGAGTGAATTAGCATCCACAGGTAGAAGTAACTAACCAAACATCTAGCAATCTAACATTTTTTAATGTGCAATAATTTCTTCTTTTAATGAAGGTTAAAAAATATGCAGCTATATTTTACCTGCACTTAGGCCCTGATAACAAAAATCCATATAAGGTATAGCTCAGCCTAAAGAAAGATTTCTTTCTCCAAAAACACTCCTGGTAATTTTTCTGGTAATAGAGTCTCATCAACACTATGGAGTTATAGGGTTGTTCTTAAAGTTTAGTCAGTTAACACATGGAATGCCACTCGATCCTGGGTAATACAGCAGACAGCGAGAAACAGTTCTGCTGCCCAGCAGCTCACAGGGAGTGTGGGACCAAGGGATAGCGGGAATCCATCACACTGCCCTGGGGCACCTCTACCTCTCCCTTCAGACTCTCACAAAATGCTAAGATTCCTCAGCTTTGGTACTAGAACCCTAAAAAGATGCTCACTCTAGTTTCTTAGTGATGCCAACTTTTGAAAATATAAACTGTGTCAGCTTAAAGTGTACCCAAGACTAGCTGTGTGTCTCCACACAGCCGGATAGGAACAGAAAAGAGGGGAAAAAAGAAAATGAAAATGTTAAGCCCAACAGAGGGCTTAAGAATACAGAGCTAAATTCAGAAAAGCTGATTAGGAAGGGGCAGAAAGACAGAGGTCTAGATGAGACACAGGGAGATAAGGACTAACAGATACAAAAAGGGAAACTGAGTCTGATAAACTCAAACCCGAGTCGTGCTGACCTGTGTTCAGGATGTCCTCCTTCAAACTGTGCTCAGCTGAAGACCGTAAATACTCAGCCTCCAACATCCTAAGAAGATGGTTAAGGCTGTTCACCAGAAGCAGCCCAATGAAAGCTTCTGAGAGAGCCCTTGAGTTCCTCAGAAGCTGTGCAGTGCTAACACAGCTTTGTGTTCAGGCACAGAACCGTGTTCCAGGCATCTCACATATGTGGCCTCGTGCCCCACCTCTCTATCTGGCCACCCTGTGATTGCCTTTGGGTATATCCCTGACCCTCAAGAATGGCTTCTTCCTCAAGTTCACATCCCACCTTCTCCAGGGAGTCTTTACCATGGTTCCCCATCAAGGATGGCTCGGATTCTGTCACTTAAGTGACACCAGTCATCTACATCTCTCTCTGTGCCTCCCTCACATAATCTTCCTGGTCTTCCACCAACACAGGTTCCTTGCTGCCAGGAACTGGATTTTACTCAGTTGTGTATGCTCAGAACTTAACGCAGGAAAATGACAACAATCAAAGGCAGACGTAGGAGTGGAATTGAATGTTCTATGTCTGGTCCACAGATCGTGTTTCAAGCCCAGGGCATATTGAACTCAAATGAGTAGGTAATATCAAGAAATAAATTTTATTTAAAATTTTATTTTATTTTTCAATTATGTATATGGGGCTGGGGGTATGGGAGTACAGGTGCCCACAGAGCCACAGCTCTCCTGGAGCCGGAGTTACCAGCAGTTGTGAGCTGCTTGATGTGGGTGTTGAGAACTGAACTCTGCAAGAGAAACAAGCACTCTTAACCACAGAGCCATCTCTCCAGTGAGAAATTTTAAAAGGTATGAAAGTTTTTGTAACAGAATTCAAATACATACCAAATCCAGTCCCCAAGCAACCATAACTTCTGTTGCAGTAGCTCCTCACAACAGACCCTCCTGAGAAAGGGAGAGTCCAGCTCCCTGTGATCTGATGTGTGGTTATGTAACAGGGACAGACAAAGAGCTGTTCCCAACCCAGCCAATAACGAACTAGACCCTTAAGCAGAATGAGTGACAATCCTTATAATCTTTTCCCGGGGAGAACAATAACCAAGACTATTTTTATTCATACCAGTATTTAATCCTCTTTCCTCGGTAATTACTGGATGGCACTAATTTCTATGGGTTAATTATATATTCCCACAAACAGAATAGGTTTTTCTTTAGTTTTGTTTTATTGAATTCATGGAGCCATCCCAGAGGAATATTACAGCCAAATGAAAAGTTGTTTCACTTGCTGAAAGACTGACTTACTTTCTTCAGAACTTTGCTGTACAAGACACGTCTTCGCCCCACCCTGGAGGTTGTACACGGAGCCTTTGTCTTTCTGCTGTTGCTTTTCCTGTTTCTAATGTGGTGTCATCGACTGCAAGCATGCTAACAGCCAAGCATTCAGCTAGGCACACACCCACCGACTTCCACTTTCCTTTACGGCTTAGGCTCAGAGCAGCCAGGAGGCACTGTCCTACACATGGTGGGTATCTGCAGAGCACTGACGGGTTTACATGGGTGGAGACACTCTACTCCTCTAACAATCCTTTTCAACTCAAGTCTCTTTTGTTTTGATGGATCTTCCCCTCAGAAGCCCTTGCTTCTGGGGCTGGGAAGGTGGCTCAGTGAGTAAACTGCCTGTCACACAAGTGTGAGGATCTGAGTTTGAATCCCTGGGACCCACATAAAAGTCAGGTATGGTCACACAGGTCTGTAATCCTAGCACTGGGAGGGCAGAAACAGAAGATTCCCACACCTCACTGCCCAGCCAATCTAACCTATCAGTGAGCTCAGGTTTAGTAAGAGACTGTCTCAAAAAGGTAAGGTGTAGAACCATAGTGGAAGACTTCTGACATAAACCTCTAGTGTCAGCACACACATACACCCTTTCCATGCTTAGCACATACCTCTCCTCCTAAGAAGCATAATACAGAAAATCAAGAGAGGACAAGACTTGAGAGACCAAGAGATATTAGCTGCTTTTACTTAAGTTCCTTCCTTCAGCCACACGGCTGCACATGCAAGTGTTTACTGTGCACCTACTTTACACCCAGGCACCAGAGCGGGTACAGGTCTTGATTCTTGGCCTCAGCTGACAACAGATGGGAATATTTTCTGAAAATGGAATTTTATAATTAGAGATTCCTTATAGCATTAGAGAATCTATTTGGACTACCAAGTAGTTTTGTTTTACTAAGAAATTTCCAACTAGAAGGTAAACATAAGAAAAAAAATTAATTTAACTGCCTTCAGAGAGCATGGCTCAGAGCAGGCACTATTGATAAGTGGCATCTTTCTGGCACCTCATTCTTATAGTTAGCAATGTCTACTATCCACATAGTGTTGAATGACACATCGATCGAGTGATGGAGGCATCTGTATTAAAGAAAGAGCAGAGGGCAAGTCAACTGCTCACCATGGGCACTACCACAGAACTACCCTGCCACCTGGGACTGAACTCTTTCTTAGAACAACGTTGAGAAGAAAACAGTAAAGAAGAAATGTCAGCTGGGTGCAGGTGCATGCCTGAAACCCCAGACTAAGGAGGCGGAAGCAGGAGGGTTTGAGGCAGCCTGAGCTACATAGTAAGACCCGTCTCAGAAAACAAAGGGCTTGAAAATGCAGGTCAATGGAAGAACACTTGCACAGCATGCACAAGGCCTTGGGTCTGAGTCCCAGCACTGAAAAGCATAAAGTCAATCAATAAGTCATTTAAGTAATGTAGAGTCTCATGAAGAAGTAGGTCTTTGTCAATGCAGTGAACTCTTTTTTAAATTTATTTTTATTTTATGTGTATGAGCGTTTTAACTCTGTTTGTGTGTAGATGCACCATGTGTGTGCAATGCCCAAGGAAGCAAAAGGGTGCTGGATCCCCTGGAACTGGAGTTATGATTGGTTCTTAGCTGTCATGTGGTGCTGCAAACTGGACCTGGGTTCTCTATAAGAACAGCCAGTGCTCTTAACTGCTGAGCCATCTCTCCAGCCCCTCTATGCACTTCCTAGGACATGAGGAACTATATCACATACATGGACTATCACATTCCCTCCACTGAATGTCCAGAAAGCAAAATAATGCCCAAAGTATCAGGCTTTGCTGGCTCTTGAACATTTCTTGGAAAAAGGAAACTGAGTTATCTTTTAATTTATCGAACATGATCTGCTGCTGAAACGCTGTGGTGTGGAGATGCTGACTAGTATTTTCCAACCACCACTCACAGGGAAGTGGGCAAACTGTTGCCACCTCGTGGCCTCTATTCCATTTCCGTGTTTTGTGTGGGTGGTTCCTCTTCTTCCCTCAAAGCTCTTCTCTTTTCATCTCTTCCTAAGTTCAGCATTTTTCCAATGTGCTACTGCACTCACATGGGCCCCAAACCAATGGTCCAGCCTGGTACATGGTGTGCACCTGCAGTCCCAGCTACAAGGGAAGCTGGACAGCAGGACAATTTGAGCCCAGCAAATTGCTTGAGTGACTGCAAAACTGTCTCAAAAACTAAAATTATGCTCCTGAAAATATGTACACAAAGATTTCTATTGCTTTAAAGGACTTCCCTTCAAGCAGCAGTTACAATAAACGAAGTGATGACTGCATCTAAACTAACCAACGTGTGTTCCCTTCTTTTTAAGCGTTGACATTGACATGCGGCTGGAGAGATGGCTCAGCAGTTAAGGGCACTTACTACTCTTGCAGAGGACTGTTCCCAGCACCCATATGGCAGCTTACAACCATCTGTAACTCCAGTTCTGGGAGTTCTGATAACCTCTTCTGGCCCCCACAGGCTCCTGCACACACTTGGTGCATATAAGCTCATGTAAGGACACATACACACATAAAAATAAAATAACGAAAACTTTTTAAAAGAATTAGCATCGAGAGAAATTTACAGTAACAACACATCTTCCCAACTATCCAAATGACTCCCACGACACTTCAAATACCAGTTAATTCTCCATCAGAACCTTTCATTAAGTCTTCAAACTGACCACCTCTGAACTTTCTGCCTCAGTACTTAAAACAGCATTTAACGTCTGCCTTGCTGGTGAGATATTCTGATGTCACAGGTGTTATGTCTCTACATTCACACACAAGGAATGAGGGCAAGAGACTGACCAGATGGCATGTTTGGCCTCAGTGACAAGGAGACGCTTCTTGAACAGCTGTCTACAGTCCAACTGTTCACAGGTCCTTCTTCCTAAAGAATTACGGGGCAAGAAAGAGAGGGAGAAAAAGGACCCATTCATTCAATGCAGCACCTAAGGACTGCTGCACTGTTCTAGGTGCTCAGGAGACAGTCACAAACAAGACAAAATCATTCTCTGACTCATGAACTTCCTAATGGAGGAGACAGATACTAAAAGCAGAGAGTGGAGGGTAGCACTAAGCGCTGGGGGGCAAAGGCTAGTTGGGAGTTAGGGGAGGAGCTGGGCCTTAGTGGACTGCAGCCTTGTCTAAGGGCCTTCCTGGTTACTCTTTATAAGAAGCCTGAAGTAACAGAGGAATCCCATGACCCAGGGCCAACATTCCTCACTGGTATATGTGTGTGTGTGTGTGTGTGTGTGTGTACCTGCAAGGGTACGGGTGTCCGTGCATGTGTGCGTGTGTACATGCATAAGCGCACATGCATGTGCATGTTAAACACATCAACCATTGGTTAGAGCTGATATCTGTTGTATCTGTTTGCAGGTTAGTCTGATAAAATCTACACTGCCAGACCTAAAAACAGAAAACATGAGGGCACACTGTTTTATTGCAAATTACTTTCTTTTTTCTTTTCTTTTCTAGTTAGGGTACTATATTAATTTTTAAAAACTGAGTATTACATTAAGATAGTAAATGGGGGTTCAGAAGCTCAGGGGTAATGCACTTGCCTGATATGCACAAGAAAATGGGCTTGATTCTCAGCACCACAAACAGAAAGATAGCAAATGAGATTGCAACACATGTTTTGGGAGAAGGAAGTCGTGGGTTTGTCTGGATTGGGAGTTCATTCCTGCTGTGGTGCATGTGTGCAAGCCAGTGACTCATGCCTGGCCCTACTCACTGTGGACACAGGGCGGACACAGGGTATTTGACGGAAACATCAAACTTAACAGGCACAACAAATCATTACAAGTTGTGAATGTGTTACAAAGAAAGAAACAAGGGAACACTGCAGGTATAGGTTTGAAGGGTAAGGTGTTTATGCACGAAGGCCAGGGAAGGGTGCTTGAAGGAGCCCCAAGGAGGACAGCAAGCTGCTGAACAGCTCCTCAGGTAGTTGTGACACTTGGCAGAGGCACCTCAGTTCAGACCAGCTGCCACACAAGCACACAAGCGGCCCCACAGCAGCAAGCAGCTACCAGATGGGACCCTGCAGCGTGACCGCAGAGTGGGCCTGAAAAGCTCAGTGACAGGTGCACTGGGGGACGGGGGGAGATGAGTATATGACTCTGCTGTTGAAATGCTCTAAGTTCTCCATTAATAAAAGGATTTTTAAAAACCTTGTTCTCTGTCAGTTTCCTACACATTATTTTGCCATAATTTAGCTAATGGCAAGCAACAGCAGACTCCCAAAGCATCAAGAAATGTCCTTAAAATAAAACTAAAATACAACTTAGCATCTCAGTCACCAAGGTGCTAAAGCAGTCCTTTCGTTGGCATCTAAATCATGGTAGCAATTCCCAGGTTTATTAAAAGAGTGCTAAGTAACTGCAATGAAGAGTCAGCGTGAGAGGCCACAAAGGGCTCTTAAAGGAATGTACAAACAGGAAACACTCATCGGCTGCTCTGCGTCTGCTAAATGAGCAGCGACCACTATGTCGTCACAGATTTCACAGCACTGGGACACTGGTTAAAGCTCCTGTAATGTTTAACTCCCTTTATTTCTAAGATTTGTATGCATATGTGTGGGGGGGTATGTGTGCATGTACATATGTGTGTGGGGATGTACATGGAATCAGAGGATGTCAGGACTGAGCCCAGAGCTAATGTATATCCTCTATTAATTACTTCTCCTTTTTCTTTATTTGTTGTTTTGTTTTGTTTGTTTGTTTGAGGCAGGGTCTCTCTGCAGCCCCAGCTGGCCTGGAACTTGCTATGTAGATCAAGCTGGCCTGGAAGTCACAGAGATCTGCCTGCCTCTGCCTCCCAAGTGCTGAGATTAGCGGCATGGGCTACCATGCCCAGCTAGTCACTTTTCTTGTTGCTGGGATAAAATAAATGGTGAGTTTGGTCCCCCGCACACAAGTAAAGCTGGGTGGGAGGAGAAGGAGCTTTTAATCTCAGCACTAAGGAAACAGAGACAGGATCCTCAGGGCAGAGTGGCTAGTTACATTAACTGTAATGACTGAGCTCTGGGTTCAGAGAGAGACCTCGCCTCAATAAAAAAGAAAGCAACAGAGGGAGACATGGGGGGAAGAAGGGGGAGGGAGGAGGGGGGAGGAGCCGCAGCAGCAGCAATCTGGGGGCAGAAGGATTTATTTTAGTGCACAGTGTCAGGCAAGAGAGGTAAGGCCTTGGTGTGAAGCCGGGATTCCTTGTTACACAGAAGTGATTAGGAAGCCATCCATAGGGCCAGAAGTCCTGTGGGTCTACAAACTCTAAGACCCGCCCCCAGCAATCGACTCGGGAGATAGAGGCTGATGGATCTCTGTGAGATGGAGGCCAGCCTGGTTTATATAATGCATTCCAGGTCTGTTGGGGCTACAGGGAGACCCTGTCTCAACAAACCAAAACAACAACAATAAAACAAAAACCCTGATGAAATGTCAAATTCCTCCACAGGTGAATTTGGTTTCTGGAGCCTCTGTGCAGGGGGACAGCTATAACCTGCTGAGACATGGGTCAACACACCACATTAACCCTTGTCAGGAATACTTGGTATGCCCACCAGGGTCTGAAGAGACACAGATGGCCCAGTAATCCTTATACATGCATAAGTGTCTGAAAATTCTGGCACTACCCACAACCAAGGACCTGCGATTTAGGGGAACTCCACAACCGTCTTCCACAGGCTCAGAGTTAAGAGTGCTTCATGTTCCCATCACCTGTGCTCCTGTTTCCACACAAGACTGAGTTTTCAGACCATCCTGCTTTTTGCCAGGCAGAGGCCATCTCTGATACAAACAAGAGTCTGTTATGCAGTACAGTAGAGGATGCAGAAAAATGAAGACTTTATATATCAAACCAAACAACTTAGCCTAGTTAACTATCGCTGTTTTAACAAGTGCTATAACACGTTGCTCTGACTTTACTAAGACCATAAAAAGGTAAAGCTTTTAAAGCTCTATTCATACTCATGTTTTAGTTTTACTTTATCCAAGATAGCCTAGCAACAGAGACAGATCCATGTGCATGGACACACTAGGTACATGGATGCTGAGTTCTCTGCCTCATGGTGTAACATAGGAAATAGATGCAGGGCCCGACCTGACCTGTGGTCCTGACCTCACCCCTGCAGCATCCTACCTCTCTTCTGAGTCATCTTCTTCCCTGTCAAATGTGAACAATAACACATCCATCCTCTCGATTCCCCTTAGGGTTGTGTTAAGTAGAGCTGAAAAAGTAAAACCTTATAAAATCCTTATAAATCCTTTTCCCACGGTCTCCCTATGCATCAATAGCTCTCTTTGGTTTTGTTCTGAAAGGTTTGATTTTCAAAAGTCTGTTCAGTCTAGGTATTGTTTCTTAATCCCAGTTTCATCTTTCAAGACAAAGGATTTTTTAACCCCTGTGCTGGGGATCAAACACTTAGCCATACCCATCCTTCTGAAGGGTCATTCTTTACTACAATTTCTTCTCACATTCTGTCACCTCTTTAAACTCCCCCTCTCTTAACCTGGATAGGACTCCTATATTAAACCTCACCTACTTAGAACTCATGGACCACTGAGGAAGATTGTCAGAGCCAGGGGTGGTACCACAGGGAAACAGTCTTCCAGGCTTCTGGGAACTTGCTCGTATGAACTTACAGCAATGGTGTCAGCATGCACAAGACCCATGCAGACTCAACCAGACAAAAACCAGCATAAAACTGGGGAAATGGGCAGGAGGCCCCAGCCTTAGTCAAGGAACTATTGGCAGCTGACCACTGCTGGGTGAGGAAGGGTTGATCTTTAAGGGAGTGACACTAGACAGGCTGATCAGGCTCCAGGGGATGAACTCACACTGAGGGACATCTGGGGACACAAACTTGACTCCATAGGCCTTAATATCTATGACAGAATGCATGAAATCTTATGGGCAGGCCATGGGAGGGTGCATATAGGAGAGGGGGTCTAAATATGATTAAGATGTAGTATATAAAATTCACAAAAAGTTAATAAAATACATTGAAAAATTGTGTTAACTATTTCTGACTTAAACAAATCCTATTAGTCACACATGATTTATGTCTATCATAGGACCTGGATTCCTTCCCAATGTTGACTGCCAGTTCAAGGGTCCTTGCTATAAAAAGGACCACTAGTCTGTAAGATAACAGCCTCCTCCAAGTCGTCCCTGTCAGCGGAGTCATATAAAAAGTGCTCATGGCCCGAGTTCCCTTGGAAACTTTTGAGAAGATGCTGTCTCTCACAGCTGTCCAGCATTTCACTGAGCTGCCTAGCTCTCTGAAGCTGTGTTCTAGTGTGTGCAGCGCCTCTCAGGCCATCTTGCCTGCAGCTGTCCACCGGAACATACTGCACACAGCTGCCTAACCTCTGCATGGCTGGCGACTTTGGCAAGGGTCCAGCTGAGGGAAACTCTGAGTCTGTGGGATTATTTTTTACCCTCATGGAACAGATGCAATGAAAGAGAACCTCATACCGTGGTGCTCATTTAATTCCAACCTCTGCACAGCTGCCATGTCCATATTTTTTTTCAAGAAATCTGATGTTTACATTTCAATGGGACTTTGATTCTGAAAACGGTTCTGCTCTAATTCGAGAGTGTGAAGTTGTGAGATAGAAATTAAAACACACAGTTACATAGCATGAGAGGTTACATGCACAGCATTTTTAAGAGCAATTTTATGAAGCGTAGCTGTACACCCTTCAACTGATTTTTCTTCTTTTTAACCCAATGGTTTTTGGTACCTAGTGTCAAGTCATACTTACTGTGGAGTAAGCTAAGACCTAAGAATCAAAGTCTCTAGTTCTCTGAACCATAATATCAACAGTATTCAGAAGAAAGGCAAATCACTAAAATGAAAATGTTCCTTGCATAATTTTGGTTATCATAGAATCAGAATCATAAGATTTTTTTAAAAAATTAACCCAGATATGGTTGTTCATACTAGTAATCCCAGCTCTGGGGAGACAGAGGCAGGAGGCTTGTGAGTTAGATGCCAGCCGAGGCTACATGGCAAGATCCTGGGGGGGGGAGAATTAAAAGTTACCTAATCCTGTCATCCATAATCTGAAAATCTAAAATCGGATCCAAAATCTGAACACCTCTGGGGTACCAACATGATACTACAACAGAAAATTTCAAAGCTGACCTCATGTGAGAGGTCACAGTCAAAAGGTAGGCACACTGAAAAGACTATACAAAATTACCTTCGGGCCATGTAACTTGCATAGACTTGGGCCCCATCCCCAAGATCTCTCCTGTGTGGACAAGCATTCCAAAATCTGGAAGAAAAAAGTCCAAAACACCTCTGAAATATTTTGGTCCGAAGTATTTTGGATAAAGGATAGTGAACTCTAACTTAATACTAATAATTAATAATCACAGTTTTCTAATAACTTTTTTACACAAACATAAGTAGATTCATTGTTGGTCGCATCCCTTACATTCTAATTCCAATATCCACCCTTGACTGAGGGGGAAGAACATGGAACATAGTGGGTGTGTCAAGAATGCTTCCTAACCCTACTCTGTCCCCAGAGTTTGCCCTGCTGGGGGTGTTCAGTCAACCTGCCAATCACTGTGGAAAACAACTTTAAAACATGCTGAACCAACACATGCTGGGATCATTTCGAGAACAGGAAATTCATTATTCCCAAAGGCAACTGGCTCATTCCTTGGACAACCTGAACTCTTAGAAAGCTGTTCCTATCTACCGAGGGAAATCTCAACTCCCAAGATTGTCCACCAATTACACCTTAATTTAATTTAACTCCACAAATGAATTAAGGGAGGGGACTTTAAATCCAAGGATCCCTCCCAAGAGTTTTGAAAAGTAGTATCAGGAAGTATAAAAATGACTTTTCTTCCCTTCAGTATTCTAGGCTGAAGAGCTCCTCAATGATTAAAGGATGCAGGCTTCACTTTCTGCTTTACTCTATTAAAGAAGTGGAGTCTGGAAAAAAGTAGGCTAGTAACATTTCAATATTTTAAGTTTCTCATGTCAGCATAGTGAATTTTATGTCTTGAAATCTAGAACCGCACTTAGGGCCCCAAATACAGAGCACCACTAAGGCAAAGCAAGCACACAAGCCAGTCCAGCCACACACATTCTCACCATCTAACCGGGGAGCCCGATGAAGCACTGTTTAGTCTATAAGGTTATTCTATAACCTACGGAATGTTATATTCTAATAGGCTAAAAAGGTGGCGCTCTATGCAGGGCTATCCTAATATATACACTTTAAGCTGAAATAACTCAATTATTCAAAAATGAAATAAAGGATAAAGTCTACTTCGGACCAAAGAGAAACTGCTTCTGAGATCCTGACATTTGCCACAATTCGAAATGTGGAAGACACTTTCCTAAGTGAAATAAACCAGACACAGATGAATATGGCGTGATACTCATATGTAGAATTCTAAAACAAAACCAAAAATGCCAAATATACAGAGATGACAGAAAAAAAATGGAGGAGGATCGATGGATTGATACAAGATTAAAAATACAAAAACAGCTCACATGCAGAATGAACAAGTCTAGAGCTAATGTAAATTTATTATTAGTTTATGATATTTAGTATTTATTTTTATTTATATATATATGAGTGTTATACCTGCATATATGTCATGCAATGCCCTCGGAGGCCATAAGAGGATGTGTGATCCCCTGGAACTGTAATTATGTATGGTAATTAGCTGCCATGTGGGTGCTGGGATTTGAACCTAGGTTCTCTGCAAGAGCAGTCAGTGCTCTTAATCGGAGACATCTCTCCAGTCCCTAGTATTTTTATTAGAGTTTTGCTGCCCTTATTGCAAAAAAGTAACTGTGTGAGAAAATAAGTTCATGTGCTTTACTACAGTAATCACTATCTATATATAATGTCATTTCATAAATATCAAATATATAATTTTTTGCATTTTTATTGAATTTTTATGATTTTCATACAATATATTTTGATGATATTTAGATCCTCTCCCCTCTACTCCCAATGCCCCCCCAATTCAACGAACTCTCTTATATATGTAATATGGCCTATAGCATGTGATTTGTGTCCCCAGTGTCTTTCAGGTGGATCCATCCACTGGGCCCACCAAGAGTCCTGACCCTGTAACACTAACTTTTTTTTAAAAAAAGAAAATCAGAAAGGAGAAACTATTCCATAGGCAGAACTTCTGCAAAGATCAGGAAAGCCCCAGCATGAACTAAAACACGTCAATTAAAAATGAAGACAGTCTGAGTTTTATAAGCAATAAAAAATGACCCAACAACATGATCATGGCTTTTAATAGTTTTAAAGAAAACTCTTCTGAAAACACTAACAAGCGACATGAACAGAAGAGCTTGAACCCAGTAACAGAACGCTGAGCAGTCAACACACAGTGCCAAGAGAGGATTCCAGAGACTCAGAAACAAGGCTGCCACGGAGAGACCTGTGCACATCCACAGGCGACCGAATACAAGTTGGAAGATGCGCGGCAGAAAGCTTGTCTACTCTTCAGCAGTAATGACAGCACATGGTGTGGGAAACCAGTCTCTAAATACACAAGATGCTTTGCTCGCAGAAGTTGTGACACATCTCTGCAACAATGAGGTCTTCAGGTCACAGTTAACCCTAAACAGGTGGCTAATATTGTATAATGTGCAACAGAGCAGTCTGTTTGCTATTAGCCTAGATGAAAAGGCATTCTTGTCCGAAGCAAGTTCCTCACACGGTCGCAGACCCTGAGGAGTGAACAAACTATCTGGGCTTGTTATAACCTGTCATATGTCTCAAAGTCATCAACTATTTACAACAAAATTAAACTTGGAAAAAAGAATCATATATAGATTTATTTGTCTGTCTACAACTTTAAAAACACAGACCTATCATTTTTTTTTTCTTCTTGGGAAGGTTTGGGGTTGTACCAGAGTAAGCTTGGTGGGGCTGGGATGCCAGGCTCCTGTCCTTCATCTTCTTCCTCTCCTCCCCACCCTCTCTCCAGGCCGTGCCCACCCCGCTTCCTTCCACTCCCCAGAGCAAGCCCCCTTTTATATACTTAGCCACACATACTAGTCTACTCCAAGCACTTGGTTAACAGAGGCAGTATTGCTCTGCTATGCTGCGCTAACCTCTCAGATGAACAGCATTCATGCATCTCAGTGTGCAGGGCAGGCAAAGAAAACAGCTTCCATCTGTAATCCAAATGTAAACGATACATAAAGGTATTACCTTGAAGGTGAGTGTGTGAGAGTCACCCAACACCCTAACCACTGCAGCATCTTCCAACCATGTCAGAAAAGACTGGTGCATAAAAGCAGGGTCACTGTAAGAGCCTCCCTGAATAAGGCCAGAATTTGCTTACTCTTTTCAAAGTGGGAGCCCTGTGGAAAGAGCACAAGAGTTCCTGGAACTGCTTATCACAAGAAAACATTTTAGTCTAAGGAAGTATTTCTTTAAACTTGTGTTAATCTTGACCTTATTAACATTATGGTAGTATTAAGCCCTTTAAATTTTAAAAGACCTTATCTTGGGTAGGTGGAAAAAACAACCGAAGGAGCTAGGTGCTGATTCTATTCTCACAATAGAAAACTGAGAAACAAAGAGGTTAATTGGCTTGCCTCAGATCACACAGTAAGAGCAGGGGCCAGGATTCCAGCTCATCCAGTTCCTAAATCAGAAGTGCTGGGCCCTTTGCTGGACTGCCTCCCATCAGTCAGAGTGGGTCAGCTCCACTGAGGACATAGCTTCTTGGAAGTCATTAATTTCACCAGACCTTTTTCTTAAAATTACTTACTGTCCTAGAGTGTTTTCTGAGGAAGATTTTAAACAAAACTGGGAAAGACTTTCATCTCCCCTGTGGAACAGAGTGGCATGGAACTGAAGTCTCATCTTCCAAAAGAATTTTTCCTACAAGGGGCATAAATATACCAGATAAAGGGGCGTAAGAACCCCTGGTGATCACTGGTTCCCTGGCGATTACCACTAACCCTGTAGACATCTGCACATGCCTTGCTTCATTTGGTCCTGTGACAACACAGCACAAAATACCCATTTTATGAGAAGAAAACTGAGCTTGAAGAAATTAGTAATTTCTCCAAGGCAAATGGTAGGGCTAGAATTTTAAATAGTCTGGCTCCAAAGTCAGCCTTTAAAAAAAAAAAAAACAACAACAACAAAAAAACAATGCTGCTATGATTGCAAAATCAATTAGTAAACAAGTAAAAAATAACAAAGGGATTCAAGGACACCAGAGCAGGATGTAGCAAACAGACTGTGGGGTTCTGAGCAAACATTTCTAGCTCTGTCTCTAGCAGGGCTATGAAAAAGTATCCCCACCCTGAGCACACAGGACTTCTGTGATCCCCTGTGAATGTCCTAGGAGGGAGAAGTGGCATGGCACCCCTGCTACAAACAGGAAAAGTGAACTGTTATAAAGCTCTGAGGAGGGCCGAGGCACAGACACTTCTGTCGTGTGGATAAGCTCTTTCCACAGAGCTGAGCGCACAGGCATGACTCTACATTTTGCTCTGACAACACCAAGGGTGGCAGGACTCAGATGGGCTGTTTTCCTGGCTCACTTCCCTTTGGTCTGGACAAAGCAGGCTGTGCTTGCCTTGGTCATAGTTATCCTGCCTTTGAACACCCAGGACCTTGTTAAAAAATCTGGAGTGCTTGACCACAGACCACAGCTTTTCTCTTGGAATCTGTATGTGACGAACCCGAGTCATTCTTCACTCCCTCCTCCTGCCCTCATTTCCAGCCTGGTGTACTTCCTGCATGTGCATCTCACAAACAGGTCATGGAAGCTGCTGCCTAAAAGGTACTGACTCCTGCCTTGGGCTCAGAAGGCACAAAGATAAGTCTGTCCAGAGCCTGCAGTCACCTTGGATCCAGGAAGAACAAGGCCTCAGAAAATAGACCACCTCCCAGATGAGGGCAATTACACTTTAGGGTGAGGCCATGTCCTGCAGCAACAGTAACCTTCTAGGAGCCAGACTGATCCCCTCAAGCATAACAGTGATAAGAGTCATCTTGCAAAACCAGAGTTGGGGCAATAATCAACCAGGTCCCACCTTGACCAGGCTGTGAAACTGCACACACGTCTAGCCTCCTGCTGCAATCCTTCCTGTTTAAACCAGAGCTCAAGACAGTACCCTGAAGGCAAAACTGGACCCCTTTATCTGTTCTTTCCACTGTGGCCACATTGATTGACTGTCCTCCGTTTATAGGAACTGTGGACAAGCCCTAGTTTGCCCTAAAACTCTGGTTACATTCATATGAAGAGGGGTTTTTTTTTGTTATTCTTTGGTTTGGTGCCTGAGTTTAAAAAAAAAAAAAAATTGCTTAATCTTCATCATAGAAATCATTCTCTTCACATCTGACTTCTTGCTGGCTCTTCCATGGTTCCTGCTGTTATTATTTTGTGTTTCCAGCAATAAGTTCCTTATAAAAAGGGAAATCCTGTTCTCAGTTTGATGCTGACCTAGAAAGGTTGCAGCTAAAGACTCTCAGGGACACATTTCAGACCTGCAGGGTCACTCTGGTATCTCAATTTTTTCTGGAGGCTGAGGCAAGAAAAATCACAAATTCAAGGTCAGCCTGAGCTATATGGGGAGACTGTCTCTCAAAGCAAGCATACAAACATCTAAATGAAACACACACACACACATACACACACACACACACACACACACACACACACACACACACCCCTCTAATTTCTCAATGTTAAGGTCTGTGGAGAATACACTTCTAATAATTACTGGAGTGCTGCTGAAAACATCTTGGAACCGTAGTTGAGCCTCTCAGTGCCTTATTAATGGCAGTCTGAGCCACATAGTAGAAACTTGTCTGTATTTCAGACAACAGAAAAAAAGTAGTCTAAAATCCACAGCGGATTATTTGAGAATAGAGCAGCAAAGGATATTCTTTTTTTATTTATTTATTTTTTTTTTAAATTATTTAATAACCACATGATTAGAAGCATTTCATTACAGCATTAACATATTCAATAACAATTTCCAGAGCAAAGATGCTT
>NW_008336953.1:1571524-1614052 GCF_000622305.1 Nannospalax galili
AATCCATTGTCAGTATTCCTTTGGATAGAATTGGGGTCTGCTGTTCATTTTTCCAGTAGTATGTTGGGTTACTGTGTGGAAGAGCCTTTATCTATCCTAGCCAACAACTCGACTGAAGGTATCGCCTGTCTGGCTTTGCTGTTTGTCGAGTAACTTTTAGTTATGTATATGTATGCTCTTGTGATATTATGTTGGCCCCTTTAATCTTTGGTTATACTTCCCTTTTGGGTGTTTAAGGACATACAATTGGACCAAAAACTAAACAAGCTCTATGTAGAGTCTTCTATCAGAAGAGTGGGCACTTGGTATGTTTTCCCACATATTACCTTCCCTGATCTATAGCTTCAAATTTGAGGGCTCCCACCAAGGCTTATGCTGAGCGCTTTCTCAGAAACATCCAGGTCTTATGACATAGCCACTGCCCTCGTGAACTCACAGCAGCACCTGCACAAGACCAACTAAACAAGCTCTATGTAGAGTCTTCTATCAGAAGAGTGGGCACTTGGTATGTTTTCCCACATATTACCTTCCCTGATCTATAGCTTCAAATTTGAGGGCTCCCACCAAGGCTTATGCTGAGCGCTTTCTCAGAAACATCCAGGTCTTATGACATAGCCACTGCCCTCGTGAACTCACAGCAGCACCTGCACAAGACCTGCACAAAGTGGGGCCCAGCAACTGATGGCTGCTGGGAGGGAGTCTTTTTCTCCAGTGTGGCCACTGTTAAGTTGGCCATGTTCCAGTAAATAACCCCTCAGCTGTGTTCACGTGAGCAACTCCAAACTGGGGAGTGGGGGAGGCACAAGAAAACATAAACAAAAATACAAATCAACCCCAAAAAAGACAAAACAGTAAGGAGAGGACTTGTTGGGAGGAGGAATTCAGCACAAGTAGGGTGAGAGAATAACTGGAGTTAAAAGGACTAAAATACATGCATGAGACATGTCAAAGAATAAACTTTTCTTTAAAAGAAATAATCTAGTGCTGGCTAGAGCCTTCCCTGGGAGAGGTGGAATAGCCTCTCGCTGAGTCCAAATCCAGGCTCTCCCTTCATCAGTCTTTAGCACCTGCTACCAGTGTATCACAGCACAGGCATTGTGTGTCAGCCAGCAGCTCAGAAACCAGGTTCTTCCAGCCCTCAGTAATTACCACCATTTGCCACCAAGCCAAGCTAGAAAACTCAATTCTTGAAGGAATCGTTTGTTCAAGCTCGGTCTCTGTAGAAAGCCACACGGGCAGACAGCCACACAGCTTGGCCGCGTCACCGATGCCTAGGGTCGCACTGTGCCTCTGCTGTCACAGCACTCAGTAAACAGTTGTGCAAGCCCAATAACTGTAGTCTTCCTTGAACCTACTGGCACCATTGGTGGTGTTGTTTAATCATAACCAATTTCCCTTAGAACCGAGGTACAAAAACTAAAGCAGCATTTGCCCTCTGGTGAGACACGGGAAGCTAGATGACCACTTTGCCGTCAGGTGAGAAACTGGGAGCTCAGCTTCCAGTTCAAACATCAGCCTCCTTCACAAAAGCTGTGCTACTATTACGGGCAATATGTGTTTTCTTCCCTCTCTCAGTCCTTGACATTTTTACTGGATGCCTTTTGCCGTTTTTTTTAAAACTACACCTTTACCATTAAAAATCGTGAAGGTTTTTGGAGAGTAGAGACATAAGGCTTTCACCTTCATCACTAACCATGGCTGATTCTACAGCACATCTTGACCCACTTACGAGCCTTCTCAGGAAATGAGAATCTATTTATGAGAACGCTTTACATTTCAGTCCTATCTAGATAAAGCTTGTGTCAAAGACAAGAGGGAAAGAGAAGCCGGAGATGATGTCAAACCATGTGTTTGGGATGCAAAGGCCTAGAGCCAAGAGATGGAGGGGGAAACTAGTCTTCAGGAAGTAGGATTTCAGCACAGCCCCACTGGTTAGCAGCTGGGGAGCCACTGGACAGCAACACTGTCCATGGGATGAACTCGATGCACACGCTGAGTATTGCGTCCAGAGGGAGGGTGCGAGTCCAACCCTGCGTCCTGGTCAGTGCTGTTCTGGTATTTCTGTTTCCGTTTTTTCATCTGTAAAACAAAGGGATGGAGGGGGTGGCACAAGGACCATTTGGTTCGAACATTTTAAGGCTTTTGAAATAAACCCAAGAAGATCTGATAAAAGGTGTGCGTGTGGAGTCACCTTCATTTACACACTAGACATGAAATGCTTGGAAGGGGTATTCTGGGGAAAGGAGTAAACAATACGGCCTACTAGGTACAACAAGAAGTTACCCGAACAACTAGAACACCCACTTGTATGTAGTCAGATTAGAGGTAAGAATGGGTCAGTGGGAAGGCTCAGTGGGTAAGGGCACTTGCTGTCAAGCCTGATGACAGGAGTTGATCAAGTTGTCCTCTGACCTCTACAAGTGCACCATGGCACATGCACCCCCACCCTCCCCACACACATTAATAATGAAAAAAGATCAGAGATGCAGATGTTATCAACACAGGCAGTCCATATTTAGGTTGGTATGTCAGGTGGCTGCAAGACACAGAACTCAAGACTATCAGCAGCCCCTCTGTCCTCCCCTGGGTTCAGTTTGGTAAGGTACTGCTGCAGTCTGATGTAAATATCCCCCGCTTGCTTATATGCTTGGACATTTGGTCCCCAGATGCTGGCACTCATCTAGGAGGTTGTGGAATGTTTTGGACATAAGGTTACCTGGTGGATTTTTCTTTTTAAATCAACCTATAAAAGACATAAATAACAAATGAAGAATCACCTAATTTTCAGCATCTCCCTAGATGTACCATATTTTACACACTAGATGACTAGGTTAACATGTCAATTACTTCACATCAGTAGCCACTCTCCAGCAGGATGGAACACCTAGAGGGTTTCAATATGCACATATGTTCTAGGTTAACATAAATTTCCATCAGTGGAATACTGGGTCTATTTTCAATTTGCTTTATTATTATAAAAGATCTGGGTCTTTGCTTGGTCTTGGAAACCGTCTCATGTATAAGGTTCTCTTCCCAACTGGGGCAGCTACTGTTCTGAGGAAAGTTGTTCACGCACTCACAGGATTAGGTCTATGCTACATTCCACTACAGTTGCCTTCTCTTTGGATAAACTGCTCAACTAACTTAATTCTTCAATGGCCTCTTGCTATGAGGTTCAAAAATGAGAATTAAGTTCATTTTAAAGTAGTCATTCCAGTCAAAGGGAAAACAAGTCCATTCAAAACACTAGTCTGGGGCTGGAGAGATGGCTCAGTGGTTAAGAGCACTGGCTGCTCTTGTGGAGGTCCCAGGTTAGGTTCCCAGAAACCTACATGGTGGCTAAGAACTGTCCCTAACTCCAGTTCCAGGGCATCTGACAGCCTCTCCTGGCCTCCACAGGCATTGTACACATGGGGTGCACTTACATAAATGCAGGCAAAACACTCATACACATAAAACAAAATTAATTAATTAAAAACACTGCTCTATCCTGAGAAGTCTTGGAACTCTGGAAGAAGCAAGTGCATTCTTGTTTCTATTTTCTTTTGTTTTTGTTTTTGAGAAAGGGTCTCCTAGTAGCCCCAGCTGGCCTAGAACTCGCCATGTAGTCCAGGCTGGCCTCGATCTAACAAAGATTCACCTGTCCTGCCTCCCAAGTGCTGGGGTTAAAGGGATGCACTGTCATGCCCAGCTTGTTTCTATTTTCTTAAAAATAGAAAAGACACAAGATTTCCATAATTTTAACCAAGATTGTTTTGAAATTAATGAAAAACTACATACTTTATTCTGGAATAAAAGCCTATTCAGAATGGTCTGTTTTCATGCCAAACATTTGATACTTTTAAGTAATAACAGAATAAGATAATTCTCTATTAGGTAATCATCCAAGTTAAATATATATATTATCTTTTATAGAGGGCGCTTACTTTTCTACTTAACTTAAACCTTAAAAACTAAGAATCAATTAATGCTGTTTTAAAGGAATTATCCAAGGCTAATTTTAAAGCCCACATTATCTAAAACAGTAATTTAAGCTTCCTGCAACTGGCAACTATAGCCACTGCTGTCCTAGTAAGATACCCTCACATAGCGGTGTCTTAAAGATTGCAAGTGGCTTTGGTTTATAAGCATGAACCTCCCTGTCCCCCTGCTTCCCCTCCCCTATCTGCCATGCCAGGCTTCTGGAGGGCCATGGTGCCAGATGACTAACATGTTTACCTCAGCTGATGCACCCAACACAGCAGACACACACAGCATCAAGCGCCCAGGCTGACTACAGGCCCTCAGAAAGGAGCTATCAGCCAGCATTTGAAAGCAAACACAAACACTCGAATGATAGTCCCAATGGGATGTCATGTTACATTTTCCAGTTTCACCAGGATCACCCATAGGTCACATCTAAAGGAAGGTGGTTAGGCTGGATGACCAGTTACAAAGTCCTGCCATTAAATACCCTGGCCAATAAACATAGGGTTAGACCATTTGACATGAGCCAACTGCAAAAGGTGTTAACCTGCTTCTAGAGCCCAGACACCCTCGCTCGGCCTGATAACTTATCAACTTACAGCTGACGCCTTATGGCCACCACCACCATCCTGCTCCTTCCCCAAACAACTGTCTGAATCTCACCTTCTAGGAAAGTGTATGTTTAATCTTGTTGCTTTTGTTTAAACAACCAAGCAACCACCCCAACAAAAATAGGCCTCATATTTCAGAGAACCTAACATCTACAGGAGCACCCAGAAAGAACTCACAAGCAACCTCCAAGTCAGACAGCTTTCCCCGTCCCCCAACCCTGACATCCTCAAAGCACCCACTAGTGCCCCCATCTTGTTGAACTAGAAAAAAAAAAAAAAAACTCTAAACAGAGATTAAAGAGTGTGTGAGTCAGTTTTCCATCACTGTAACAAAACACCTGAACTAGCTGGGCGCAGTGGTGCACACTTATAGTCCCAGCACTCGGGAGGCAGAGGCAGGCAGATCTCTGTGAGTTCAAGGCCAGCCTGGTCTACATAGTGAGTTCCAGGGCAGCTGGGGCTACAGGGAGACCCTGTCTCAAAAAGACAAAAAAAAAAAACAAAAAAAAAACACCTGAAATGATCAACTTCAAAAGAGGGAAGGTTTATGGGCTCACAGCTTCTGTGCTTGGTTACTTGGCACTGCTTCTTTGGGCCTGTGGAGGCTTGGTTCATCATGATGAAAGCACCTGGCACCTGGTGAAGGAGACCTGTTCCCTTCATGGTGGCAGACAGGGAGCCAGAAGGGGGGCTAAGAGAGGAGCCGGGGTCACAGAATCCCCTTCCATGGCATATCCCACCCTGGACCAACTTCCTCACATCACGATGGCCCACCTTCTAAATTATCCACTGCCACCTACACCATAACACTTGGACCTTTGGAGGCCATCACAGATCAAAAGTATGAATGACATGTTGTATGTAAGCATAAGGCTATCTTTTCATTCCAAGCTCTGCTGTTCAACTTAGAAATACTCAAAGCAGGACAGAGGTGAAGAAATGATTCCCACATTATAAATGAGAAAAAACTTTTTGAAAAGAATTTGGCCAAGACCCTACAATAGATCATACTTCAACCAAGTAGTTCCCCAAAAGGAACTATGTTCTAGGGAAATCAGCCAACTCAAGAAAAAAAGAGTTACATGGGGAGCCACTAATAGTGGAATATTTGATAGCAAAACCCAGAACCCAGGGACAGAACATGAAATCTTCCTTAGACTATTGGGCAATCATTAGTGGGGTGCAAGCCTTTCGTCTCAGTACTCAGGAGGCAGAGGCAGGCTGATCTCTAAGCTGAAGGTCAACTTGGTCTATATAGTGAGTTCCAGGGCAGCTGGGACTACATAGTAAGACACTGTCTCAAAAAAAAAAAAAGTTAAAATTACATTGAAGAACACACACACACACACACACACACACACACACACACACACACATGCATGCACACATGCACGCAGGCAAAAGTAAAGAAATACACAGACAACAGAATCTCAATGCTTTAAAAAAAGATGCTGGGAAAAAAACAGCAAAACATTAACACTGCTTGCTCCAGCTAGGGTAGTTATGGTAATTTTTCTCTATATTTGTGTGTGCTTTCTACTGAAACTGTGAGTACTCCACTAAAATACACATAGGAAGTTTTATAACACACACTACAGGACTGAAGAGATGGCTCGGAGGTTAAGAACACTGTCTGGTTTTGCACAGGACCAGGATTCAGTTCCCAGCACCCACATGGGGGCTAACAACCATCCATAACTCCAGTTCCAAGGGATCCAATACCCTCTCCTGGCCTCTATGAGCATTGCATGACACAGGTGCACTCACATGCAGGCAAAACACTCATATACATAATAAATAAATTAAATAAATAAATAAATAAATAAATAAAAATTTAAAGAATATCCCCATAACATACTAAAAAAGATTCCTGACTAGCTACCAACTAGATCAAATATTCATTGGTATCTTTTAAATCTGTGACTATCTGATGCAAAAATTACAAGAGTAAAGTAAGGCAGAGAGATGTACTAGTGTCTCCTGATCTAGTTTTTCTTTTAAAATTTCACTGGTGTTCACTACTCTCCTCCTGCTTTGGTTTAATGTGCCAAGAAAAAAAAATGTGTCTCATTTTTTTTATGACAGAGACACTTGTGGTATATGAGACCTTTGTATGCCAAAGCATTTGAACTTCTTGCCCGGGTGAAGTAAGGACCTAATTTATAACTCGGTTCTGTTCAAAATGTGCATTTATAAGTTGGCTGTTCTGTGCAGGAATCGCGTCCTGAGTCCTGCCTCCTTTCTGAGAGAGGGGCTGGTTGGAAGTTTCTTATATTCCTGCCACAGAAGAAAGTAAGAGCAGATTCCGAAGAAGGCAGTTAGTTGCTTTCTTTGCGTGGTGCGTGGAAATGCAGGAGTTACGGCACAGGCGGAGAGCTGAACATACCAGCAGTGTGAGGACCTGGAGAGCAGTGTGGGCAAGCAGAAAGATTTCTAGGGAAGCTCAAAAGGCCCATAGGGAAATCTGTGTTCAGGGTAGGGGTGAAGCTCTGAGGTGAAGCATCTGTATAGCATGCTCAGGGCTGTGGTTGAATCCTCAGCAGGGAAAAACTTTAAAAACTACTTCTGCCTGCTTAGAGCTGTGTCTCAACACTTTTTTAGGCCACTCAGATGGCAAGGCCTTTATTACATCTACACCTGGTAATCCCTGGAACCGACTATATGTCTGAAAGGGCTCCAAGCTGGGCACACAGTTGATCACAAATAATCTTTAAATGGAAACGTTTTTGTCATGCTGCAATGTGAGCATCCTCCCAAAATCTTTAAGCTCTTCACACACACTAAAATTGAAGTTTAGGGAGAACATTAAAACCCACAGAACTCTATGGCTTGAACACTTAAAAATAAAAAAAATCTAAAGCAAATGTCCACTGTCAAAAGAGATTGATTTCGAATAAATGTAGACTGGGCTTTAAAAATACTTAAGGTGAAGCCTGGGAACTTGACTCAGTATGTAAAGTGCCTTTTGTACAAACATGAAGACCTGAGTTCAGATCCACAGCACCCACATAAAAAGTAGGGCACACGGGCTCACGACCCCAGTGCTGGGGGGACAAGACAAGAGGATCCCTGGTGTTTGGGGGCCGGTCAGCCTAGCCACATCTATAAGCTCTGGGTTCAGTGAGAGACCCCTTCTTAAAAATAACTAAGTAAAATTTTAAAATAAGGCAGAGAAACAACTGAGCAGGACATCAGATGTTGACTTTTGGCTTACACAGACACAGACACTTGTGTGCACCCATGCACAGGTGTGCACACATATGAACATTATCTGTACACACACACACACACACACACACAGTGAATGAAAACTGCTTAATATGGGCTGGAGAGATGGCTCAGTGGTTAAGAACACTGGCTGTTCTTGCAGAAGACCCGGGTTCAAATCCCAGCACCCACACGGCAGCTAACAACTGTCCGTAACTCCAGTTCCAGGGGATCAAATGGCCTCTTCTGTCCTCCGTGGGCACTGCATGACATGGGTGCACTTACCCACATGCAGGCAATACATACATACACATAAAATAAAAATAATAAATAAAATATTTTAAAGAAAGAAAACTGCTTAATATAAGGACTGTAAGAAATAACTGAGTTTCCAAGTTACACAAATGAGGGCAAAATGCCCCCAAACTGGAGAAATGAGCACTGCCTAAAATTAGTGCTTCCAAGGTAGAGTGCCTGCACATGAGCAGGAGGAAGAGCACAGCCAAGTAAGATGGGCCGTCTGGTTTCCCCAGCTCCTTCCTGCCCTCACCGTGTCAGTGTACTCTATCCAGCTGCTATTCCTGGGAGGCACTGAAGAGTGGTGTGCACAGTGAAGCTGTTTAAGGACTGACTCCTGCATTGCTGGCTACATTCTGTTCAGCCATCTTGCACACACACGAATTGAATACATAACAAGCATGTAACAGAAAAGACTGCTAAGTGTGCATTTTCTAAAACAGGTTCAAATTGGCAAGAGGACTTTATAAATCGTACTTTCCTCCTTTCCAGTCAAAACACTTCTTACAAGCTTCCTCCAAAATACAAATGCCTGGTATGATAATATTAACTGTCAACTTGACAGGATCTAGAACCATCAATGACAAGCATCTGGACATGAGAGAGTTTCTAGAATGGATTAACTGGGGTGGGAAGAGCCGTCCTAAACATGGGGCACCATCCCATCCATGCTCTGGGGTCTTGGACTGCATAAAAAGAAGAAAGTGAATTGAGCACCAGCAATCATCTCTCTCTGCTACAATGCAATGTGACCAGCAATCATCTCTCTCTGCTACAATGCAATGTGACCAGCAATCATCTCTCTCTGCTACAATGCAATGTGACCAGCCACCTCACACTCCTGCAGCCGTCACTTCCCAGCCGTGAGGGACTGCACCCTTGAACCATGAGCCAAAAATAAACCCTTCCTTCTTTAAGTTGCTTTTGTCAGGGATTTTGTCAGAGCAACTAGAAAAGTGACTAATGCAGCTGGGAATTTGATGAAAGGAACACTGGACGCATGGCCTGAGAGAAAGAGAGCAAAGGGCACCCCTGAGCACATCACAGAGCCAGCCTCCTGAGCTAGGGAAAGGCTAAGGCAGCCCCTGCTGCATGTGCACGGGGCAATGCTCAAATCACTTCCCACCTATTCCCACAGCCAGGGCCTCAGTCTTGGGTTCACTAATGCCCACTCTGCAAAAACCCAAGCATATTTACTGCAAACAATAGTCTGTGTGTAATTACAAACACCACCAAACTCAGAATATGAAGGTGTGCAGAAACTTCCAGATAGGATTCTAATCACAAAAGGACCAAGCCTAAGGAAATGAATCCAAATGGAAGTCATTGAAACAGGAATATGTCCTTGTGAATGGAAATGAATAAAAATATAAAAGGAGACTGGCACGCCCCTAAAAGGCTTAGCAGCCTCCTAAAACTGCCATGGCCCCTTATGCTTCTTGCTTTTGACTGTGCTAATGGCCACGCTTCTACCCCACTTTGTCCAAGTTCCCCACCACATGAATTCCAACCCAATTCCCAAGGAATTCTAAGATCCCACTCAAATACCACAAACTCTCCCCCAGACAGTTCGTAAACCCTCTGCTGCCTTGGAGAATCTGTGTGTGCACTCTGGGGTAGCTGAGTGACACAGGGTACTCTGCCCAGGGTGGGTCCACAGCTTGCAAATGGCCAGGCCCACTCAGGTCATGCACAGCTACCCAGCCTGCTCTGCAGGAGCCCCTGCTTCTAAAGCCACAGTTGGTTGTCTTTGAATGATCACCAACCTTTTGTCTCATTGTTAATAAATCTGAAACTAGGATTCAGAGGTACCGAGATCTGGAACAAGTAAACTACAAGCTGGGAGGGTTCTATTCTATAAATATGCCAGAAAAATTAATATGCATAGAGAAAAGTTACATGAAAAGTGATGCTTGGGTTGGGGAGATGGCTCAGTAGTTAAGAATACTTACTGTGAAACGAGAGAACCTGAGTTTAAATCCCCAGCAGCCACAAAAAAGCAGGGCACAGCTTCATGTGCCTGTAAGCCCCCAGCACTGGAAGGCAGACATTGGTGGATCCTGGGTGTTCACACTTGGCATTCTCCCTTTAATGTCCCGCCCAGAAGGCAGCTGGCTTGGGTTAAAAGTGTGGGAATATAAACCATTACATACTGAAATAAACTGAGATCTAGACTCACCTAAAGAAACCAAGATTAATTTTGTCCACAGCATGGAAAGGAAGAAGGCAACTTGATGAACTTCTTAAAATATGAAGGATCACTAAATAATGGGGGAGGGGCTGGGGCTCAGGCAGTAAAGTGCCCACCACACAAGCATGAAGACCTGAGTTCAAGTTCCCAGCACCCATGTAGAGACCAGGCATGGCTGTGTGTGCCTGCAACTCCAGTTTAGGGCTGGAGGAGGAGAAAGGAAGGAGGAGGAGGAACAGAAGGGAAGGGAGAGAAGGGGAGGGGAAGGGAGGGAGAGGAAAGAAAGGGAAGGAAGTTTGATGCCGACTTCTAAATCTGCTGATAGTTACTCCACTCGGCTCTTAGAAACAAGTAAACATCCTTTATAAAATGTTTTCAAACATGGGGCAAGGTAGCACACACCTTAAATCCCAGTCTTTGGGAGGCAGAGGCAGGCAGATCTCTGTGAGATTGAGGCCAGCCTGGTCCACATAGTGACTTCCAGGTAAAAAACTTTTCAAAACCTCTTTCTAAAGGCATCAAGAACTGACAAGGCTGGTAAGCAGCCCTGTCAAATCCACAGGGAAGGCTGGATACAAGAGCAAATTAGCGACTCTGTCCTGACAGCGCTGATGGTCTGTCTCATGGGTAGCGAGAAACAGAAGCAGGGCCCAGTTAGTGCCTAAGGAGTGGAATGCAACCAGAAACCACTTTTCCATATGACTGTGTTAAAAAGCCATAAGTGGGGTCAAAGTGAATGAAAAATGAACCCATTTCCCAAGCGATTGCAGCCCAAATTGTATCACTAAGATATCCAAAAAAACTCCAAGTTGTGAGTTTACTTTGAAATGTTCAAGGCCCAAACTACCCCTAGACATGTGACAAAAACAACAGTCCCCTGTAACAGGCCACGTTTCCACCCTAAGAACCAAGAAATCCTCCCTAAGTAAGTGCCTAAGGGAAACAGGCAGCTCGCACCAAGACAAACTAAGTGACACAGCGATGAAGAGCCATGGAGGAAGCAGACAGTGCACAGAAACACACGAAGGTCTGAGACTGTGCGGCTGTCACATTCCCAACATGCTTGTGAACTGGAAATCTTAGAGGCGTGTCTGAAGGTATCAAGAGACCCAAATGAAGCTGGGTGTGGGGGCACATGCCTTTAGTCCTGGCACTTGAGAAAGAGAGGCAGGCAGATCTCTGTAAGTTCAAGGCCGGCCTGGTCTACATAGTGAGTTCCAAACCAGCCAGGGCTATACAGTGAGACTTTGTCTCAAAAAATAAAAATTAAAAAATTAAAAACTAATAAACCAGTAGACCCAAACAGCATGGTATACACTGCTAATAGTACTGCAGTGCAACTTTGCTCTAATCATGCCATATGTTTAGAAACAACCTCAGAGCCCACACACAATTCACTTGGTGGCCTTCAGCTTCCACTGCTGTATGAGGAAGCTGTTCTCTGAGGCTTCTCTGTGCATGAGGCAAAGTTCCTGCCTGCTCTGTCAACAGAAATTCTTTCTTGGGTATGGGCCCACAGTTCCCTGCACTCTTATCAGCACCATCCAGCAAGTTCCACATTCTCAGGCACAACTGGCTCTGCAGAAGTCTACGAGCAATCATAACTGGCCGATGAAGATTAACGTGCTACTGTAGGGGGTCCCAGTGCTGAGTGCCAACTATAAATAAAAGCACTGTTCTTGCTGTGGGGATGCAGCTAGTAGACACGGCTAAGCCTCAGCTTGGAAATCACCATTCTATTTGGGAAAATGAATAATTCCCAGGTAAGCAACTCTGTTTTCAGAGTGTTCACCACAGAGAAAATGAAAGAGCACATGATAGGAGGGGCAGCCTGAGAGCAGGTTAGAGACCATCTGAGAACACTGTTATCTGGACCAAGAGAAAATAAACACAGAAGCTCTGTGGTTACTAGGAGCAGGAGTCCTTTAAGGACCAGAACACCACGAGTACAATGGGTGAAAATAAAGAGATCCAAGAGGGAAGTGGAGGTCAAGCCAGCAAGGTCTTATGATCTGGATGTGAAATGTCCCCAGGTTTTTCACATCCTGTTATGGCCTGGATGTGAAATGTCCCCAGGTTCATGTATTTGGAAACTTGGTCCCCAGCTGAAGGTGCTTTGGGGGGAGGTTGTGAGACCTGTAGCAGGTGG
Source organism: Nannospalax galili (assembly GCF_000622305.1). Taxonomy (NCBI): domain Eukaryota; kingdom Metazoa; phylum Chordata; class Mammalia; order Rodentia; family Spalacidae; genus Nannospalax; species Nannospalax galili. The sequence continues at coordinate 1,583,946 of NW_008336953.1, forward strand.
GGCCTAACTGGGGAAGTAGGTCACAGGGGGATGGCACTGAGAGTTCTAGGCAAGCCTCCCCTCCCTCCCTCCCTCCCTCCCTCCCTCCGTCCCTTCCTTCCTTCCTCCCTCCCTCCTTCCCATCCAAGATGTGTATAAGCACTCTCATTGCAGCCACAGACTTAAGCCACTCTTTCTGCTGTACCTTCTCTGGCAAAGTATGAACCAAAATAAACTTCTTCCCTTAAGTTGCTTCTTGTCAGATATTTGGTCACAGAATGAGAAAAGTAGGCACTAGATGACCCATAGGAAAAGAGTTCCGATTTTGTTTAGATGCAGTGGGAAGCTTTTGGAAGGGCTAGATAGCTTCAGTTGTCAACCTGACACACCTGGGAAGAGGGACCCTCAACTGAGGAATTTCCTCTGTCGGACTAGCCTGTGGCCATGTCTGTGAGGCATTTTATTGATTGTTGAGTGATATGGGAGGACCCAGTCCACTGTGGATGGTGCCACCCCTGGGTAAACAGTCCTGTGTTGCATAAGAAAGCAGGCTGAGCACAGGTCAGGGGAGCAAGCCAGTAAGTAGCATTCCTCTGAGGTCTCTGCTTCAATTCCTACCTCCAGGTTCCTGCCCTGCCTCAAGTACCTACCTTGGTTTCCCTTGATGATGGGACTATGAGATGTAAGCCAAATAAACCTTTTCCTCCCCAAGTTGGTTTTGGTCAGAGTGTTTTATCACAGCAATAGAAAGCTAACTAGGACAGGCAGTTTAACTGAGGAAGTGACACGCTATCATGGGCATTTCAGAAGTTCCTTCTGCCACTGCTACAGAGAATCTGCACTGACGTAGGGCATGCGAGAATAGATGGAGACTGCTCAGTGTGGCAGCACCTAAAGAGGGCAGGATGCAGGCTCTAAACTCAGACATGGGTGAGAGCAAGAAACAGTGAGGACAGCAAGACTCAGTCAGTGCCTAGGCATCTGGCCAGAATACTTGGGTAGTTAGGGGTCTGTTTACAGAGACCGGGAAGACACTGGTTTAGGGCCTGATGGAAACAGAGGAGAATGGGAAAAGGAAATCAAGAGTCCTGCTGGGGGTGGCTGGAGAGGTGTTTCAGCAGTTAAGAGTACTTGCTCTTGCAGAGGACCTGGGTTAGGTTCCTAACATTTGTTTGGATGCTCATAATTACCATAACTCCAGTTCCCAGGATCTGATGCCCTCCTCTGGCCTCCACGGGCACCAGGCATGCAAATGATGCACATACATACATACAGGCAAGAATTCACACATATAACAAGAGTAAATAAATCCTTATTTTTTAAGTCCTGCTGCGACTGAGCTGCCTTCTAGGGATTTGCATGAAGATATCTAGTAAGAGAGCCCAAGACAGAGGTCAGAGTAAAAGACATACATTTCTCAACCATCAGCATACAATGTTATCAAAAGCTTTGAGTTCATATAGGTAGAACACCTATCATTGTAGAAGTCCCTAGAGCCAGAGTCCTGGGGTATTTTGACATCACAGAAAGACTCATAAGGCCCCTAAAGAGGAGTGTCAGGAGAAAAAGAAGAGAAGTTCCCAAGAGAGAGCCCCTGTATTTGAAAACCTGTATCCTGCTTGAGAAGAGAGGCTTAATGCCTGGGCGTCTTACTTTTTCTGTTGTGATAAACTACTCTAACAAAAGCAATTTAAAGGAAAAGGCATTATTTAAGCTCATAGTTCAAGGGTACAGCCCGTCATGGTGGCAAAGTCAAGGCAGCAGGAACTGAAGTAGCTGGTCAGAGGGCTTCAAAGCAGAGTGCCCTAGCTGGTGCTTCTCCAAACTGTACATGGTGCCTGATGGTTACAGGAGGCCTGAGACCCGGCATTCTACACAGTTTCTTGGGTGATGGCTAGTGTCAGTGGTCCATAAACTCCAGTGTGGATGGCAAAGCCCCTGGCCACAGACAAGCAGTCATTCCACCCTGTTCACTTTTGCCAGTGGTTGATCCCTTAGGCTCTTCTGCAGCTGAAGAGTCTATTTAATCAAGATCCTCATCAACATCACCTCTCCTGAAGTCTTCTTCAAGCCCTCAAGCTGAAGCTGTCATGATCTAGCTGCTATTCCTGCTTAGCCCCCATGTCCTGTCACTTTCCACCTTTCTCCCTCTGCCACAGCACACAGCCTCCCTTGGCTCCACACCAGCAGGTCCTTCTGACGGAACCCTCTTCTTCCATACTACTTCCTGTCCATGCTCTTCACCTCCTTCATGATGTTGCTCAGTGTCATCTTCTTAATGAAGCCTATGCTCTGTCCACCCTACTCAATCCCCCAACCAGCATCCTTGGTATTCTAGTTACTGGTGCATATGTCTATCCTATGTCTACTTCCCCAGAAGTTATGAACAATCTGAAGGTAGGGTCATAACATGTTCAATTTACAGCTGAAGCACCCTGAAGTGTCTCATATGATTTTTTTTAAAAAAGGTGCAATATCAATTCAATAACTCACATAGCTTGCAACTAATGAATGTGAATTAGATTTTTGACACCTCAAACAACCTAATCTCTGGTGGAGGTGTTAAAGATGCAAGGATGAACACGATAACAAAATGGATAAAGAGCGAAGCTAGAGCAATGGAAAATTCTAATAGCAATTCATAACTCACAGACACATGAGAACACAAAACACAATGGTAATCTTATACTATGAACCAGGATGAAGTAACAATTTTTGTTTGTCTGTTTTGATGGGGTCTCCCTAGTCCCCAGCCTGCTTGGAACTCACTGTATATACCAGTCTGGCCTTGATCTCACAGAGATCGCCTGCCTCCGCCATCCGAGGGCTGGGATTAAGGGCGTGCACCACCATGCCCGGCTTAAGTAATAATTTTTTAATACTGAAATAACCATGAAATTTGCAGGGCTTATACTGAATTCAATAATATATAACTATATTAATTCAACTGTGAACCTAGAAACTTGCACCCACTTGTGAAAGAGCTGTACTGTTGCTCTGGGGTGTGTTACTGAATATGTTAAAGCTGTAGTGAAAAGCTTCTGTATCCCAGCACCCACATGGCAGCTAACAACTGTCTGTAACTCCAGTCCCAGGGGATCTGACAGCCTCTTGTGACCTCCACAGGCATTGCACAACACAGGTGCATTTACCTACATGAAGGCAATACACGCATACACATAAAATAAAACTAGTAATAATCTGATATATAGAGATTAGAAACGCAGGTGCAAACATCTTAATGTCAATTGCATTAAAAATGAAGTTTTCTGCATGAAACTATGTATTTTAATTTTAAAAAATTAACCGTTTATTATACTTTATTTAACAACCTAGGAAGTTTGTCACCATCAGGAGTTCCAGAGCAACTTCTGGTGTTATTGGAAATTCAGGAAATCTCGGTGGAGTTGTTAGTGTAATGGACCTTGTTGATAAAGTATGTGCACACTTTCGAGAGCACATGTGAAGGGGTTTCTCCAAAATAGACCTTATTGGTTCCATTTTCAGCAAACTGCCCTGTCATACTCAGCATGGCTTTTACTGTCCCTGATGTCAGCATGTGCTCTCCTTTGACAAGGTTCATGACCCACAGAAGATACTGACATACATGGTTTTGGGCCTTCACAGTTGTGCTGGATAGCTTTAGTGTCAACTCGACACACCTGGGTTGCCTTCATTGGTCTAGCCTGTGGCCATGTCCATGGGGCACCTTCTTGACTGTTGTGTGATGTGGGAGGGCCCAGCCCACTGTGGGTGGTGCCACCCCTGGGCAGGTGGACCTGTGCTGCATAAGAAAACAGGCTGAGCACTTACTGTGTACCAGCAACTACTTAGGCATTTTACAAGCACAGTCTCCCCCAAGTACTGGTGGTGAATTCAAGTGTTTCCACGTCATGGTGATGTGAAGGCATGCTCTTATGTCCCTTCAGTCAGTTTTAACTTCCAGGCTACAATGTATGTTGACTGCCATACATTCCACGGCAGTCAACAGTCACAGCACAGGCTTTGTCTTAGATGCTTGGTTAACCTTACCTGTCAACTTGAGAGCTAGAAGCATTTGGGAGATAGTTTTTGGGCATGCCTGTGGGGGCCATCTTGATTAGGTTAACTGAGGTGGCAAAACCCACCCACTGGCTGGAACCCTGGACTGTATAAGGAGGAGAAAGTGAGCTGAGCATTCACTGTACTGCTCCTTGGCAATGCAACGTGAGCAGCTGTCTCATGATCCTGCCGCCATGACGTCCCTGACATGATGGCCTGGAACCTGGGACTGTGAGCCAAAATAAACCCTTCCTTCCTTAAGTTGCTTCTGTCAGGTATTTTATCACAGCAACAGGAAAAGCAGTTAAGACAATGTAGGTTAATATAAGTGATCTGAACACATGCAAGGTAGACTCGGCTGTGCTATGGTGTCTATGAAGTTAGGGGCACGAAATGCAGTCAGGCTATTTTCAGTTTATGCTGGGTTTATCAGGACATAACCTCACTGCAAGTTGAGGACATCTGCTCTAAAACTAAGACCACATCACAGACCACTATAGTAAGTATGATTATCAAACCAAGTGGCTCCAGGCCACAGCCTAGGTCCTAACTACGCCAAGTGAAAAACTATGAAGACTTAGAATGGAAAGACTTCTCTTGGGGCTGGCAAGGGAGAGAGAGGAGAGAGAGAAGAGAGAGGAGAGAGAGAAGAGAGAGAAAGAGAGAGAGAGAGAGAGAGAGAGAGAGAGAGCGAGAGAGAGAGAGAAAACAATAACATACAAAAAAAAAAAAAACAAATGCTTGCCATGCAAGCCTGACAACCTGAGTTCCATCCTTGGAGCCCAGGTAAAAGGAAGAAGAAAACCAACTCCACAAAGTTATCCTCTGACCTCCACACGCATGCCCTGGCACACATAGCTATACACACACCCACACCCCCCACACACACATGCACACTAATCAAGTAAATTAATCTTTTTACAGTTCTTTGAAATGGTGAGCCAAAATAAACTTTAAAAAATAGAGAAGATTATCTCTAGGTAAGTGTGATGCTTAATTGTGATTGTCAACTTGACTGGAACGAGATATACCTAGGAGATTTAGTGGAGTCAGAGAGGACTAGAGCACCAGCACACTGACATATTCAATGACTTAACTCTTTAGAGAGTCATTATCTTTTTAAAATTTTTTTTATTTAGTTTTATTTTATGTGTATGAGTGTATTGCCTACATGTATGTAAGTGCACCCATGTTGTACAGCGCCTGTGGAGGGCAGAAGAGGGTGTCAGTATCCCTGGAACTGGAGTTATGAACAGTTGTTAGCCATCATGTGGGTGCTGGGATTCAAACCTGGGGCCTCTACAAGAGCAGCCAGTGCTCTTAATTGCTAAGCCATCTCTCTAGCCCTGAGATTCATTATTTTAAAAAGGCTTTTGGGAGGTAGCAATCTTGTGGAAAGTAAGGCCTAGCTGAAAGAAGTGGGTCCTAAGGCCCACCCACTTCCTGTTCTGCTCTGCTTCCTGGCAGCCATGATGTGAGCAAAATCTGCTGTTCACTCTCAACACCACCACGTTCTTCTTCACCTGAGGCCCAAGGCAATGGCTGTAGCTGACCACATTCTCAAATTTCTGAAGCTCTGAGCCAAAATAACCCTTCTGTCCTTTAACATTGCTTTTCTCTGTTCAGGTTGTTGCTTGGTACAGTGATAAAAAAATCTAGCAAGTTATTGTTTTAAACTCTTAACAACATGGGCAGATTATATATTTATTCTCTACCTACATGCTTTCAACAAAGTAATGGTTTTCTTTCTGTAACAGGAAAAAAAGTGTTCTCAGTTTTACCCAATAACAATAACTCATGATTTGTCCATCCAAGAATGCCTTTTAAGACTAAGAACAGGAAAGATCTAGAAATGAATAACCAGCTCCTGGGCCTGTAGTATGGCACAGGCCAAAAATCCTATGTATATGGCCAGCTATGATGGCGCATGCCTTTAATTCCAGCACTCTGGAGGCAGAGATGGGCGGATCTCTGTGGGATTGAGCCAGCCTGGTCTACATAGCAAGTTCCAGGCCAGCTGGGACTAAAGGAAGACCTTGTCTCAAAAATTGAAACAAAACCAAAAAATCCTATATAAACGAGGTACTGGGTGCAGCAGGTCATGAATTCAACCTGTGCATGTTCTCTGGTAAGCATTCTGCTCAGAACATTTTTCTGATAATGGAATCAAGGCCTTTACCTCACTACCATAGGACTCATGGAGCAGACAAGGAAAGGGGATAAAAGAACATCCACAGTCTGTAGCTAGAAGACTTTAATAACAGTCTAGGAAAGAGGGAGAGAGATAGCTGAGTAGGATGAATCGGGGCAAAATCCTAAGAGAGGGAATGATGGAAAACACAGGCATGTTCAAACTGGGTGGTATTTCTGACCTTCCATTCCTAATCTTTTATTTCATTCATTTACTCCTTAAATTCTCATCATCCATCTCCATCCCCCCCAACCCCCCCTCCACAAAGCAACCACTCAAAGTACATCCACAAACACTGAGCTTTTGGGAACCCCTCCAACAGTTGTTTCCAGCTCCCTCTTGCTTCTTCCTCTGTCCCTCCCTCAAAGCCAACAGCCCCCCACGGTTCCACCTTCTTCTTTTGAGATCTCATTTACCCCTATGATGATTAACCTTCACTGTCAACCTGATGGGATTTTGGAGTTTTTGTTTTTGAGACAGGGTCTCCCTGGCTGGCTTGGAACTTGCTATGAAGACCAGGCTGGCCTTGATTTCACAGAGAACACCCCTGTCTCTGCCTCCTGTGCTGGGAATAAAGCTATGGGCCACCACACCCAGTCTGATGGCATTTTTGGGTCACTATGGAAAGATACTTGTGGTTGTGTCTATGAGGGTATGTTTCCAAAGATCTACCTTGAATGTGGGCAGCAGCATCCCATGGGCTGAAGTCCCAGACTTAATAAAAAATATGAAAGTGAGCTGAGCACCAGAATTCATCTCTGGGCTTCCTGACTGTGGATGCACTATTACGCTCCCCCTCAATCCTGCCACTGTGTCTTCCCCATCATGATGAACTGTTCCGTCAAATAAACTCTCTCTCAAGTTGCTTTTGCCAGGTATTTTGTCACAACCACAAGAAAAGTAAATAATCCATTCCCTGATGGAAATTACCAACTCTGCGGAGGAGTCTCAATTCTTTATCCCAGCCCCAGTCTTGCTCTTGACCTCTAATCCCCTCCTCTCCCACATCCCACAGTGTACTATGACCAGAGTACCCACCCATCATCACCTGCAAGTCAACATTTCATAACATTTTCAAATCCTTTTCCAGCACACAATTCCCACCCCTAACTTTTCTAACTCTATCACGGATCACCATGCTACTAAGGACTTGCTGCATACAGTTGGGGGACAAATTCTAAAACCTTTCCTAGGGTGTAAAGCCATTTCTTCTATGCCCTTGCTTCTCCAAGTGTAGCCCAGAGACTCAGCATCCTGTCACCTGAGAGCATGTTACAATGCAGAGCCTCAGGCTTCATCCTTGCCAGACCTGCTGGATCAGTGGCTGCAATGTTAAAAGTCCCCCAAGTGATGAATGTGATTTGTACGAACAGTAAATTTGGAGGGCCTTTGATCTAGTGCTTATTAATATTCTACCAACTTAACTGCATTCAAATTTGGTCATTTGGGGGCATCATTGACTGAATCCTTACTATGCACCAGTAGGCTTTAAATACATTGTCTCATTTAACCCCCAAAATAACCCCATGAGGTAATCACCATTATCAGAGTGTTAAGAACGCATAAATTGAGGCTCAAGTGGTTAAACCATCTGCTTAACGACCACAGACAATGAAGCCAGGACTTGAACCTAATCAGTCTGACCACAAACCATCCTGCCAAATCGCACTAACTCGCATCAATGTCAATTTATGCATCTCAAGTGCATGCTGGCAGAATTAGCTACTCTGGTTGATAGCATTTTTCTATCAACTCAAAGTACATTTTGTTGGCTTATTACAATCCTTGCTGACCATCTTTTAAAGGCATAGCAGATTATCCTGCCGTGGAGCAGCATTCTGAATACTACAGTTTGTGCTAAGATGTTTGATAAATGAAGGAAAAATCATAATCCCATCCTTTAAGGAGCATTAAATGACTGCCTTAATAATAAAACTCACATACTGAGTACCACTTTTCTTCTAAAAAGTAAAGAAAAAAATAGTGTGAGACTAGTTCTGGAATGCATGGCTGGTTGGGTTCCATTCCATGACCCTCACCTAATATCCAGCTACTTTCTATTTTCATTTAATTGCTTTATTATGCTGTTTTCAATCATTAACATCCCATAGAAATTCATACCATTTTTAAACCTAGTCTTCTTTTGTCTTTTTCCCTTAGTGACCAAATGCAAACCCACAATCTAACAGAAATCACACTTCCCTAACACAATATTATCTATTTCTAGACCCCACCTTGCTGAGAATACAATGCAAGCTTCAGATGCTCTGAATAGAAAACTCTATGTGTTTAGATTCTCTAAACCACACAAAACAAGGCATACTGCTGTAAGGCTGGCCTGCACAGATTCCCACTGGCAGGACCCAAAGATATCAAAATCAATGCCCAGCTCTATTACAAGGGTAGATGTCTGCCTGATGCTGTCCACCCGGCCCCTGCTCTTCTTTGGAGGACTTCTTCCTCTGCCACATTTTTTTTTCTTTTTCTTTTTAAATTATTTTCACTTTATGTGTATGAATGTTTGGTGTGCATGTTTGTAAATGCACCACAGAGGCCAGAAGGGAGCACTGTATTTCCTGGAACTAAAGTTACAGATGGGTGTTAGCTATCTTGCAGTTGCTGGGAACTAAACCCAGGTCCTCTGCAAGAGCAGCCAGTGCTCTTAACGACTGAGTCATCTCTCCAGCTTCCCTCCCCACATAGTTTTTTAAATAAAATTTCTCCCGCAACATTTTTCTAACTGTTGAGTCCTGGGAGAAGAAACAATTTATTGAATCCAGACCAGTCAGGATCCTTTGGTGGGATTTGTAGGACTGAAATGGAGACATAAACTCCTTTGGAAAACAGAAATGAAAAGATGACATTCAGAACCCATTAGCTCCCAGTCCCATGGGGTTTTCCAGTCAGCTATGAACAAGAATAAATAAAGCCAAAATGGACAGGAAAGTCTGACAGCACCAAAGTACAGGGTTCTTATCACGATCTGGTTCCCCATCCTTCCTTCTACTGTGACAGTCCCCAAAATTCTGCTAACACGTAAGAATTTTCCTGTAACTATTTGTGTCTCTATGGCTTAAAGCCACAAAGCTCTAACATCAATAATCTGGCTTTGTTTTATACAAGTGTCTCTACTTAGATAATGCTGTTTCTTCCTTCAGATATTGAAACAAGGCTTAAATACTAATTTCTAAAAGGTTCTTATTTCACAGTATATAAAAATCTTTTAGAATATCTATTTAAAACAAGTCTTGGGTCCTATCATTCAACATGCTCCCCACACTATTAAAATATCATTTTAAGAAACTTACTGCCTGATCATTTTTAGTTTAATTTCAAAGATAAAACTGTCTTCTTAAGTCATCTTTTCCTTCATGTATTCAATTATATTCTCTGCTTAAAATGCTTAAAATAAAAATTGGCACCAATCCACTCACTGATGGAGACTTGAAGTTAGAAAGCAGTAACACATCAAATTAACTGCACAATATCAGGCTTACACTCTTCGAAGCATGGCCCAAATCAAGATATTCATTACCACTGCAATGAACCTGAATGCATTTGCCTTAATTGCAAGTTTTTACATTTCAATCAAATAGATTCTGACTTAACAGATGGCAATACAGTTCAACTACAATCAATCTAGCAAACTCCATGTAGTCTTCTAAAAATCACCAAAGGTCTCCAATCCCCCTCCAAGTCAGGCTTTGAAAAAGCCCTTAAGGTTGTTTCATTAGCAACTTTTCTAGGACTCTTTTAACATGATGCTATACACCAATCAAACTGTAAAAATAGTTAAATCTTGAAGTTAAAAACAAACAGAAAAAGCTTGTAACTTATCCAGTTCAACAACCTCACTTCCCACATACAAACAACAAACACTGGTGGGAAAAAAAAAAAAAAAAAAAAACCACCAAAAAACTGGTTGATATGCCTAGGTAAACAGTAGGAATTAAAAAAAAAAAAAAAAGAATTCATGAGCTTTTTGCCCTAGCATGAGGAAGAGGCCTAATCATCTAGTAAGATGCTCACAGGATAAAAATACATAATTTCCCTTCAGTGCCCCAACTTTATTGCTACTTTTAAATAGTCAATGAAAAGTCAGAAGGAAATTTTAAAGCAAAAAATTGCTAGCCCGGTGGTAATTCTGGTCACCTTAGAATTATAGGGGTATGGCTGTGATTTGAATTAGCTGCTTCTTGGCCATTTCTCTAGTGTTATTTGCATTATGCCCATTGTTAATACTGGGGACTTATTCTCACATTAGACAATAAACTTTGGTGAACAGAATGTCATGATAAAACATCTTTCTGGTACCAATAACTGTTTCCTAAAATCAACCAGAATTACATGTCATTATTGGTTTTTAAAAGTACATCATTTGAAAATGAAGACTGTGAAACAGATGTCAACCCACATCCTTCAAAACAAAAGATCAAGGACAACTTTCCCCACTGTATATGCTGATATATATTTGTTGAATCAATAACATCTTACATTATACACCATGGAAATTTCACACAACCCCCCCATGTACTTAGAATTAATTAGTAACTTTTCTTGAGCACAAAAGAAAGTAACAGTAAATATATTTACCATCTACTCATACATTATTTTAGAAATATTAGTTTCAAAGTGTTTCCAGATAGAAAGCAACTTGAAAACTAATATAGCAATTCATAAATACAAGGTAGCAACCCAGATGTTACAGTACTGCATGCCCAATTACAACCTTTTCTAAAGTGGATTGCAATTCAGCCTAATTCCCAGACAGCACTTTTTTTTTTTCAGCAGCATGTTGACACCACTTTACTAGATTAAACCGGGAGACACACACACACTCCTAACCAGAACTCCAAGGGAGATAAAAGGATCCATAAACACAAGTAGGCTCCAACGCAGGCGCCCAGCTCGTATTATAAAGGTCCTATTGCAGTAATGAGGGGCCTACAAATAGCAACACAAATAATAGAAGAACTTGAAAAAAATCAGACATAACTAAATTATAGGTTTATTATAAAGGAAAGCTTTAATTTCATTTTCTGTAATAAAACTTGGGGGGAGGTTTGGTGCAGTGGTGTCTGCTGTTTTAACAGCTGACATTCTTAAGAGCTAAAGTCAGGAAGTTAAAGTGAACTTCGATGGATCAGAAGAATAACAGTTTCTCAACTTTAAGTCACTCCAAGCAAATAGAGTCGTCCTGATGCTGTTTCGCCTTTCCCCCCAGCTTAGCATGAGGAAGAAATATACAAATAAAAGATACTTTGAACTGTTTTTAACTTCGTTGAGGGTGAAAAAAAAAACAAAACACCGTGGCCCTCTGACACTTCTATTAGGCTGAAAAGGACACCCGGGCACCCAGGGAAATCAAACGCACAGACAGCAGGCTTACAGACTGCCTCCGGAGCTGGCTGACTGCAGTGGGTAAGGTCATGAGCAAAACGCTCAAGCTCCTTGAAACTTTCATGGCTCAGCCAGCAGCAACTATCAGGTTTCCTGATCCGATCTAAGTAGATTAAAGGTGCAGGAGTTTTCTCGCTGTGATATCAGCAGGAAGCTATTTCGGCCCCCCAAACCGCAGTCCGCAGAGCCCGCAGCCGTGCATCTTCCTCCATCCCAGGACGTGCGCAAAGCTAACCTCTCCAACACACTCCCCATTAGTCTTTAAACAAAACCCCCAAAGGATATAATCAACTCAAGACCATCGTGACCCCGAGCCCGCCGGGACCCCCACCGACCATCCCCACCCGGGTCGCCCTTCCGCAGTCGGTGACTTCTGCCTGGCTCGCTAAGGAGGGGGAGGAGGTGCGGGGAGGAAGACTCCCCGCCGGGAGCTCCAGCCAGCACAGCCACTGGGCGATGCTGGAGAGAAGCCTCTCAGCCTCGGGGTCAAATTTACATTGGCTTTTCCTTTGAGGAAAAAAAAAAAACAAAAAACAAAAAACACAACCCTCCTTGGGTCCGACAATATTGCCTTTAAAGGGAAAAAAGGAGGCAAGCTCTCAAGCTGCCGCCCCAAATCTGGTTCACCCCTGTTCTCCCGCGGGAAGCTCGGACGCTCCCAGCCGGGGACAGGTACACCTGTCCGCCTGCCGAGGACACGCGGGCCCACTGGTCCCACAGGAGAGCCATCGCGCAGACTCGGCCCCGAGCGGACCCCTCCGCGGTGACAGCTGAGGCACCGCCGAGATGCGCACAAACTTCCTACTTCCCGGGCCGCGGGAGGACGGATGCGGGGAGACATCCGCGCTGGACACGGGGCTCGGGAGCACCGGGAACCCCTCCGATCACCAACGCGGCCCGAGGTTCCAAGGGGGCGCAAGCGGCAAGTCCCCGAGGCAGGGGGCCCGGGGACGGACGCGCATCCTGGGGCTAGGGTACCCAGGATGCGAGCATCCGGAGGGCCCGGGACCCGCCGAGCACAGCGGCCGGAGGTCCCCGCCCTGCCACCGCTGCAGCGCGAGGAGCGGCGACCTGAGGCAGAGGAGGAAGGGGAGCGAGCCGCAGCCAGCGCTTACCGAGTGGTTGACCCCCCACATCAGGACGCTGAGCAGCGGGTCGCTGGCCCGAAAGAGCTTCACTTTCTGAGCCACGAAGTGCTTCTTCTTGGTCTTGGTCTTGCTCGCCAGGACGGAGGACCCCAGGGTGCCGGGGGTCGCCATGGCCGCCGCCTCGGTCCCCTCCACAGCCGCGCAGCTGAGCCCGGGTACCCGCCCTCTCTACACCCTGGCCCGGGGAGGCCGCCGCATCCCCCGGGGCAGCCGCAGCCCGGCGCCTGCTCCAGCCCCACTCGCTCCGCGCGCTCGGCCGCCCGGGCTGCAGCTGCGCTTGCCTCGCGCCCCCGCCCGGTCCAGCGCCCGCCGGGGATCCGCGCAGCCCGCGGCTGGACCAGGCGCGCTGCGAGCGGCTTCCGCGTTGGGCGCCGGCGTCATGACGCAGGGGGCGGGCGGGCAACAACATCGGCGCCGGGCGGGGGCGACTGCGGGCGAGGCTGCGGGACCGTTAGGCTGCGCCCTGCGTCTGGGTTCCCGCGCCTGGCGAGACGCCTGCGGCCGGGGTTCGCACTCTGCGGAGGCCGCCGAGTGAGCGCGCGACGGGAGGACTCGCGAGCATCCCTTCCTCCATCAGGGAAAGGAAGGGGAGCGTGCGCATCTCCGAGGAGCGAGCCCCCAGATGCCTGGGCCAGGAGCAGGCGGGAGTGTCCCCGAACCACAGCTGACCCGAGCCAAAGGCCAGAAGAGTTCGTGGGATCTGGAGTGCTGCTCGGGGAGCCAGTCTTTCCTGACGCCGAGTAAAAGAACCTCAGCTCCCCCTTGTCAGCTGCCTGCCAGAGTGTCCCTGCCTTGAATGTCCGAATCCCCATGTGCCTTTTAGATTCTAGTCGGGCCTTCCCATGCTGCTGGTCACCTGATACACTGGACTGTCATTCCCAGCCTACCCTTGGACTCCTTATGGAAAGCTTTGACCAGGAGAATCGCGCTTCAAACTACACCTCCTTGGAATCCATCAACAATGTTCTTGGCTATCCCTTCCTTTCCCTGTCCGGGACACTCTCCTAACCACACACACGCTTTTGCGCGCACGCGCGCGCGCACACACACACACACACACACACACTGAAATTTAGCCCCTGTGCTGGCATTTGCCATACCAAGTAAGTCTGAAGCTCCGCTTGGGTCTATCAGAAAGGTAAAGGATAGCAGGGCGGGTGGGGGGGGGATCGCGTGATGGCCTTCCTTTGCTCCTCTTCATCCTTGACCTTTAAACAGGGGTTGTACCCAAAATCCTCTTACTAGGTCTAGCATCTTTGATACTCCTCCAAATGGTATCTGCACCCCCAGGTATCAGCCATCACCACTATTAGTGGTTAGGAAGAGGGTGCTAACAAAAACAGCCTAAATTGGGAGCCACGGGTTTGAACTACAGTTCCTCTGCAGACGTTTAACCAGAGCCTGAAGTTCTTTGTGCTAATAGGTGTCATTCGATGCAGATGTCACTTTTAGAAACATATAGGATATTTGTTAGAATCAAAATCAGTACATAAAAGTGCATGATGGTGCAAGCCTGTAATCCCATCATTTCAGAGGTGGTGGATCAGAAGTTCAAGATTATCCACTGCTACCTAGTTACTGTGTTGTTAGGTTAAGGCCATCCTGGTATACATAAGACCCTTTCTAAAAATAAATAAAAAATAATCAGTAAACGCAGAGTACTTAGCTTGCTGCTGCCTCGTAGTTTTCTCCTCTGATGTCAGAGAAGGGCCTGTCTGAACAGGGCCACATCATCTATTCACAGGCACATTTACTAAAGTATCTAACATTGAGTTCAGCATCTCCAATGTTCCACAAGTTGCTTTATCCCTTTTGCTATATTGAAAATGGCATTCATATCACTGTTAACCCCATTAGAAGTTAATTTATTTAACAAATTTCCGTTGACCCAGGTTTGAGAGCTTAGCATCATCGTTTATTATTGCTCTTCATCACCACTCCACAGAAACCCACACCAGACCTTGCCCTTGAAAACAATTATGAGCAAATATTCTCTCTCTCCTGATCCTGCTAGTGGAAATTAATCCTTCCCCTTTGGTGCTTCTATGGCACTTTATCTGTTCCATAATAGCTGTAACGTACTTAATTGTATATTAATAATGCAAGACAATGGGCTTGCTACAAATGCTGAAAAACTGAATTCAGTGCAGGCAAAGTGCCTAGTGAGCCTACAGGAAGAGGAAATGGACACCTGTGGGTACTGTGAAGGAAGCCATCACCGACCAGAGGAGCAAAGCCACGAACAGAAGCAGAGTCCATTGTCTCCCCTGGGAAGGGAATAGGCATGAGGAGAAAAATGCAGGTCAGGTGGCATCTTCACATGGTAAGGACCCTTGCCACTTTTCAAGAAAGATTTTTAGGCCATTTAGCTTGTTTTTAATGATATTTCAAACCACATACACATTATTAAATGATCTTGCTAAATTTTCATGCTGTCTTTGTACCTCTAAGAGGTGTTTATGATGTAGTTGTTTTAGAATCAGAGGAATAACCTCAGAAAGTATCTTATCCAATTCTCAGATTTTCTAATAGTAAATAAACAACTGACTTGTAGAGAAATATATATGATTTCCTGACTTGAGGGACAAGAAACTCGGCTACATTTTTTCCTTTACCTGGGGGAGAGGGGAGTCCTGGGGAGGGGGTGTCAAATTAGGGCTTCATGGATATTATGCAAGTGTTCTTCCACTGAACTATGCCGCTGGTCCAAGAAACTTTCCAAAAGTAAGTTCAAAGCCTATGCCCTTCAAGATCCACCCCATGAATATAAGGTTCTCCCTTTCCCACAGCATCTCGGGTAAAGTTTTGGTGAATAAATGAAAAGGAATTTTTCATCTGTCACAACAAATGTGCAGATAAAGTGTCCACAGCCAGGAAAGTTTGTGCAAAGTTCCACTTCTAAACAAGTCATACATAATTAAGATTAGTCGTAGTCTTTTAACTTGAAAACTGAATGCACCCGGATTTAGGGTCCTAGCAGGTTGAACAGCTTTCCTCTGGGGTAGGTGTGATCATGAAACAAAGATAGGTCTTCTGGGTTCTGATCCAGCACCTACTCCAGCTTACTGTATTGTCAAGGGTAGGAAAACCCAAAGCACCAGCAATTGCCAAAATGCCTTGAGGAGCTATGGCCAGAGGAGGAAGAGAAAAGAGACAGGGACCTTAGGAAGGACATGTGGCTGCATTAAGGAGATGCTCCTCCTTCTGTCACTACAGAGTCAGGTTCATTTGCATTTGGACTATTGGAGACTAGCTGCAGGAAATGCTTCAGCAGCCAAGTTCACAAAGAAGAAAAAGGTGTAAGATGTTGAAAGGCTTCCAGTTCTAAGCTGTTCATGATTCCTGCAGCTGTTATTTTATGTGTTCCTTACTGTAATCAACTTGATTTGCTCACTTAAAGCAGCATGAATCGCTTCATCAGAACCAGGAATATTGTGCCGAAGGTGTAATGATGACTAAGGTGCCCAAAGAAACCGAGGTGAATGGATGCTGCGATTTTTTGTTTTATATATACCCTTTCCACTGAAAATGTGTCTTCAGTTGAATAATTCCAAATAGGATTCTTCAATAAGAGAAGAAATTAACAACTTCCTTGATTTAGTGTTATTTGGATGCTTTTGTGTGTTTTTCACTGCTTTTTATTATTTTGTTTGAAACAGAATCTCATGTATTCCCAGGCCAGCCTCAAGCTTGCTAAGTAGCCGAGGATGTCCTTGAACTATTCGTCCTTCTGCCTCCTCCTCCTGAGTGTTGGGATAACACTGTGCACCCATCCCTGTGTGGCGCCCTGTTTATGTGGTGCCTGAGATGGAACCCAGGGCTTCATGCATAGTAGCCAAGCAGTCTACTAACCGAGCTATATCCCCGGCCCTTTTCATTGCCTTATGTAGAAGCCAGAGCAAGGTGCAGGGTGATTCCATTCAGCCTTATGTAGTGTCATCTAGAACCTTGCCATTTAAAACATTTGGAAGATCGTGTTAAAGTAAAACCATCAAACTTAGCCAAAAGACAGTAAGTGGGATCCAAATGCAGTTAAGTGGTTTCCAGCAATTTAACTGTGACTTGTGAGTCACTTTCTGAAGGAAGATACTGACACGATGCAGTAGAGCTTATTATCTGCCAGTCCCCAGGGTCTGACTGTGGTATCCAAAGCTCTCCTGGACTGGCTGGGGTTTGGTCCCAGCTGGTTGGGATTTTTCACTCCAATTTAAATATTCATAGTGATCCTTCTGGCTTCTGTCTGACGGGACTTCTTAGATAGTAGCAGCAATCCATAAATCTACCACTCAGATGGCACTGATTTGTTTAGCCTGATGTGGGGAGACTGGACTTGGATAAGATGGGGTACAAAGGATATACACAGGCTAATTATTTCCCAGCTTGTCTTCTCTTCCGTTTCCATGCAGAGCGGGAGAAGTTAAGCCAGAGCTTTGGAAGATGGGAAGCTGTGACAGACAGGAATCACCCCACCCCCAGGCATTAAGTGTTGATCATATAGATCTTCAAAACAGAAGTAGAAAGTTCCAATTAAGGAAGACAATTAAGTGGATTACAGTAGATCCATGTGGCAGAACCTTATGCATCTAATAAAAATGGTAGTTTCAGACTGAGGATGTGCAGCTCAGGTAGGGTACGTAGTTAGCATGCATGAAGCCTTGGGCTAAATCACCAGCACAAAAACCACCGAACAACCAATCAACCAACCAGCCAAACAGAGCCCCAGTATTTTCATAGAAAATGTAATGGTATAATCACTAATCATTATTGATTATTAATTAGTAGTCATCAATGTTAACACAAGTGAAAGCAAGGTACAACTTATTTTTTATTTTGAAATGTTGTATACATATAAAACACAAGAAACACTTTGCAATGTTGGCAGTGTTATCAGGGATACGGCCTGGATTACATAAGGTTTTTTACATTTTCCAATTTCTATAGGTTGCATTTTTTAGTATTTTTTTTTCAAACGAAGCCATCAAGCTGGGTGTGGTGGTACACACCTTAAGTCCCAGCACTCAGGAGACAGATGCGGGTGGATCTCTGTGAGTCTGAGGCCAACCTGGTCTACATAGATACTTCCAGGCCATCCAGGGCTACATACTGAGATCCTGTCATATAAATAAATAAATAAATAAATAAATAAATAAATAAATAAATAAATGTCAAATGCGACCATCTTCTCTAGTTGAATGAGTAGTACAGTGATGCCATTTAACATATCAACCCAGTTCTGTGAAAGAAACTTTTATATTTGAAAACTTCACAATAGAATGTTTTGGGAGCCGAGGAGATGGTTCAGTGAGAAAAGTGCTTGCTGCACAAATGTGAGAGCCTGAGTTTGAACCCCCAGAAGCCACATAAAAGCCAGGCATAGTAGCACATGTCATTAAGTCCAGCGTTCCTACAGCATGATAGGAGTAGAGACAGGAGAATTCCCAGAACCTTGCAAGTTAGTTAGCTTGGTGCACACAGCAGCAGCCACTGTAAACAACAAAGAGATCCTGTCTCAAAGAAGGTGGAAAGTGAAGCACCTGAGTGTGTAGGTACCTGTAGTGCATGTGCACACACACATGAAGGGGGGGAGAGAGAGAGAGGAGAGAGAGAGAGAGAGAGAGAGAGAGACAGACAGACAGACAGACAGACTTTTCAGCTACTCTTTGCTACTTATATTGTTATTCTATGATTTTGACCACGGTGGACTAAGCCTACAGAACAGGTCATCTTCCTACGTGTAGGAAGGAGGGGAACTTGCCCTGAGTTGCTAAACGCCCTTAAGAGAAAAGATGACTGCAGATGTGGGACTATTGAGTGGTATTTTCCCAATGCATAGGGCCTGTGAGCTTTTCAGGAACCTGGAAAAAGTTTAAAATGTAACAAAATATTGACCCAAAAGAGAATTGCTAATTCCATACCAGTAATAAACACTTGATTAAATATTTGCAAAACATAGCACTAGTCAGTTGCAGTGGCATATGCCTTTAATCCCAGCACTCAGGAGACAGAGGCAGGTGGATCTCTGTGAAACTGAGGCCAGCCTGGTCTACATAGTGAGTTCCAGGCCAGCTGGGGCTACAGGGAGACCTTGTCTCAAAAAAAATCAACCAACCAACCAATCAAACAACAACAACAACAACAAATAGCACAATTGAACACAAAGCACAGTACTGTTGCATTTATTAAATGTAAGTTTAGAATATTTACAGGCAGTTTGTGAATTAGCTTTTCTTATTGTACAACTATGTATGATGATTGATAAAAAGATAAATAATCAAAGATTAATCATACCTAAAAGTCTATTAGCAGAATTATAAAAACTTTTTCTAATACCACAAACATTGTATTAAATAAAGTCTATGAATGCATTTTCATATATTATCACTTAGGAGATGGGAGAGGAAGACCCCCAGTTTCAAAGACAGCCTAAAATAGGGGCGGGGGCATTGTTTCAGAGAAAAACCTCTCCAAAGAAAAGAAGTCTAAAAGAAAAGTATTAGGCTATGTAGAGTGAGCTGAGAGGACCAGTCATCATGAGCACTCCTGCCAGGACCCAAAGGAGGGGACTAGGCACAAGGGGGAGAGGGGCTAAGCCACTGACCAAGACCCTGACAATGAATGCAGATGTTAGTCTAAGTTCAGTCAGAGCTTGGGAATTAGAGGGTTTGTGTTATTAAAAGATCTCAGGCTCTAGGGCAGGGAATAGATTAAAGAGACCTAAATGTCAAATTAGAGAATCAAATAAGGAAACTGTTACAGAAATCTGGAGTCTTGGCAATGATGATAAAGTGGAAGAGGGCCAACTTGTTTACCAGGGGCAGAATGCCTTAAAGTGATGGGGTGCTAAAACTGCAAACCTGACCTGGCTTCCTAGGGGGATTCAGGGGAATAATTCTAGCAATTAGGAGGCTCTCATGCAAATACCTTCACAAGAAGACAGCTAAGGTGAAATCTCCCATAAAGTCATCTTTAATGGAGGTTTTTTTTTCTTTTTAATTCTAAAAAAGAGTATACATCACTTCATTAAAGAAAATCTGAAATGGCACACACCTGTAATCCCAGCACTTGAAAAGTTGATGTGAGGATTGTGAGTTTAAGGACAGCTTGGACTATCTGTTGAGTCTGTTATCAAAAAAAAAAAAAAAAAAAAAAAAATTCTTCTAAAAAAAATAGAAATATTAAAAAAATGTAGGAAAGGGGGCAAGAAAAGGAAGGAAAGAAGGAAGGAAATCTAAAAAAGTAATCAATGTGTATATTTGAAATATACCCAAAGCAAAGTAACTAGAGATGGACACAAGGAAAGATTGCATGCCATCTTCACATTGCTGGATGCTACGGTCAAGGAGGTGCTCCCTGGGGTAACCCACAGCATCCAACAGAAGATTCAAAGCAATAGCTGGTAAGTCAGCAAAGGACAAAGGTCTTCCAGTCTTGATCACACCAAGGGAGTTCCCGTCCAGCAAGAGGAACATGGGGTCCCTAAGCTGTCCCGATGCTACCCAGGCTGTTTCCACTTCCTCTTCTCAGCTCTCACTTCCTGAAATTCACCGTGGCCTCCTGAAGAGAAAGAAGTAGCTCTGGAGCCATCAGTGGAGAGGCACAGGCTGTCACAGCACCCCGACCCACCCGTGTCTCCCATGCTTACACTCCCAAACCCAGAGCAACCACCAGCTTTGCCCCTGGTAGGTGTATCAGAGTCTAGAAATCCACTGAAGTGTCTCTGTCACCTGTACAGAGACATCACCATTCTACCCCAGTGTTTTCAGTTTGGGATTTACATGTCTAAAATAAAGTGCTAGCTACTTTCTATTAATAATCTCATGTCTCAGACATGCCATGGTAACTTTTCAAGTCATGGAATTAGGCAGCGTTGGGCTTCATAGGTTTCAGAAACTTGGGAGAACATCTTTCAGTTCTTGAACATTTTTCATGCCTGCTAATATTCAAATGCTGTAGAATAGGACAAGGGAACTGCAGAGGACATCACTGTTACATAAAACTCTAGGTCTGAATTTTAAGGATACAGGGTTATTGGCTATTCGTGTTATTCACATTCATCCCGCTGTCATCTTAAATGTGCCATCATTCTTCCTTGGAGAGTTGGTACATGTCAAAACTAACTTTCAGTGAAGGAATTTTTTTTTCTCTCTTCATTGAAGCCTTTTCTGTTTTAGCTTTCAAAAATCAAAATTTAAATAGGTCATTGTACTGGTATTTTAAAACTCGGTAAAACAAAACTCAGGGACTTATCTGAAGTCAGAAATAGGTTTGTTATATCTTTTCATCATTCATTCATGATGATGCATCGAGACTGTAGAACATTTTCAAAGGTGAATGAGACATATTTCTGGCTCTTGAGGGGATCTTACCTTGGTGGGGAAGGTAGACATGGAAGCCTGCAGTTTCCAGTGCTATTTGGTGTGCACCATAGCAGAACTGTGGGGTAGAGACAGATGCTAAGGAAGGAGGGCTGCTTCTGGGAGGGGGAGGAAAGACGGTGGAGCTGGCAGAGCCCTAGGAGGGAGACCTGAGAGGAAGGCACTTACAGTGGAATGGCACTTGGTTATTCCATTGTAGCATTGTACTAAATTGGTTAAATATATTCCTATCCAATAAGCAAGCAGTGTGGAAGTGAAAAAACAGAGGGAAAGTCCTGTCCCCCACTTCCCACTGTCTTGCTCCCCTCTAGTCCCCTGTCCTTACCATCTAGGTGCACCCCTCTGAGGTCATTTCTATGCATATACATGTCCATGCACTCACATACATTTGCTTATTATGTAAACACTGTACATACTGTTCCAAGACTTGCTTCCTTTCTACTTAACACTGTGCCCTGGAGCTCTTTCCATAGTGGGGTAACAGGGACTAGTCTCAGCACAAATGTCCTGTATGCAGCTTCTGTCATTTCCTTCACTCATCCTGAAGTTCATTTAACACTTAGTTCAGCTGTTTGCTAGTAGCAGAGACCTTGATGGAGGCTTTTCTAGATTAAACTGAGCTTTTCTGTCTCCATAAGGGACTTTAGTGAAACTCAATTCCCTTCTCCCTAGAAGTGACACAGATGAGGACAGAGGTTTACCATACCCTGGCTTTGGGAAGGAGACCACGAATGGCTGTTGGCTCATGTCCTGCATCTGCTTAGGTGACCTTGATCACACCATCTCTGCTACTCAGACCCAGAGTGCTGAGAACATCTTAGTCTAGCTCTCCTCAGAGAGATCTGCCTCCTTAGCCACCTCTGTCTGCCCTGAAGCATCACAGCTTTGGGGCTATATCCAGGCCCTTCCCTGTGTCCTCAGCTCATCAGTACTGTTGCATGTCTGGTCCTGCCTAGGACCAGGAAGCCTTCTGGTTGTGTGGCCAGTCCTCACACGCTGTGTAAACCTTCTGCACTGTGGACAGCTCCTTTTCATGCCAGGGCCTATTCTGCTAGTTTTCTTTTCGAGAACCTCTCAGCTATAGCAATAACACTTTCCTCTCTCCTGGAAGGCACAGTGGACCAGACAAGTGCCAAGTGCTCAGCCCAAGCTATCAATGCATGAATAACCTCTATGCTCAAGGTCTTTGAGTACTAGACAGTTGGCCATATAGAAACCTTTCTCTGACTATTTTAAAATATTTAATTTTTATTTTATGTGTATGAGTATATCATCTGCATTATATGTAAGTGCATCCATGTCATGCAATGCCAGCAGAGGTCAGAAGAGGGCATCAGATCCCCTGGAACTGGAGTTATGGACAGTTATAGATGGTTATTAGCTGCCATGTAGGTGTGGGAATCAAACCCCCAGGTCCTCTGCAAGAGCTGCCAGTGCTCTTAACCCCTGAGCCATCTCACCAGTCCCTGATTAAACGTCTTTAATCCCAGCACTTGGGAGGCAAAGGCATGTGGAAATCTCCATGAGTTCACAGCCAGCCTGGTCTACATTGTAAGTCCCTGTCTCAAAAATAAACAAACCAACAAACCAAAAAAACATTATCACTTCACTATGGGTTGCAAAGATGTATTTTGGAAAGGAAAAGCCAAGGTCATTTTCTCTTTGTCCTTTGTGGTAGTAGGTGTCAGCATTGGCACTCCCTGGGCACAGCCAGCAGAGAGACCTGTTGACCCTCTATGCATGGCTGTGAGGACTGTAATGACTAATGCTCACAAAGTACTTCCAAGAGAGTCTGGCATATAGTCTGTGCTCAATAAACAGTATCTGAACAGTCGAGTCATTCAACAAGTGTTCAGGGCTAGGTGCTAGACTCTGTTCTAAAGATGGAGGCAGAGAATAAAACAGATTAAAGCTCCTGTCCTCATGGAGGCTCCAGGAGAAACAGAAAGTAAACAAGAAGGGAAGGAGTGATTGGAATAAGAGCCTGAAGGAGGAAACAAGCAGGCCACCGCAGGTGCTTGTGGGAAGAGAACTCCAGGCAGAGTACTGACAAGGGCAAGGACTAACACAGAAAGCATGGGTGTTGGTGAGAACGGCAGGCTCTGGCCTCATGTGCTAACACATGACCCCAGCACACTACTATCTGTAGGACATTAAAATACATTTTTTTGTTTTAATTTTTCACAGTCCTGGTGACTGGCTTTGCTCATACTAGGCAATCGCTCTCTACTGAACTTTTACTTTCCCAACCCTGGACCTCACTCTTTAACTGCTTCATAGGTCCACGGACCTTACCACACTGATTCTTGTAAATAAAGTGCTGTGGGAACCGGCCACACTCATTCGTTTAGGAATCGTGCATGGCTGCCTTCCGTCAGCCACAGAGGCACTATACAGCTGTGGTGCAGAGCATATGACCTGAGCAGCTTTTCCCAGCAAAAGTCTGCGGACTCGGGGTCCACGGGTGCTGCTGCTGTTTATCCGGGGTGCCTTCTAGCGCTCAACAAACCATGTCTAGTCTTGAAGTGGCAAAGTTTAAGTGCTTTTCGAGTTTAATGTTTTTTGTTTGGTTTATTTGCAGTAGTAGTGATAGAACCCAGCACCTCCTGCAGATTGGAGCAAGTGACATTTGAGCTACACCCACAGCCTTCAATGCTTTTTTTAGTTTTCATATCGTTATTAAATGTCTCAATTCTCTATCTCAATCTTAGTACTATAATGACTTAGATGTAAAATAAAATGCTATGTGTAATATTTTACATATAGAGAAAAGCAAATATTAAAAGTTATAGAAGACATGAAAAGTCCATTTTTCTCCTCTCCTCTGGGAGAGAATTTTAAATATTAAAAAAAAAACAAAAAAAAACTTACCTTTTCTTGGAAGGAAATCATACCTGCACTCAAAAATTATTTTTTAAATTTTACTTGTGGCGTTGGAGAGATGGTTCGGCAGTTAAGAGCACTGGTTGCTCTTCCAGAGGACCTGGGTTTGGTTTCCAGCATCCACATGGTGGCTAACAACTGTCCGCAACGCCAATTCCAGGGGACTGGACACTTCTACGGCCGTCATGGGCATTGCATGACACAGGTGCACTTACATACATGCAGGCAAAACATTCACACACATGAAATTTTAAAAAATAACATATCTAAAGATTTTTCTTGGTCATTATTTTTACTCATTCTTAAAAGTTGGCTTACAGAGTAACAGGTTTCCTTATGGCATTTTAATTCATACTTCCATTTGGCTGATCCCCCTTCTTCCTGCCCTTCCCCCCCTTTCCCAATGTACCCTTTGTCCCAGTATTTCCCAATCCACTTTCTTATCTCATGTGCCCTAGTGCCTCCCCCACCTTCCTTCGGGGCCCTTTTCCAGTCTCAATGGTTCCTCTCTACTTTCCTGGCCTTTACCTGTATTTATTCCCACCTCAGCAAACATTTAACAGTTAGAAGCTAGACGTACAGATGAGAGAGAATGCAGTGTCTGTTTTTCTGAGTCACGGTTATGTTGCTGTACATAATGTTGTCTAATTCCATCCATTTTTCTGCAAATCTCATGATTTTATTTCTCTTTATAGTGGAATGAAATTCCATTGTGTGCTGGGCATGGTGGTGCATACCTTTAATCCCAGCACTCAGGAGGCAGGTGTATCTCTGTGAGTTTTAAGCTAGCAAGGACTACATAGTGAAACACTATCTTAAAAAAAAAAAAATTCATCACTGTACTGTGATCTTAGCAGACCTCCAGAGAGTGCTTGTTCCAGCCTCCCTCTGTCATAGGGGCTGAGAACTTAGCAGATTGACTGAGAGTCCCCAAATTGGCCCCCTCCCCAGGGAACTTCCCTAATTTTGCTCTGAGTTCCCACTAGTAGGAGTCCAAACCTTAGAAGGAAGCCTGAGTGTACCTGACTGGAACCTGATTTGGGCTTCTGTGGGTGCTCCTGAATGGCTGATCTGAAGCCATCAGTTCCCTCCGAAATAAAACCTGAGAGAACCTGAAACCTGGAACAACCAGCTTTACATAACCAAAAAGGAAAGGACCTAGGCACCCCGATAATAAAAACAGAAGCATATTTCAACTTAATTCTCATATCAGAATCACAAAAAAACAAAAATTCACATGCCAAAATCACAACAAAAGAATAATAAAATGGAAAGCCAAAACACTATGTCCCCACAAAACTCCACCAGTCCTGTAGAAGAGTTCTACAAGGAAAATTCCCTAGAGATAACCCAGGCCAGAATTTAAAAGAACCCAGAATTTAAAAGAACAATCATAAGCACGATCAAGGGATTCAACGAATTTAAAGAACACATGAACAAACAAATCAATGAACTAAAAGACAATGATGATAAACTTCTGAATGAATTCACAAAAGAGAATCATTGAAAAAAACTCAGGCAGAAATGAAGGATGTGCAAAACTCAATAAGCCAACTTGAAACAAAAGGGGAAAGTCTCACCGCTAGAATGAATGAATGGAAAACTGAATATCAACACTGGAGGATAAAGTTAAAGAATTGGACCATTCAGGAACAATTATGAAAAATTAAAAAAAAAAAAACACAGGAATGGACTATGGAAGAGATGTGGGACACCATGAAAAGACCAAACCTATATATCATAGGCATAGAGGAAGGAGAAGAATTTCAAGTTAATGGTATTGACTAGATCTTAAACAGGATTGTAGAAGAGAATTTCCTGAATTTAAGGAAAGACATCCCCATACAAATACAGGAAACACATAGAACACCAAATAGACAGGATCAGAAAAGAAACTCCCTGTGGCTTATCATAGTAAAAAAGCAAAAACACTAAATGTACAGAACAAAGAGAGAATACTGAAAGCAGCAAAAGAAAAACAACTCACATATAAAGGAAAACCCATCAGAATTACAACTGACTTATCAATGCAAATTATGAAAGCCAGAAGTGCCTGAATCAAGTAATTTCCAGTTCTAAATGACAATAGGTGCCAGTCCAGAATACTTTACCCAGCAAAAATGTCTATTATAGTTAAGGGGCAAAGAAAAATCTTCCATGACACGAATAGCCTGGAAGAATACAAGTCCACAAAACCAGCCCTTCGAAGAATACTTGAAGCAATACAAAGAGAGGAGAAAGGAACAACTATATCCCAGGGGCAATGAAAGAAAATGAAGAAAGGTATAATTAATGAAACACAAAATTAGACAAAGAACACAAACAGCAATAAAAATGACAGCAGCCAACACACATCTTTCAATAATAACCTTAAATATCAATGGACTGAACTCCCCAGTCAAAAGAAACAGGCTAAGTGAATGGATTAAGAAACAAAATCCATCTTTTTGCTCTCTGCAAGAAACCCATCTGACCTTCAAGGACAGGCACTACCTTAAGGTGAAAGGATGGAAAAGAATATTCCAAGCAAATGGCACTAAGAAACAAGCAGGTGTTGCAATTCTAATATCTGACAAAATAGACTTCAAAGTAACAGTAATCAGAAGTGATAAAGAGGGCCACTTCATTCTGATCAAAGGAACAATAAACCAAGAAGATATTACAGTCCTTAACATATATGCACCAAACTCTCATACACACAAATTCATAAAAAAATCATTACAGGATTTTAAGACACAGATTAACCCCAACTCAGTAATAGTAGGGGACTTCAATGCCCCACTGTCTCCATTAGACAGGTCAACTGGACAAAGAATAAACAAAGAGACGTCTGAATTAAATGATACCATACATCAAATGGACCTAACAGACATATTTCAAATATTCCACCCAAGCACCAAGCACTTTCTACCCCATGGAACCTTTTCAAAAATTGACCACATACTGGGCCACTAAACAAACCTCAACAAATATTAAAAAACTGAAGAAATTCCATGCATTCTATCAGACCATAATGCAATAAAGCTCAAAATCAACACCAGAAGAAGCCCTAATCACCACATGAACATATGGAGATTAAACAACACACTCACTCAGGTTGTCAGGTTTGAAGGCAAATGCCTTTTACCTGCTGAGCCGTCCTGCCCTTGTAATACTTTTATTATATCTTGAATTATACATTCCCCAGCAATTGTTGTTTTGTGTTTTTCTTTTTCTTTTTTTTGGTGGGTGTGGGGTGGGTCTTGTAATCCAGACCGGCCTTGGATTCACTTTGTATCCTAGACTGGCCTCGACTTCCTGATCTTCCTAAGTCTCTGCCTCCCAAGAGCTGGTTGTATACTACCACACCCAGCTTCATATTTCCTGTAGATTGTAAGTTTCTTAAAGACATGAATTAGAGCTGGGTGTAGTGGCACACGCCTTTAATCCCAGCACTCTGAGGCAGAGGCAGGTAGATCTCTGTGAGTTTGAAGCCAGCCTGGTCTACATAGTAAGTGCCAGGCCAGCTGGGGCTACTGGGAGACCCTGTCTCAAAAAGACAAAAAACAATGCTGTTAAATTTTAAAACCTAAAAGAAATGGATTGCTATCTGAAATCATGGGAACCACCAAATTTAAACCAAGAAGAGATCAGCACTTTAAACAGACCCATAACATATAAGGAAATCAAAACAGTAATACAAAGCCTCCCAGCTTAAAAAAAAGCCCAGGCCCAGGTGGATTTACAGAAGAATTCTACAGGCATTTAAAGAAGACCTCCAACCAATACTACTTAAATTATTCAAAATGATAGAAACAGAGGGAGAACTCCCAAATTCTATCCATGAAGCCAACATCACTCTAATACCCAAACCAGATAAAGACACAACCAAAAAAGAAAACTATAGACCCATATCCTTAATGAATATAAATGCAAAAATTCTCAACAAAATACTTGCAAACTGCATACAGACACACTTCAAAAAGATCATTCACCATGATCAAGTAGTCTTTATTCCAGAGATGCAGGGATGGTTCAATATACACAAGTCAATCAATGTCATTAATCGTATAAAAGGACTCAAAGACAAAAATCACAGCGTCATCTTAATAGATGCAGAAAGGCTTTTGACAAAATTCACCATGCATTTATGTTCAAAGTCCTAGAGGAAATTGGACTGGAGGGAACATACCTCAACATAATTAAAGCAATATACACAAACCCACAGCCCAGCACCATTCTAAATGGAGAAACCCACAGCTAACATCATTCTAAATGGAGAAAAACTGGAAGTATTCCCATTAAAATCAGGAACAAGACAAGGGTGTCCACTATCTCCACTCCTTTTCAACGTAGTGCTTGAAATTCTTGCTAGATCAATAAGATGAAGGAAATTAAAGGAGTACTAACTGAAGAAGAAGAGGTCAAACTATTTCTTTTTACAGATGATATGATACTATACCTAAAAAATCTCAAAAGTTCCACCAGAAAACTCCTAGAACTGATCAACACTTTCAGTACAGTGGCAGGTTATAAAATCCATCTAAAAAAATCAGTAGCCTTTCTATATACCAATAAAAAGTAATTGGAGAAAGAGTACAAGGAAATGCTCCCATTCACAATTGCTGCAAAAAATATCTTGGAATAAATCTGACCAAAGATACCAAAGATCTCTACAATGAAAAATTTAAATCATTAAAGAAAGAGATTGAGGAAGGCACCGGGAGATGGAAAGACCTCACATGGTCATGGGTTGGAAAAATTAATATTGTGAAAATGACCATCCTACCAAAAGCAATATATAGATTGAATGCAATCCCAATCAAAATCCCCATGACATACATCACAGAATTAGAAAAAAAAACTATCCTTAAATTTGTATGGAATCACAAAAGACTCCAGATAGACAAAGCAACCCTCAACACAAAGAACAGTCCTGGGGGGATTGCTATACCAAATCTCAAAGCATACTACATTGTTATAGTCATAAAAACAGCATGCTACTGGCACAAAATTAGACACATAGATCAATGGAACATCATTGAAGACCCAAACACAAGTAAATGCAATTTCAGCCACCTGATATTTGACAAAGGTGTCAAGAACACACAATGGAGAAAAGACAGAATCTTCAACAAATGGTGCTGGCAAAACTGGATCTCCACCTGCAAAAGAATGAAACTAGATCCTTATCTTTTACCTTGCACAAAGGTCAACTCCAAATGGAGCAAAGACCTCAATGTGAAACGGGAAACCCTGAAACTATTAGAAGAAAATATTGGCAGTAACTTACAAGACATACGTAGAAAGAATTTTCTAAATCAGACAGAAGTTGCCCAGGAATTAAGCTCAGCAATCAACAAGTGGGACCTCATTAAACTAAAAAGCTTCTGTACAGCAAATGAAACAATCAAAAAAGTGAAGAGAAAATCCACAGATTTAGTAAAAATCTTCACCAGTGACACATCTGACAGAGGTTTAACATCCAAAATACATAAAGAACTCAAAAAAGCAAAGAAGTGAGAAACCAAATGACCCAATTAAAAGATGGGCTAAAGATCTAAACAGAGAGTTCACAAAGGAAAAAATAAATTTGGTTAAGAAACATCTCAAAAAGTGTTCAACATCGTTAGTAATTAGGGAAATGCAAATTAAAATCACCCTAAGGTGTCACCTTACCCCAACCAGGCTGGCTAGGATCAAGAGAACAAAATGATACTAAATGCTGGTAAGGACGTGGAGAAAGGGGAACACTCATTCACTGCTGGTCGGATTGCAAATTCAGGCAACCCCTATGGAAAACAGTGTGGAGAACTCTTTTTTTTTTCCAAATTTTATTTTCAATTTTTTTTTTTAAGAAGCATTTCATTACAGCTTTAACATATTCAGTAACACATTCCAGAGCAAGGATACATCTCTTTCAAAGGTGGCTGTAAATTTTTAGGTTCACAGTTGAATGAATACAGTCATACAGTAATGAACTCAGTAAAAGCCCTGTAGGACATAAAATTGGCTGAGTTTTTACCCTTTAAAGAAGATCTCCACTTCATTTTAAGATATGCTGTTCCCTACATTTTTTTTTCAATAAAATGTATTTTTTTAAATTAGAAG
>NW_008336953.1:1619591-1625556 GCF_000622305.1 Nannospalax galili
ACCAAGATTTCCCAGGCAGTGGATTGAGTAGCTGGGTTGTACTGGATGCAATGGATCAGGGAGTGGAAAGGTAAGCCTCGGAGCCCCAGAAAGAGGCTGTCAGCCCCAGAAAGAGGCTAGCGGGTGTTGCAGGATCAGGGAAGTAAAGGGAGGTGAGGGCGGGGCCAGGTCCAGAAGCAGTGCTCCTAGGGCCCAGGGAAGGCACTAAGTTGGTCTGGGTGAAAAAGATCAGGAAGCAGTATTGGTTCCCCAGGTGTCTGGGGCCCCAAGACTAGGAATGGTGCAGGGCCCAAACTAGGATTAGAGAACAGTGGGGGAGATGGAAGGGTGAATGTGGCTTGGGGAGTCAAAGTGTGGAGGGCTGCACTATAGACTTACCCAAAGAGGTCTGAGGATGGGAGTGCACAGAACTCTTACAAAACAAAAAATGAAACTACCATATGACCTGGTTATAACACTCCTTGGCATGTACCCAAAGGACTCATCCTATTGTAGAGACACTTGTACAACCTGTTTGTTGCTGCTCTGTTAACAATAGCTAAGAGATGGAAGCAACCTAAGTGCCCCTCAACTGATGAGCGGTTAACAAAAATGTGGTATATTTACACAGTGGAGTTCTGTTCAGCAGTAAATAAAGGTGAAATAATGAAATTTGCTGGTCAATGGTGGATCTAGAAACTGTTATACTAAGTGAAGTAACACAGACTCAGAAAAACAAAAGATGTGGATCCTATGTGGATCATATGTGGATCCTAGCTCCAAATACTTTTAAATTCCACATATAAGATGATAAGGTACAGCAGTCCCTTCTGCATGAAACTCCTACCATCATCACAACTTCAGCAGTGCCTGATTGCTAAACATCATCACCACTGGGCTTGTTGTCAGTTGTGCTCCTTCTTTAAATGAGGGGCCACCAAGTGTCATTGGACCCTCACCGGAGTATCCAGCCACTCTTCCCAGCCAACTGCATGTAATTTGGCCCTAATCACACAATGGATGGAAAATTTATTTGTTAATGTTATTATGTCTCATAATTATTTAAAAAAGAAAATGAGAATGTAAAAGATGTTAAAAGGATATGGGAATGGAGATATTTTCCAAAATAGACAGAAAAAATGAGAAAGCCTAAGCAAGTGATGAAGGTCTGTGTAGGTTTGTTATGATATATAAAGGATATGACAAAAATAATATACACATAATCTTAAAATTTCTAAGACCATAGCTTAATCAACTAGTTTAAGGTACAAAATATATGTCTACTCAAGGTTTATCTGAGCATATCTGGTTTTTTACCCAAGCTTTATCTACATAGCACATGGTAATTAAAAGTACCAGACTGGTGGAACTAACCTCACTGGATGTTCAACAGCCGTACTTTGG
Organism: Nannospalax galili; assembly: GCF_000622305.1. Taxonomy (NCBI): domain Eukaryota; kingdom Metazoa; phylum Chordata; class Mammalia; order Rodentia; family Spalacidae; genus Nannospalax; species Nannospalax galili. The sequence goes on from NW_008336953.1 coordinate 1,620,975, forward strand.
GGCCTATACTAATCTGATCAGAGGGACTTGAAGGATAGTTTTTACCCCTTGCTCTCCAAGGCAGACTAAGTTCCAGGGGACTATGGAACATTTCTCAAAATGTCCTGTAACTGTGGTTAGTCACCTGTCTTCTTGTTCAGGGAGGCCATGGAGACCCCACAAAATGGACTTAAACCAGTCAGTGTCCAGTCTACAAAGAGGAGGGTCAACTCAGAGGAAACATTTCCTCCATGCTTCCAAGTGAAGCCAGCCATGGTTGAGTAGGACCTTTGACTTATCTTCACATAGATGGAATTGGTAAAAAGAAAGGAGCCAGGGGTTCCTCCCAAGCCCATATGACCCCTGAGGAACAGATCTTCAAATGACCTTGAGAAGAAACATAAATTTATTTATTCGGGTCAACTGTATGGCCGTAAACACCCAAAACCAATGAGTAAAGTTATCAGTATATTTCTTTAAGAGTTCAAGGGATTACACTTCTCACTTCCCAGACATTAGGCTTAAGTCAATAAAAAGGTTATTTGGCAATTACTTCTCATTGATGATTTTGTTCCTAACCAGAAAGTGCTGCTCAAATGTAAGACTTCAAATTTGGTCTTCAATACTGTAGTGTCCACCTGTAGCTAAGGGAGACAACCAGCTATTATTCTAAAATGATGGATAAATTTGCTCCTCCTATCTAGAGGAGGAGGAGAAAGTTCCTTTGAGAGGGAATGGGGACACTGATTTGAATCACTCCAACAACTATCAAAATGCCTGAAGCAAATCCTGAATTCATCAGTCATTAGTCCAGCCTTGGCAGACAAAAGAAAAATGAGGAGGAACCCAATAGAGGGATGCTTTTGGAAGCTCTCGTCAAGAAATTCCTATGGATTCTCATATGAACATTTGACTTTTTTCTAGTTCCCTGTCTAGAACTTGTAATGCTAATTACTCTTGACTTTACTTCTCCTTCACATCTCCTAGGCACCAGTCAAGGACTTTCTTTTCTCCCTACAGTTAAGAGTTATGCAATTTGGGAGTCTTTTAGACAAGACCCACTGAAGGGGTACCCCAATTGCCCCACCCTGAGTCCCTGTTCAGCATGGAAGCCAGAGCGGTCTGCATCCTGATTCCCTATCTACAAGTTGGGTAACCTCTTCAGAGGATGGTGTGATAAGAATAGAAGGTAGGAATTGGCTAGGTAGTTAGGGTAAAAAGACCTCAAAGAAAAGTAGCCAGCCTCTTGGCTAAAAGTCAAAATGTCCTTGAGCCTCTTAGCAACATACTCCATTCCAAAGGCCGAAAAATGTGGAAAGTATTTGCGAGCCTTTATCTAATCCTTAAAAGATTTTAGGTTTACCTCTTCAGAGGGGGGAATGTTAGAGTAGCAAAAAGAAGAAAGAGTATGTGAAGTTATCAGAAAAAATTGATGGGGAGATATGGGAAGGGTTGGAGGGGAGGGAGTGGGCATGGATTTGATCAAAACACCTTATATGTTTATATGCCTGTATGAAACTCTCAATAAATTATTTTTTAAAAAATCCATCATGTCATGCTGGGTGTGGTGGCGCACACCTTTAATCCCAGCATTGAGGAGGCAGAGGCAGGTGGATCTCTGTGAGTTCAAGGCCAGCCTGGGCTACAGAGTGACTCCAGGATAGCTGGGGCTACAGAGAGACCCGGTCTCAAAAAGAACCCCTCCCCAAAATCCATCGTGTCTATGTACCGCATTTTCAGTATCCGTCTATTGAACGGACATCTAGGCTGATTCTGTTTCCTAGCTGTTGTGAAAGGAGAAGGAATGAACATAGAGGTGTGTGTCTCTGTGACAGGATGTAAAGTCCTTTGGATACATGCACAGAAGTGATGTAGCTGGGTCATGGGATAGCTGTGCTTTTACTTGAGAAGTCTCCACACTGATTTCTATTGTGGCTAGCTAGCTTATACACCTACCAACAGTGGATATAGGGCTCTCTCCCAACATACATTACAGTGTTTGTTGTCATTTGTTTCTTTACTTTTTTCTTTTTTAAAAAATTATTTGTTTAATAACTACGTAATTAGAAGAAGCATTTCATTACAACATCATTGACATATTCAATAACAATTTCCAGAGCTAAGATGCATCTCTTTCAAAATTGGCTGTAAATTTTTAGGTTTACAGTTGGCTTAATACAGTTATACAATATTGAAATCAGCATAAACCCTGTAAGATATAGAATTGAATGAGTTTTTAAGCATAAAAAAGTTATCCATTTCATTTAAAAATATGCTGTTTCCTACAGAAAGACTCATTTTTAATGCTACTAACACTTAGGTATTTATATGTGTGTCTCTAATCTCTATATCTCTTATGTACCTGATCATCAATAGTCACAGTCAGTTACACTCGGATCCTTAGCACCTGAGTAGGGATATAAAGACATCAGGTAGATTTCAATGGTAATGTTTACCACCTCTACTAATTAACATGAAGTATATTTTTATGCTTCTTCCTCAAATATAGCTTTTATTTGTTGATTTTTTGTGTGTATATATCATACAGAACATCCCAAACCATCTTATTCAACTATACACCCACTTCCAGATTGCACCCTGCCATAGTCTCCCTCCCCCCACTAGATCCCTTATACTCTGTTATCCCTGGTACTGTCCACTGTGTGGTCAGCACCCCCAGCCATTCTCCACTACTTGCCCATGTGGTGAATCTAGTCAGCCAATCTAGAGGTCTTAGTTTTAGGAGTTTGCATATGTATCTTTAATCTCTATGTATCTGATAATTACTAGTCATAGTCGGTTACGCTTGGATCCTTAGTACCTGAGTATGGCTACAAAGCCATCAGGTAGATTTCACCGGTAATGTTTATCACCTCTACTATTTAACACAGAGTAAATTTTTATGCTTCCTCCCCAAACATGTCTTTTTTAAAACTTGTTGCTTTTTCTGTGTGTATATCATACAGAACATTCCATACAATCTTATTCATCTATATACCCACTTCCCAAGTGGCACCCTCCCATAGCCTCCCTGCTCCCACATACTGGAACCCATATACTCTGTCATCCCTGTTACTGTCCTCTTTGTTGTCGACACCCCCAGCCATTTTCCAGTGCTTGTCTGTCTGCTGAATCTAGTCAGCCTATCTAGAGAGCGTGTTTTAGGAAGATCAGCTGTTCCTCAGCTAGTAGCAATCAGTTGTCAATATTCCTTTAGATAAGATTGGGGTCTGCTGTTCATTTTCCCATAATAGTCTGGGAGTCTTTTGCGCCACCTTGGCCAATAACTCAAAGGAAGGTATCTCCTGCCTGGCATTGTTTCTTATTATATGGCCTTTAGCTACACTTACGGACTCTTAAAATTATATTGATCCCATTAATCTTTGGTTACACTTTCCTTTTGGGTGTTTAAGACCCTACAGTTGGCCCAGATAAAGGAATTTATTTTTACTCTTAAGGTAGTTTGAGGATCTGTTGCTCAGGGGTCACATGGGCTTGGGAGGAGCCGCTGGCTCATTTCTTTTACCAGTTCCATCTATGTGAAGATATCAAACGTCCTGCTTGACCACGGCTGGCTTCGCTTGGAAGCATGGAGGAAATGTTTCCTCTGTATTGACCCTCCTCTTTGTAGACTGGACACTGGTTCATGTCCATCTGGTGGGGTCTCCATGGCCTCCTTGCTCAAGAGGATAGGTAACTCACCACAGTTATAGGACGTTTTGAGAGATGCTCATAGTCCCCTGGAATTTAGTCAACCTAGGAGGGCAAGGAGCAAAACCTGTCCTTTATGTCTCCCTAACCAAATTAGTATAGGCCTCAAAGTATGGCTGTTAAACATCCAAGAAGGTTAATTCCACCAGTCTGGTACTTTTATTTACCATATGCCATGTAGATAGAGATTGGGCAAAGACCAAATGCTCTCAGGTAAACCTTGCCTAGGCATATATTACATTCTTTGATCCGGTTGTATGTATAATTTGTCAGTAGTTGTTGGCCTAATATAGTTCCTTCTGGTTTTCTAAAACTAGCTAGGCATTGTCTATCTCTCACATTGTCTAACCCTTCCACCATGGTTTCCCCATTTAAGGTACCCCCGTTTTTTTCAATTTCTCCCTTAATAATACCCTTCTCCTGTGGTCCCACCTCTCTCAAGCTCCTTCTTTCCATTTATCCCCTAGGTTCCTTGTATAAACTTCCCTCCCCCTCCCCTTCAAATACCCCCATTATTACCCATATCCCCCTTGTTAACACCTGTTTTCTACTGATCTTCTCTTTCAGATTCTTTCTTTTCCTTTACTTTCCTGGTTCCTCTTCATTATCCTGGTTCCTGTAGTTATGTCTGGATACATACTCACTTATAAGGATTTGGTGCTAGGATCCACATATGAGGGAGAACATACACCTTTTTGTTTTGTTTTGTTTTGTTTTTCTGAGTCTGTGTTACTTCACTTGGTATAACAGTTTCTAGTTCTTTACTGCTGAGTAAAACTCCATCGTATAAATGAACCACATTTTCATTATCCACTCATCAATTGAGAGACACTTAGGTTACCTCCATCTCTTAGCTATTGTGAAAAGAGCAGCAACAAACATGGATGTACAA
>NW_008336953.1:1625920-1629956 GCF_000622305.1 Nannospalax galili
TTCCTTTCTTGATTCTTTGTTTTTTGAGTTCGTTATACATTCTGGATGTTAAACCTCTGTCAGACATGTCACTGGTGAAGACTTGCTCCCATTCTGTGGGTTTTCACTTCCTTGGTTGCTTCTTTTGATGTACAGAAGCTTTTTAGATTAATGAGGTCCCATTTGTTGATTCTTGACCTTGTTTCCTGGGCAGTTGATGTCCAGTTTAGGAAATCATTTCCTATACCTGTATCTTGTAGGTTATTGCCAATGTTTTCTTCTAAAAGTTTCAGAGTTTCAGGCTTCACATTGAAGTCTTTGATCCATTTGAAGTTGACTTTTGTGCAAGATGAAATATAGGGGTTTAGTTTCATTCTTCTTTAGGTGGAGATCCAGTTTTTCCAGCACCATTTGCTGAACAAGCTGTCTTTCCTCCAGTGAATGTTCTTGGCTCTTTTGTCAAATATCAGGTGGCTGAAATTGAATGTACTCATATTTGGGTCTTCAGTTTTGTTCCATTGATCTATGGGTCTATTTTTGTGCCAGTACCATGTTGTTTTTATGACTATAGCTTTGTAATACAGTTTAATATCTGGTATAGTAATCTTCCCAGCATTGCTCTTAGTGCTTAGGGTTGCTTTGACTACCCAAGTTCTTTTGTTCTTCCATATGAATCTTAGGATGTTTTTTTCCAATTCTGTGAAAAATATCATGGGGATTTTGATTGGCATTGCATTGAATCTATAAATGGCTTTTGATAGAATGGTCATTTTCACCATATTAATTCTTTCAATCCATGAACATGAGAGGTCCTTCCATCTTCTGATGTCCTCCTTAATCTCTTTCTTCAAAGATTTAAAATTTTCATTGTAAAGCTCTTTAATGTCTTTGGTCAGGTTATATTTGAGATTGTTTTTGAAGCTATTGTGAATGGGAGTGTTTCCATGTGCTCTTTCTCTGATTGCTTGTTATTGGTATATAGAAAGGCTAAAAACTTTTGTAGGTTAATTTTGTAACCTGCCACATTACTGAACGTGTTAATAATTTCTAGAAGTTTTCTGGTGTAATTTTTGGTCTCTTACATATAAAATCATATCATCTGCAAAAAGAGATAATTTGACCTCTTCTTTCCCAGTTAGTACTCCTTTACTTTAATTTCTTTCTCTTATTACTCTTGCAAGAATTTCAAGCACTATATTAAAGAGGAGTGGAGATAGTGGACAGCCTTGTCTGGTTCCTGATTTCAATGGGAATGCTTCCAGTTTTTCTCCATTTAGAATAATAGAATGATGTTGGCTGTGGGTTTGTTGTATATAGCTTTAATTATGTTGAGATATGTTCCCTCCAGTCCACTTCCCTCTAGAACTTTGAACATAAATGATGCTGAATTTTGTCAAAAGCCTTTTATGCATCTATTGAGATGACATTGTGGTTTTTTGTCTTTGAGGCCATTTATATGATTTATGATGTTTATTGACTTACATATATTGAACCATCCCTGCATCTCTGTGATAAAGCCAACTTGATCATGGCGGATGATCTTTTTGATGTGTTTTTGTATGTGGTTTGCAAGTATTTTGTTGAGAATTTTTGCATCTGTGTTCATTAAAGATTTGGGTCTATAGTTTCCTTTTTTGGTTGTATCTTTACCTGGCTTTGGTATTAGAGTGATACTGGCTTCATAGAAAGAATTTGGAAGTTCTCACTCCATTTATATCTTTTTTAATAACTTAAGTAGTATTAGATATAGATCCTCTTTAAATGTCTGGTAGAATTCTGCTGTAAATCCATCCGGCCCTGGGCTTTTTTTTTTTTTTTTTTTTTTTTGTTGGGAGGTTTTGTATTACTGTTTCAATTTCCTTATGTGTTATGGGTCTGTTCAAGCTGTTAATCTCTTCTTGGTTTAGCTTTGGTGGTTCCCATGCTTTTAGGTACTTGTCCATTTCTTTTAGGTTTTCAAATTTAGCACCATACAGGTTTTTAAAGTATTCCCTTATACTATTCTGGATCTCTTTGGTGTCTGTTTTAATGTTTCCCCTTTCATCCCTGATTTTGTTGATTTGGAGGTACTTTTTCTTTCTTATGGTTAACTGGGCTAGCAGTCTATCAATCTTGTTTATCTTCTCAAAGAACCAGCTCTTGGTTGGATTTGTTGATTCTTTGTATTGTTTTCTTTGTTTCTGTTTCATTAATTTCTGCTCTGATTTTCATTATTTCTTCTTTTGTGCTGGGTTTGGGCTTCATTTGTTGTCGCTTTTCAAGTGTCTTGAGTTGCAATGTTAAGTCATTTATTTGTGATCTTTCTGATTTTTTAATGTGGGCACTTAGAGCTATAAACTTCCCTCTAAGGACAGCTTTCAGTGTTTCCCAGAGGTTTTGTTGTGTTGTATTGTCCTTTTCGTTTAGTTCCAGGAATACTTTTATATTTCTTTCTTAATTTCTCCTTTGACCCATTCATCATTCAGGAGTGTGTTGTTTAATCTCCATGTGTTCATGTGGTTACTGGGGATTTTACCAGTGTTGATTGTAAGCTTTATTGCATTGTGGTCTGATAGAATGTATGGAGTTATTTTTCGATCCTTTTGTATTTGTTGAGGTTTGTTTTGTGCCCCAGTATATGGTCGATTTTGGAGAAGGTTCCATAGGGTGCTGAATAGAAAGTATATTCTTTGGTGCTTGGGCGGAATAGTCAGTAAATGTCTGTTAGGTCCATTTAATATATGGTATTGTTTAATTCAGATGTCTTTCTGTTAATTCTCTGTCCTGTTGACCTATCTAATGGAGACAGTGGGGTATTGAAGTCCCTTACTATTAATGAGTTGGGATTAATTTGGGTCTTAAAATCCTGTAGTACTGTTTTTATGAAATTGGGTACACCAGAGTTTGGTGAATATTAATGATTGTAATATCTTCTTGGTCAATTGTTCCTTTAATCAGAATGAAGTGGTCCTCTTTATCTCTTCTGATTAGTTTTAAAGTCTATTTTGTCAGGTATTAGGATTGCAATGCCTGACAATGCCTGTTTTTTTCTTAGTACCATTCGCTTGGTATCTTTTTTTCCATCCCTTCACCTTAAGGTAGTGCCTGTCCTTGAAAGTGAGATGAGTTTCTTGCAGACAACAAAAAGATGGGTTTTATTTCTTAATCCATTCAACTAGTCTGTATCTTTTGACTGGGGAGTTCAGTTCATTGATATTTAAAGTTATTAATGAAAGATGTGTATTGAATCCTGTCATTTTTATTTCTGTTCACATTCTTGATGTACCTGTGCATTTCCACAGTTATACCTTCATTGTATTTCTTTCTGTCACTCCTTGTGTATAGTTGTTCCTTTCTTCAGCTCTTTGTATTGCTTCAAGAACTCTCTGAAGGGCTGGTTTTGTGGACATGAATTCTTTCACCCTATTTATGTCATGGAAGATTTTTCTTTCCCCTTCAACTATGGTAGACATTTTATCTGGGTAAAGTAATCTGGGTTGTCATCTGTCATCATTTAGAGCTGGGAATACTTTGGTCCAGACTCTTCTGGCTTTCATAATTTATACTGAGAAGTCAGCTGTAATCCTGATGGGTTTTCCTTTATATGTGATTTGTTGTTTTTCTTTTGCAGCTTCCAGTGTTGTTTCTTTGTTCTGAATGTTTAGTGTTTTTACTATGATGTGCCGTGGAGAGTTTCTTTTCCGGTCCTGTCTCTTTGGTGTTCTATCTGCTTCTTGTATTTGTATGGGCATGTCTTTTTTTAGTTTTGGGAAATGTTCATCTACAATCCTGTTGAAGATCTGTTCCATACCATTATCTTGAGATTCTTCTCCTTCCTGTATGCCTATGATTTGTAAGTTTGGTTTTTTTTGTGGTGTCTCACAATTTTTGCATATTCCATTCTTGTTTTTTTTTTTTATTTTCATAATCTTTGCTTGAGTGGTCTAGTCCATCCACTTTATCTTCCAGTCTTGATTCTCTGTTTCCCGTTTCGTTCATCCTATTGGTGAGGCTTTCTCCTGTCATTTCTAATTGGCTTATGGAGTGTTTCACTTCGTTCTTTATTTCAGCCTGAGTA